>NC_090838.1:11825681-12128712 GCF_028021215.1 Eschrichtius robustus
AGGTCTCTTATTTTTTTCTGCTGTTAAGTCACATCCTATAAGATGTCCTGATTTTTGACATTTTGCCTATTTTGGTCTGAATTTGGTTGTTTTGTAAACAATATAATTTCAAAGACTCCCACTTGGCTTCCCTGGTGGCGCAGTGGTTGAGAATCTGCCTGCCAATGCAGGGGACACGGGTTCGAGCCCTGGTCTGGGAAGATCCCACATGCCGCGGAGCAACTGGGCCCGTGAGCCACAATTACTGAGCCTGCGCGTCTGAAGCCTGTGCTCCGCAACAAGAGAGGCCGCGATAATGAGAGGCCCACGCACTGCGATGAAGAGTGGCCCCCACTTGCCGCAACTAGAGAAAGCCCTCGCACAGAAATGAAGACCCAACACAGCCATGAAAAAAAAAAAAGACAAAACTGTAGTCCTCAGAGGCTCTCATTAAAAAAAAAAAAAAAAAAAAAAGACTCCCACTTTCTCTATCCCTTTCCACTTTTTGTGTTCCTACAACCTTCTAGATGTTGGGCGGGGTACTTCACCTAAAGACCTGCAAGATTGCTATGAATTTCTCTGTTGGACAGATGAGGAAACCACATTTTTGATAAGTTCACTTTCCTGAGGAAGATATCATGGACTTGGAGACCTGAGTTCTTTCCACTTCTTGCTATTTCCATCAATCTGGAGAAAAACAGACCTAAACCTGCGTTTTAGCCCCTAAAAGGAGCAATGCTTCTCAAGGGGGACTTTGCTTCGTGCTGTCAACATGAACTTGGAAAACTTGTAAGTGCATTTTTTAGCAAATCAAATCCTATTTTCAGCGCCTTAAGGGAGCACATTCTATAAAGGAAGTCTCCAGTGAATCCTTTTGTGAAGCAAGGACGTTTTTCCGCAGCTTTAACAATTTCTGTCTAATTCATCTGCTTTCTAGACCAGAACTTTTAGACATAGTATTTTTTCTCAAGTGGAGTCCTGCAGGTATTTGTCCAGCTTTTGATCCTGATTCTTTATAAAATAATAGCAAGAAGGATGATTGGAGGGATTTGAAGATGTACATAATATTGCAATTGTACAAATCAAAAGAGTTCACTGTGAAATCATTCCAAATTTTTAGCCTGGTATCCGGGGCCATTCATGCTCTGGCTCTCTTTCTAGTCTTATTTTTTGCCTCTCTTATCTTACCGTACGCTCCAGCCACCAGCACCTTCCTCTTTTCCAAAAGCTTTTTATCTTCACCTCTCTCTGGGCTCCGTGCTCACCGAGATTCCTTCCCTTTGAATACTCCTCATTATAATACTACTTCTCCAACCCGGTGTGTTCGAAAACATGTGTGAACCCACACATAGCACCTCACTCACACATACTCCCTCCCGTATCCACAGACACGCCCAAATCCGTCAGATATGCTGTGTCCAACCTAGAAGCCACCAGCTACACGTGGCTACCTCAGTTTAGTCGCATAACATATCAACAGATGAGAGGCTAAACAAAATGTGTTGTATACATCAATAGAATATTATTCAACCCTAAAAAGGAAGGGAATTCTGACACAGGCTACAACATGGATGAATCTTGAAAACATGCTGAGTGAAAGAAGCCAGACACAAAAGGACATATATTGGAGGATTTCATTTATCTGAGGTACCTAAAATAGGCAATTCGTATAGAGACAGAAAGTAGAATAGAGGTTCCCAGGGGCTCCGGGTGGGGACGGAGAATGGGGAGTTATTGTTTCATGGGTACCAAGTTTCATTTGGAGTTGATGAATAATTTCTAGAAATGAGTGGTGGTGACGGTTACACAGCCATGTGAATATACTTAATGTCACTGATTTGTACCCTTAAAAATGGTGAAAGTGGTCAATTTTATGTTATCTGTATTTTGCCACAATAAAAACGCAAAGATATTTTTAAAATTAAAAAAACATTAGAGATAAAATGCAGTTCTTCAGTCACACTAGCCGCATTTCAAATAACGGCCACGTGAGCCTCGTGCCTACTGTATTGTTCAGAGCAGACAGAGGACATGTCCATCACCGCAGAAGGTTCTAGTGGGCCGTGCGGCTTCAGCTCCTTCTAGGCCCACTTATTTTTTTTAAAACATCCCTTGAAGCTCCAAGCATCTGTGATTACTCCCTCCTTGGAATTCTTGTAGTTATTTGTCTTGACCTCTTTCAAGCTTTTATCAAATTCTTCATTGTATTTCAGGCAAATAGGTAGCAGTTGATTTCTTGACAAAATTGCAAGCCGGTGGAGGGCAGGGTTGAAGTTTTGGTGGAAGGATCATGGATCTGGGTGTGCTGGTCCCTCCCTACCCCCCACGGGTCCCCCTCGGAGCTTTGCAAACTAATCAGCCCTAACCAAATAGGTGTCTCTGAATGAATGGTTGAGACAGGAAGACAGACGGCCTTCTGTGTTATGGTCCTCGCTGGGAATGTAATTCTATCGTATATATTTCAGGAGCCATTAGAAAATGACATATTTGTCTTCCATGAATAAATTTGTATCACAACTCTTGGGCCATAAATTAGATGTCTTCTGTGTCTTCCTCTGGGAACGAAGGCAGTGTTCTCTGGGAAGTTTTGTAAATGAGACCGAAATTTGTCCTATGGACGTGTGAGGTCACTTCTCAGCTAGCCATTGAAGGGAGCTGCCGAGTCTTTCTTCCTAAAACAAATGGCAAAGTCACTTTGTTTTCTGTAACACAAATCCTTTCACAGCAAATAGAGTCGTCTTCTGCTCATTATCTTGCCATTAAAACCTCTGGCTTGATGTATTTCTCTATAAAATAAACCTGAGACCTTATTCATAAAGGGGAAAATGCAAACACGGGCTTTAACCACGTATGAAAGGGACCCCGTGTAAAAAGAGCTGTCTTTTGCCTCTTGAGTTCAATGATGAGATCTCGTGGACAGACAACATTTTTTGACTGGTAAGAGCAGAAACGACCCTCTTGAGTTACTGTTTAGTGAATGAGGGCCTTTGTCTCCCACCGAAGAATTAAAAACCTACGGGCCTCCCCCATGCAAACAGGAATACGTTTCACACAGCACACAGCGGTGTTGGGATTAAATGACTGCATCATGAAAAAAGCCAGAACAATGCCCACTCACGTTTTAATCATTTACCTGGCATTCCAGTTGAGACCGTTTCACCGAAAACTAGAAGATTAGGGAAAGACCTTCGTTTCCTCCAAGTCCTCTTTCTCTGCATCTCTGTTCTTTTTTGTGTCACTTCAAGGTGGAGAGTCAAGGAAAATTGCACATTTTCTACTAGCCAGTTCTGAATTTAGGAACATAGACTCTGGAACCTGGGAGGGGCCTCCAAAGTGTGCGGTCCAACCCCATCATTTTGCAGTGAAGAAAGCGAGGCTTGGTGGGAAGGGGCTTGCCCAGGGTCACACACGGAGTAACGAGCAAAGCTGAGAGTGTCCACTCGTGACCCGTGGTCACCATTTTTTCCTCCTGTGACAGTTGGCTGATTTGACATCTCTGAAGCTCAAAAGATCTTCTCCTTCTTTAAAGTGATTCACAATACACATTTAAGGAAAACACAATTCATGGCAAGAAAGGAATGTATTTGGGAATGTTGAGTGAAAGCGTGTAGAGCTGGAAACTTACTAGGTTCTGTCCTCATCGTGCCGTCCATTCCTGGGTGACCCAGAAGCAGACACTCGTTTCCCTGTGCCCCCTTATGTGCATTTGTGCATAGGGAGAAAGTTATCAGTCTCATGGGTTTATTGGGATAAAACAAGATAAGAGATGGGAAAGTGCTGTGGGGAGCTGAAAGTGCTAAGCGAATGCCAAGTGTAATTATCCATGTGAGAACTGCTGTTTGGTTCAAAGTAAAACAGGGAAGAATGGTGGAAAGTGTGAAGAAGTGCCTCTGAAGGAAGAATTCCATTTATAGACAGAGCAGTTTCTTCGAGATGGAACTCATCCTGGAGATAGAAGGATTCTCTGAGAGTAGACACCCTGGAACTGAGATGCTTGGCCAAAGGGAACAGCAATGACAAGCAGGATGGGATCAGAGGTGAGCTGTGTGCATGGGGTGAGCGAGAGAGGGTGCTGGATGGGCGGGGTGCAGTGAGAAGAGTGTTGAATCCCAGTTCTACTGTGGCCTGCACAATTCTAAGTGCCTGCACATCTGTGGCCAGGGCACTTCACCTCTGTCTGTACCTTGGTTTACTCCTTTGTGAAGTGAGTCCAGTGATACCTGCTCTGGGGCAGGTCAGAATCATCTACTTAAAAGCCCATTGCAAACTGTGGAGCAGCTCACGGAGGTGACCGAGGTCAGGGAGGAAGGGAACTGGGTTTCTCTGCGGCTCTGCCAGTGACTAGTTGTATATGGTGTGGGGCAAGGTACCAGGCCTCAGTTTCCTAATCTTTAAGTGAAGGTGCATGAAAAGATGATGTTGAGAGAGAGAAACGAAAACTTCCTAACTATTTTTGACCCCTTCCTTATTAAAGCGCAAGGCTACATCGCAAGGTCCAGAGCCTCTGAGTGATAGGCAGTGTTATCCCAGGAGGGTTATGGGGTGCCCTGGAGGACCCCTCTGGCAGGATGTGTCAGGGAGCATCTCAGCCACTGTACTTTTACTTCTCTTTTCATGGCTTGGGGAACATTGGGAGAAGACACCTCTGCATGTGACAGAAGGAACACTGCAGAATTTCAGGGCTAGAAGGGACCTCAGAGGTCATCTAGTCCAATCACCAGTGTGCCCGGCACCCTTCGGTGGTGTCCCTGTCAATCAAAACATGGATGCACGTTCCCGAGGTGGTCCATTTCATCTTTGAACAACAAGGACTACAAGGAAAACTTATTTTTATTTTTGAAATCTGTCCGGATGCCAAGAATTAACAGAATTTCCTTCATCTAAAACGGTTTCCTTATAACCCTACCTCAGAGTCCCTATTTATCTACTTAAACTGTTCATTCAATAACAATAACAACACTTAAGGTACTTATTACATATCCTGCACTATCTCAGGTGTTCTGTTTTACTAGTTCAAGTGAATGTCACAACAACCCTAAGAAGGGATATTGCATTGTTATAATCCCTATGTTACAGAGCGGGAACCAGAGCACAGAGAAGTGAGGTATTTGGCTAAAAGTCACACAGCAATTATGCTTTGGAGTCAGGATTCCAACAAGGCAAGCCAGGGGTTTGGGGCCCTATGGGATATAGCCTCTCTTCCTCCTGGGACTTCAAGATGCTTTTTCCCTGGCACTTTGTGTGTCATTTTCAAATGGCCCTTAGCACTTTCCATCTCGTATCATGCTTTGGTATTTGGGATTTAGCCTCCTTGGGGTCAACTAGCCAGAAGCCCCACAGAAAGCCAGGCCTCACGGACCGGAGCAGAGGCGAAGATAGTGGTCAGAAAGGTGCAGAGCCCAGCCCACCGCGCGATATTTGCATCTCAAAGAAGCTTTGTGGTTTTCTACCAGTTTCAAAGCTGTCACTACAGGGAAGGGCCCCATGGTATTTGCAATTTTGAGGGCTTGCAAATGACTCGGGGCTGACCCCTGGGAATCCGGCACATCCGAGCTCCTTGCCTTTCACACACCTTTCAGTTTGAGAGATCAGTTTAGTCCAGTTCAGGTTTTTGGTTTATTTATTTATTTTGGGGGGCTAATGTGTGCAAGACTACAGATGTTTGATGACTTCGTGAGAGCAAATTTCATTTCTGAGGAAATCCAATGTTGAGTCTTGTGGGTTCCAAAGGATAGGAGGGGTATCCAGTTTCTTTTTTTCTTTTCAGCCTTATGCCCCATGAATCTTGCGGCTCTAACAGTGGACAGATCTTAGCATGTCGTTTCCTTTCCTGCCTCCACTCCTGTCTTTCTCCCTGGGAAGCGCTCTCACTCCAGTTTCTGGGAAGAAAATCCTACCTTACCAGACCCCTCAGAACAAACCACCGCCCTCACCATCCAATCCCTCCTGGTGGACCTGAGCCCCGTGGTTTTTCCTCTTCGTATCCCTCCCTGGGGCCTCGCCCAGGGCGCAGCTCACAGCCGGTGTTCATTTGGGTGGAAGAGAATCAAATTAAACCCAATTGAAATAAATCTAATTTAACCTTTGTTCCCCAGTTTACTCGGCTGTACAACTGCAGGATGGGAAGAGAGATCACTTCCTCCACCCAAATTCGAGGCAAATATCTTCTTCCATTCCCAGATGGCCCCTCACTTGTCCCAGAGGCAGAAAAGAGAGCCGCTCACCCACTTGGGCCAGTGTCTGGGTTTCAGAATTCCGCGTTCTCCTTCCACCTGGTTCTAGGAAGCCTTTTATGAGAGTTGACACCAGAGAATCTCTGTTCCCCACAAGCCATTTCTCTTCTGTGCCTACAAAGGATAAAGATCTATTTGTCTCTGTGTGTATGTTACAAAAAATGAATGAGGATTTAATTACAGAGGCTCATTTCCTAAAAGGAAGTCCTATTTACGATGTACCATATGTTTTGCCAGCGGCCATACCCCTGAGGGCCGGAGTCTTGTCAGATCTCCTTAGATAAGCAGGGGTTAGCTTGCCCGGCCTCACTGGGTCTTGACGGGAGGACAAGCCTAGGGTCCCAGGAAGTGGGGAGGAAGATGTAGGTGGGCTCCCGGCTGGTGGGAAAGCTCAGACCACCACTGACCGACCCAGGAGCCTCACTGAGTGACCAGGGGACGCTGCCCTGGTTTCAGAGGATGGAATCAGAGGCTCAAACAATTTGTGATGATTAAAAATCGCCTGGCTTTTTTCATCTATTAAAGTGGCTCTTGAGGGGGGAGAGCGTCTCTCTCTGATCCTTCCTTTCGTGGTTTCAATGCCCCCTCTACCACTTCTGAGCCAGCGCAGATGGCTTTCTAGAGCTCCCAGAACCTTCCTGCGAGGGGAGGGGGCAGTGGGGAGCCAGGAGGGGGTCTGGCTTGGTCCTGGTGATCACTCCCTCCTTTGACTGTTTGCTGCATTTTCTCTTTGGTGGTGCCTCTAGTTTTAGATGCCGGAAGACAAGGGTGGGTCCTTCAGGATTTCTCAGCTGGGCTTTAAAGCAGTTACTGGAACCTGCTAGAACCTGACTCCACTGATGAGATTTATGACCGGGAGGCACCTCTTCCCACCCAGGCTTCCCTTTTCTTTCCAAGCTCCCTTCCCCCTTTCCGAGGTGTTCTGTTTCTCTTGCCTCCTCAATCCATATCACTTTTTAAACTGTGTCCCCAGAGGAGGGGTCACGGCCTTATCCCCCTTTCTCCTGTGCCCCTCCCCAGACTCTGCTGCTCTCCCTGCACTGCTGGCATATCTGAAGGGATGAGTGTCCCCTCCCAGCTCTAGCATTCACTTGCTGTGATCTTTAAAGTGTGTCCTTTCTGACTTGAGCTTGGTGGGGGACCCCATCCTCTAAAATGTCCCTTTCAGCTCTCACACTTGATCATACACCAACTAGCAAGTGGTCCTGTCATTTTTTTTTAAATAGGGATCTAGCAGGTCCCCATCTGCTCAGAATCAGGCAAAGCCACCAGAAATCAAGTGGCCTCCTGGGAGGTCAGGACCCTGATGGAATCGCCAGTCCTTGGCCAGTGGTCCAGGAAGGCTCAGATGCTCCCAGTCCTGGGTTTTCATTGTAGAAACAAGATGGGGGGGTGAAGGAGGTTCTAGTGGCCGGTTGGTGAGCGGGGAGGGTGTGTACACAGGGAAGTGCGCTCTCGGTGCAGAAGATGGAGATGACTCATTGTGGACCGCCCCCCCCCCCCCCCCCGTCTTCCCCAGGGGTCGCAGGAGCTCTTGGAAGACAGGGGTTGACTGGTTGACTCCTCTTCACCTGTGTGTTCCAAAGAGGTGCCCAGGGACACCCCGTGAGCACTGCAGCCAGAGCCTTCCCTGCTCCCCTGCTGCACCGGCTCCCATGTCTTCCCGTGTCCCCCTGCATCCCCTCGCGACCCTCAGGCCTCTGGACGCAGCTTCCCTCTGCCTTCCTGAGGGACTAGACAGGAACTTTCTCAGGTTCCCCTTTCCGGACTGTGGCCAAACCTTTTGGCTTCCCCTTCACGTTATCTCAAGGAGCAATTACGTGGGATTTAGGTCCCCTGAAGAAAGCACACTTCTAATTTCCTGGGACTTAACAGCTGCATCGGGATCTCAGCGAGCCATCTCTTAAGTCTAAGGTGATTTGGTTCCAGATGCCTTTGGCTAATTAGAAAGCCCCTTTAGTTAGTTCTGTTACACAAGAGTCCAGGGCACCCCATGACCCTCTGAAACACTGGCTAGTTTTGTAAACTGTATTTTTAGCTGGAATCAAAGGGTGAGACCGCTGCTCAACTTCGCAACCATGGCGCTCTGTCTTCCGCTTCACCTCTGCCGTTGGTTCCTCCTCGCCTTCCTCCCTCCGTGTCCTCACTTTCGGCCGCGTCTCCAGCTGGGGGGCCTAGGCCGCGTGTCTGAGTGCATAGGCGTGTGTGCATGTGCGCGTGTGCGTGTGTGTCGGTGTCGAGGCCGGGGGGGGAGCGTGGGGCTCCCGTGCAAGGCGGCCATGCTGCATTTCTGCGTGCTCCTTGCTCAGTCCCCGTCTCCATGGCGACCGGAACAGCTGCTCTATTCTGGGCCTCGGCTTGGCTGAGCGGGGGTGGCCCGCCCGCCTGTCTGCCTGCCCGTCCTCCCGCCCAGCCGTGGGAGCTGCCAGCTCCTCGCCCTCCCGCTGCCCACAGGCCCTGCCAGCCTGGGCGCAAGAAAGCGTGTTTACTAACACCATCCACACGGCTCCCTGGGCACCGCGGCTCTGCCCAGAAGATGTCAGGCCGAGGGGACTGGGAGGTGGGCCTGGAGACAGGCTGTCTGCAGTCGAGGGAAAACTCTCCCTGGCCGGCGGCTGCCCTGGCCCGCCAGCGCCCAGGCGAGGGCTCCCGGCCTCACTGCACAGCCGCAGGCAGGCACTGGAGGGGAAGAGGCCCCGGCAAGGCCCCCTCTGAAGTCTCTCGTGCCCGGCCTACAGCGGCTTCCCAGAACCTCCAGAACATTCCTGGCCTTTGTGCCCCCTCAATCGCAAGTTTTCCAGAAGGCTTCCCTGACCGCTCTGCTCTTAGAGGGCTTGTCACCGCCTTGACTCTTGGAGCCATGAATGACCAAAGCAGTCAAGGACATCAAGAACTACAGAGCTGGAGGCGACCTCGGAGACGCCTTAGTGCAGTGGTCCCAATGTACACAGGGAGGAAAAGAGGGCGGGGCTGGGAGCTGCGGGCGGCGGGAAGACTCGCTAAAATCACAGAGCGAATCATGGGGGTACAAGGACGTCCACCTGCCCAGGCCGTGCCCTGGCAGCATGCTTTTCTCTTTGGCCCTTCTCAAGATTGGCCTTGGCCTTGGCCTTGGCCTTGGCCTGAGTTCCCTGAAGCGCTGGGCCCTTTCCTCCTCCCCTCCCCTTCACCCTTCTTTTCCTCCTTACTCTCTCCCTTTCATCATCTCTCTGTCTCCCGCTTGCCCTCTTGCTGGTTCTCTAGAGAAGCCTGGGCTCTGTGTGCCATGAGCCTGTCTGTGGGTGTGTATGTATGTGTGTGGCCTTTGGGGAGTG
This sequence comes from Eschrichtius robustus, assembly GCF_028021215.1. Classification (NCBI taxonomy): domain Eukaryota; kingdom Metazoa; phylum Chordata; class Mammalia; order Artiodactyla; family Eschrichtiidae; genus Eschrichtius; species Eschrichtius robustus. The sequence goes on from NC_090838.1 coordinate 11,835,208, forward strand.
AAGGATGTTTCTCCTCTCATCTTCCCCTCAGCATCCAGCCCAGGGTGAGGCCGCTGATTAACAAGTTACCAAAAACTGAGTCCGAAACATCAGAGCCAAGGGCCAGAAGGCCTTGACCTTCAGCCGGCTTCTCTCCCACACCACATCCCCAGGCTCCTCTACCAGCCCGGATTCCTCACACAATTCGGAGGAGACCTCTGTCCCTAAGTGCTTCCCCGAGAGCCCACAGCCCTCCAGCTAAACACATCTCCCCTCAGTGCGCTGGCCACACTGCCTGGTCTCTCACCATTATTCCCTTAGGAATGCCTGGTGAATGCAAATCTGAGTTATGGGTCAACTCACTTCTGGTCCCCTATTCACTCAACAGGCATCTATGTCATACCTGCTCCAGGGCAGGTAACAGGAATCTGGATATAGGCTGTGAGGGCCCAGCCTGGCCAAGACTTCTTTGTCTACAGTTCAGCCTGTTTCCTGGCTGAGTTCTGCCCCCTGCCCCTGTCTGTGCTGAACTCTGGCTTTTTCCTTCAGGCTCTTAAGGTGCACATTCCATCCTTCTTCCCCCTCAGTTAGGAAAAGACCTGAACTTGCAGGCAGCAGTGAAAGAATGAAAGGAGCTGTGCCCTCTCTCTCTTGGAGGTCTGTACCCCACATCTGATCTCAGCTGTGGAATTAGAGGTTGCCTGTGTTCTGAGGAAAAGGATCTCGGGCCTCAGCAAACATACAGGCAAATTTTCTTTGGAGGATTTGCAGGTTCCTGCCTGGCTGTCCACACTCTGCTTGAGGCCGGCCCTGATGCAGACCTGGGCTCGGCTCTGTTCCGTTGGCGGGTGCAGATGGGTCCCTACTATGGGCATCGCTGGCTGGGGTGTGGGAGATGGAGAAGGGGTCCAGGTGGAGAGGAACCGGCTACTTTGGTTCCTCTTTGGCAGTGCTTGTGTGTTCACCATTCGGTCACTGTCTACTGCACCCTAGGCCTGGGATTCAGTGCCTTCCACACATGCCCTTTCTTTTAATCCTCACACAGATCCTATGCAGTAGAAATGATCAACCCAGTTTTGTGTGTGTGTGTGTGTTTGGCTGTGCCACACTGCTTGCGGGATCTTAGTTCCCCGACCAGGGATCGAACCCTTGTCCCCTGCACTGGAAGCATGGTGTCCTAACCACTGGACCGCCAGAGAATTTCCCACCCCCCCCCACAACCCCCGTTTTGTAGAAAGGAAAATGAAGCTCAGATAGTTTAAGTGAAACTCGCCCAGGAAACCCAGCTGTGGATCAGACCCCAGCTCTACTCCACTGAAAAACTCAGCTCTCTTTCCTGAATCATCCTGCTTCACAAGATCGGTGGGCGTCTCTTCTAAACCAGCATCCCCAGGACAAGTTTGCCACTGTAGAACCCAATGAGGTGCCCTCAGTAGCTCTACCCTACAGCCACTCCCTTAGTCAGGGCTCCCCATCTTTCTCCTGGAACCCAATAGCAGCCTCCTGTCTCCACGTCTCCATGTTTGCCTGCCTCTAGTTTATTTCTTATGTAACTGCCAGAAGGAAAATTCTAAAATGCAAATTCTTAAAAAAAAAAAAAAAAAGAAAAGAAAGAAGAAAACATTAAAAATAATAACAACCCAGCATGTTTACTATGACCCACACTTATGTGAAATTACCTATGTAAGTACATTAATGTCCAGAGAGAGAGAGAGAGAGAGAGAGAGAGATTTAATTCTATGTGTATTGTCATGGAATGCCATGATAATTCAGTTAGGTAAACTAAGTTGCTAATATGCATAACATGATTCTTTTTCAACTGAAAAAGTCGACCATCCCCCATGTGTGTGTGCTTATGTTGTAAATGTTGAAGGTAAAAAGGAAAAGCATGGAAGGCTGTATATACCAGTCCATTAATGGCAGTTATCTGAAGTTGGGGAGGAATGGAGGGAGGGTTGGAGACAAAAAATAAGCTTTTTCTTAATTTATTTTTCTACTGTTTCACTTGTTACAACACACACACTCACACATACATTACTTTAGCAAGTTAAGAAATGCTAAATAATTTTTAGAAGACCGAAATCTGATTAGGTCCTTGTTACATAAAATCCTTCAATCGCTCCCCATTGCTCCCGGGATACCGTCCAAACTTGACATGTTTGCAAGGCTTTTCATAATCTGTCTCCCTTCCTGCTGTCTTCTCCCTTCCTGCTCCCTTCCTGTCTGCTTCTCCTGCTTCCCGTCTCACCATGACTGGACACAGTCTATGCTTCAGCCAAATGGACCTCCGTTTACTGTCTTTGCTTGGCCTTCAGGTTTATATCACTGTTTTCTGTATGAGAACCCTCCTTTCCACCTTGCTCCCCTTGTCGTGCCTTTCACAAAAAGGCATCATGGCAGTGGTTGTGTTCACAGAAGGGGGGCTTTACAAGGGTGGGGTGGAGGAGAGGTAGTTTGGGAGGGTGTCTGATAAGAAGTGACGACTAAAGTGAGTCTGTTCAGTTTCTTGCTAGAAGTACTGACCAACTTGCCTCACGGTTATGAAGGACGCTTACAAATTGAACCGTGTGGTATACCAGATGTCCCTAACCAAGAGGCTGCGGTTTTTGTTCCATTCCAAGTGCCAAGGACCATTTTTGTCCCCACGGTTGGGCAAAGCAAGGGTCAGAGCAGGAAGTCTTTGGCTTTCGACACTGGTGACTTCAATGAAACAACTCTTAAGGTCTGGAAACAGGAGGCAATGATAATTTGAAAAAGGCTTCAGATATTCACTTAAGAAAGAAAGGCTTTGTAAGGACTTGGGCAAATGGTCTCTTGAGAGAAGAGTCATAGGGTATTTGGTATTTTTTGATTAAAAATTTGAGAAGGCTTCTGTAGAAGAAATAGCATTCCCGTGGAAGATAGGATATCAGAGTTGTCTAGTCTACCTTTGTCACCATTTGGCTGGTGACCTCAGACAAACCACTTACCTCTCAGTTTCCTCTTCTGACTGGTCTAGGTCTTCTCTAAAAGCCCTTCTGTATGTAAAAGTGTTAGCATCTCTCTCGGAACTCATAATTCATCCCCACTGTGAAATGCTAGAGGCATAACTGGTACGTTTTCAATAGAAAAAAAGATTAAATTAAAACAAATAATTTGCACTCTGATACAAACCAAAATGATCAACAGAATAATACAGCTTGACAGTAACCTATAATTTTGACAAAGATGTGTGAAATCAAGAAATGTTGACATTCATTTCAAAATACTGTAATAGTGCAGGGCTAGGCTTACCCAATTCTCTGTGTGTGCATGTGTGCATTTTAAAGCACTGGTATTATATATTTTAGCTGTTATTGTTCAAAGAGAACTGGCATCCTGTGTAGAATTGGGTGTCATAGTCAGTGTGTAAACTGAAAGAAATCAGCCCAGGGGATGCAACTTTTATGCTTATTTATGGGAAAATGCTGTTTAACTAACCTTGAAGTAAAATCTTTTGGAAAAAAAAAAAACTTTCTGGTGCCTTGCAAATACTTTTCCTTGAAACACAAAAGGAAGAAAATAGGATTTTTTTTTTTAAACGAAAAAAAAGTTTATATACAACGAATCATTTTCTTCCCTTCTAATCAGGTGTATATGTGAACTTGAAATTATAAAGAGACCATGTTTAGTAAAGTAGCTGTAGGTTTCGTAGGGAGATCTCTGTGGGCCTGATTCTTGTGCCCAGGAAGCATTGGGCAGGAATTCTTCGAGGAAAGTTCACCAAGGACTTTTCTGGTTTTGGAGGCTCGGGAGGGTCTGAACGAGCCCACGATACCGGTTGAGCCACATTCTCCGAAGACTCTTGCACTAACAACCAATTCCAGCAGGTTCTCCGAGCTTCATGCTAGTGGCAACAAGAACTTGTGAACTGGAAAGAGACTTAGAAATCATCCAAGCCTTGATTTATAAATGAGGAACAGGGAGAGCCAGAGCTGGGACTGGACCCAGGGCACCGACACCTGGCGTAGGGCACTGTCTTGCCTCTGCTGGACAAAGCTGATAGTGGACAGTACCTGTCATCTTCCACTGAAGACAAAGGCCCAGCTTCCCTCATCAGAGACGAGGCTTAGAGTGCAAGTTCCTTGGGGAAAGAGAGCCCAGGGCTTGGGTGTCACTGAGTCGGGATGAGACAGACGGTTTTCTGGGGATGCCACGGGCCAGAAGGACAGGCTGGGGAGACCCTGAGTGGGACGGGGCTGGCACGGACCAGGAGCATGGGAATGGCTGTGTGAAGGGAAAACTGGGTGGGAGGCAAACGTCCCCTTCTTTATGCTTTGAGCTGCAGATATGCTCTGGTTTCAGCGCGCACCTGGGCAAAAGCTGGCAAGTGACCGTCTTCCGTAGTCTTCCGTGGCTTCCTATGGTCTCACGCGGTTCCTCTTCATCTCTTCTTAGGATCGGACGTTTTGTCACTTTAGCCCCTATCAACATGCAGATGTCATTTCCCTAATACCTTTTTTTTTTAAGAATTTTTTTTTTTTCATGTTAGCCTAACTTTATTTACGTATTTATTTTTGGCCGTGCCGCAACACTTGCGGGATCTTAGTTCCCTGACCAGGAATCGAACCCCGGCCCCGGCAGTGAAATTGCCGAGTCCTAACCACTGGACGGCCAGGGAATTCCCCCTAAAATCTTTTTTAAAAATCCCAATTTCCAGATGGAAAACCAGACAGGTGAAATGACTTCTCCAAGGTCCCCCAGCTGTGTGTGCAGAGCGAGGGCTGAACTCCCAGCCCCTAGACCTGCTATCTTGCCTTTAACACCATGCCTGTGACTTATAGACAGAGACCTGTCGTCCCCCTGAGAATGCTGGTGGGAGAGGACCAGTTAACCTTGTCCTCTTGGTTTCCACATGATAAACAGATGCTCCAAGGACTTTGTGGACGAAAGCACGAGGCCGTGATGAAATCCACACAGAAGTCAACGCCTTGTGCCAGGGCCTCCCGTGAGCCCGGCCTGAGCCAGGCCCACCGAGGATTCAAAGCCACTTAGGGCTAAGGGCATGATCTTGGGGACCTTCGGTCCAAGGGACTGATTTTTGCTTAGCACACAGCATCTTGGGAGACTTAAAGAGATGTCAGAAGGGGCCCATGGTTTGGCTCTGGGCGACCCGGGGGAGTCACTTAACCTCTATGATCCTCTATTCTTCATCTGAGAAATGAAGAGGGAAGGTCTTCCTTAGGGGGCTGCTGCTGAAAGGACGGAATTAGATAATGTTTGCAACCCAGCCTGGCACGTGGGTGTGAAACAAATGTTCGGGGCCGCCTCGCCCCCCTCCACTGCCGTCACACTGGGTCTTACTGTTCTCCGCACCTCCTGCCCTCGCTGGGCCCCTGCTCCAGGTCTTGTCACTTCCCCTGACTCAGATGCCACATTTGTCTCCTGAAGCCTTGGATCGGGCTCAGACGCCCTTGCTCACCTCATCCCACCCGCCAGGCGTTCACGTGGCTCATGTGCATGTTGCCTTTCTCCTTGTCTTGTGGTGGGAGGGAAATGGCCACAGTTTTGAAGGCTGGCTTTTTTACTTAAAAGCTCTGTGACCATGGACCACTTACTCCAACATTTCTTTGCCTCAGTTTCCTCGTTTATAAAACGAGGCTCGCAGTAACGAAGCACAAAGGTGGTTATGGAAGTCGTAACAGAATCATGTCAGCTCCTGATCCATGGTATTCACATGGTGCGTGGTTAACGGTTATTGTTTTTATTAGATCGTAAGTGCTTGGAGGGTGGAGGCTGCGTCTTGCTCATTCTCTTTTAGTCCCTGTCATGCATGGTGCGGAGTAAGTGTTCAGCACAGGTCAGAAGAGCCGAGAGCGGCCTGGAATGAAGCCAGGACCCGGAGTCCCCAACCGCCTGGGGAGAGAGACACGGGCTCAGCCTCAGCGGTGGAATTAGCCTGCTCTGTGTTTGAATCTCAGCCCTGACACTCAACCGCTATGTGATCTTAAGCAGTTCCACCTGAATCTCAGGGCTTTTTTTCAACCTAAAGTGGAAATAATCACTCCAACTTCAGAGGCAAAGCCCCAGTCTCTGTGCAGGACCACTTAGTGGCAGCTGGAATGGTTAGACTGAGGCTGGTCTTATAAGAGGCTTCTCCAGGGGGATTCCTGGGGGAGGGCAGAGCCGTTCCTGAGAGACAGGGAACAGGTGAAGCGCAGGCTCTCCCGGACGGCGCTCGGAGCCGCTCCTTCCCCAGCCATATGGCGCAAGGGACGCTAATACAGCTGTCTGTGCACAACTGTAACCAACAATCTGGCGATTGTTCGTCTGGGAAGCCACCACCCCTGCCGTGTGACAGCCGGTTCTGCACTACGGTGGAAGTGCTGTGGCAGGCAGAACCAACTCTATTTGCCCTGTGGTCCAGGCTGGAGGACAGACAGATGCAAACGGAACTGATGGCAACAGGATATGTCTCCACCTTGCTTACGTGAAAAAAGCTGACCATGAGGAACGGGGGACACATGGCAGAGGGGTCCGAGGAGGATCATTTCCCCCGTGCCTCTGTTTCCTCATCTCTAAAATTTAGGAGTCAGGCTGGCTCAAGGCTGAAGGCCTTTCCAGATCCACCATGCTAAGATTTGAAGACAGATGACTTCCACATTCGACAGCTGGCTTACTTTTAAAACTTCGGCCAAAAGATCTCTTGCTAATACCAGCTTCTGAAGACCCCTCCCTACTGTCACAGAAGCAAGAGGAACAAAGTGAGAGAAAGTGAAAGAGATTGGGGGTGGGGTGGAGAGGGTTGCTGGGAAACTGCAGGAGGGAGCCTGGAAGACAGAGAACCTGAGGGCAAGGAAGGAAGAGAAGGGGAGAGGCCAGGAAAGAAAGAGACAAAGAAGCGACCAGGGAGGAACCCATCTGTCATTTTGCTTGCCTGGGCCCTACTTTCACATCTGTGAAATGGGTATAAAACCTTCCTGCCTAACAGCTCCATAGTCAGGATCCAAAAGAGAGTGATGTGAAAACATTTTACCACCTAATAATAATCTTGGGGATAATGTCAGTCATTACAAATGAAGGAACTCATCCAAGGTATGCAATGGTGGTAACGTCTTTGGCAGATTATTGAGGCAATTAGAGGTGATGTACATAACCTACCCGGCTGCCTGCCTGCCCACAGTAGGTGCTATGTAACTATATATAATATATGGAGTAGTAGTTATATCATTACATAACTAATCATAGTTCTATTATTCTAATTATTATTATTATTATTATTGGCCTATTGAAGTCAGGTCTGCCAGGAAAATCTGACTTCTAAGCTTGGCCCAAGTTTCTGAAAGTCTGGCCTTCCTTTCTGCAGACCTTGGGTGTCAGACCCTGTCCTGGACCTTGGGGACACCAAGGCAAAGAGAACATTTATACGCAGTGAAATCACGGAGTCAAGGAAAAGTCAGAGCATTCAGGGCCCTCAAGTCATCATCTAACCCGATTGTGTCCTCTTCTAGGTAGAGACTTGGGACCCAGAGAGGATTGGCTAGGACCACCTCCACTCAGGGTCACCCCTTCTCTAGTGGCAGAGCCAGCAGGGAGCTCATGTCCAAGCTCCAGTGTAGCACTCAGTCTACCCACATATAAGGAGAAACAGCAAAGATCAACGATGACTAAAGCGGACAGATGTGACTAGTGTCCCCAGAGGGAGGGAAAAGGAATAGTTTCCTCAGTTCTCTTTTAAGTCGTTTCTAAGCTGCTTTCTGGAATCAGCCATGTGTTTCAGTTTGGTCCTCATGGTGCTTCGCTTTTGCCATCAACAACGGGATGATTTGTGCCAATGAACCAAAATACACTGGATTGTAACAAGCTCTAGCGATCTCCTGGAAACCATTCCACATCCTAATGCGTACTCATTACTCATAATATGTTCAAAATGCACTCCTTGGAACCCCGGCTTGAAATACCCAGAGATCCATTTTCAATAGACGGACAAATAGAAGACATTAAACATTATTCATAGAAACAGTGTTTATTTAATCTTTAATGCTACCTAATGCATTTCGGTCAAAGTCATCAGTTCATGTTCAGGCTTTATTGCGTGGAAAATGGATGTGCTATTAATAAGTCAATACAGATACAAATATGGTTCCAATTGGAAATCATTACGTTGCATTAAATAGCAAATGAAATCCATAGGAAAGATTTGTTTTGTTTTGTTTGTGAGGAGGAAAAGGAGCCCTGAGAGGCATTTCTTTGCTCGCTAATGAGGAGGAATGACTGGTTTCTGCGGAGCGGTGCATTACAGTATAGGCCTCGCTCTATTCTCCTCAGGATGGGGATTGGGGCGTTGCCTTTCCTCGGCACAGCTGTTTGCAGCTGTGGGCCCAGCTGAAGTGGCTGCCTGCGTTGGAGAGTCAGCTGGAGCCCCCAGGACACAGGGGGAGGAGCTGAGGTGGGGCCCTTCGCTCTTCTTCCCTCCAAGCCGGTGGTCCTGGTGGACCTCAGCGCTCTCCTGAAGTCAGCTGGCTCTGGGAGGGAGCTGACCCTGGCACAGTCACGCCCAAGCTCCACGGCAGCGTGTGTGAAAGAGCACGCAGGGCTTTACATCATTGGAAGCCTGTTATGAGCCCGAAACTGCTTTTGGTGGCCCCAAAACAGGCCCGTATGAAAAAGGAGATTCTTGGGGGCCTGCAGTGGAGTGGGTGAGATGAGGGCAGGATTGGAAGCTGAACAGATGTGGATGCAAGCGCTGGTCGCCCCATCTAGGGTCTGTGTGATGTAGAGGGTGTGACTCAGCCCGTCTGATCTGATTGGTCCTCATCTCCATCCGGAGGAGACAGCGGAGGATGACGTGTGCTGACCGCCCAGCACAGAGCAGGGCTCCGTCAGCATTTGCTCCCTCCTAATCTGATGCTATGCTCGAACCTTCTTCCTGAATCTTGCCCTTTGCCCCAGTCAAGTGCAAGAATACTCAGGACTGAGCAAAACTCCAGAGATGGTCAGTGCTTGCTTAGTATTTTTAGTGAACGATGTCATCTATTTTTAACTCATTGTATTCTTTCTGCTGTGACGATCTCTCTCCTAAACTGGGTGGCTGATCTACCCCTCCCACTTGGCACTAAGGAGGTGAAGCCTTGCCTGCTTTCATACCTAGAGGGGCCCCTTTTGCGGAGAAAGCCCAGTTGCCTCTTCATTTCAGTGAGTGGTTCAGTAGGGACCTGCCAGCTGCTTGTGAAAACTTATGTGATGGATGGGCAGTTATGCTCTGAGAAGTTCCAGCATAGGCAAATTTATGGGGCACTCAGTTGCTGAGGAGAGTTCCCTTTCTCTGGCTGCAGAGCAGCCTTTTGGTTCCATCTCCAGCAGAGATGGGACAAATGATGGTCAACCCTGGTGAACAAACTGGGGAGTCAGGGGGCCCCCTCTCATCACACTCTCCGTGATTATTTCTGAGCAGTTTAATCCACCCAGATAAAAAAGAATTATAATCACCAACACTTGTATAGCACTTACCATCAGTCCAAGATCAGTCAGAGATCTAAATGCTTTAATTCAGTTCATTCTTACAACCATCTCCATCTCACAGATGAGGAGGCTGAGGCACAGAGAGGTCAAGTAAGTTCCCAAAGGTCACACAGCAGGGAATGGTTAGAACACAGGTCTTGCTCCAGAGTCTAACCACTTACTTAGAACACTATTCTGCCTCCCCTGGTGTAAATATTCACTTCTGCTCAGAGATGCAGGCCATTTATCAGAATTCTGGTGGATTTGGAGCTCTCCTGCCAGTGCCGAGCCGTGTGTGGCCTTGCCAAGTCACTTGGCCTCTTTGAGCCAAGTATGTTTATTTGAACCACGTGGCGGAATCGTGTGAGAACTGAGAAATGGGAGTAATGTTGTTAAATGTCTACCACGCTGTCCAGCCTACTGCAGACACACTGACGGCTCAGACATAGTTGCTAACATTATGATTTCAATATACACACACAGAAAAGCCCCATATACTTTCTTTTTTGATTTGCACTCGGTGGCATCTGAGTGCTAGGCTCAGAGCAGGAAGTGTCCCTCAAAGAGATGGGTTCTCACACCTATCCCTGTTGGATTCCCCTGCAGCATGGCCACGAATTTCTTGCATACCTTTCAAGGCGGGACCACGTCAGCTGCTGAATCCCCTCCTCTAACACAGAGCTTCGGAGTCAGGTAGACCTGGCTGGATTCCCATCTTGACCTTCCTTCTTCCGGGCGCAGGACCCCCTACCCCTGGGAGCCTCAGTTTCTGGAACTAGGAAATGGGCATCGTCACATTTGCCTTGCTGAGTTCTCGCGAGGATGAAGGGAAATAACACGCCTAGTGACCAGCAGGACACCCGACACATAGTAGGAATCCACCAAGTGCTAGCTACACATGAACTTTCCATCCGCTTTGGAAAGTCTGTGCTATGTGGTGCTGAAATCTTTTTCTCTCTGCTTCCACTCATGGCTTTCTTGTCCTTTCCCTGGAGACCACACAGCCTAAGACTAATCCCTCTTCCACATGAGGGCCCCCAGGCATGTGAAGGCAGTTTTCATGCCGCCCTGAATGTTCTCTTCTCCAGACAAAACAGCCCAGATCTTCAACTATTTTTGCCCCCCCGTGCCAGATTTTGGTCATTTTGCCATACTGTGGTCTATCTCGGTGATATTACACATACGGTACTTACGATGTTGACTTTTATGTGTCAGACTGTGGCCGCACCACGGACGTTTTCAATAACCCTGGGGCCTGGGAAGAAAGCTAGGACCACATGCTTCCTTTGCAAGGACAGCCACCAGCGAGCCGAGGGAGCTGGCAGGAAACAGAAGCAATGACGACCGCTGCTCTAGCTTGAACTCTGGGGAACCAGAGAGTAATTTCGGGCTTGAAATATGGGATGCAAATGAGTATCTGCCTACTCCCTGGCTTCAGGAAAATGGCTTTCATTTTCCAAGGTGATTACAGTAAATTACACCTGGAAGAGAGAACAACGATGTCTCCAAGTGCCATGAATTGATCGAAGAGAACTCAGCACCCGTACGTGTGTCTTGGAAGTGGAGGAGAGAGATGGAGACAGGGAAAGGTAGTATTTAATGCACGAATTAGGAACAGAAAACAGCGTAGTCCCCCCTTTATTGTGACAGTTTCTGAGCGCCTATGTCTTAAAAATAGGAATAATGTGGATAATCGTTAGCACTCCCTTTACCTGGGTTTTCCAGAATTGAATACATTATCCTAATATAACTTCCCTACATGCTCAACAGCAACAACAGAGATTCTTCCGGGTCTTAGAACATACCATGAATTAAGCGTGGTGAAGCCAAATTAAGAAAATGAACTGGGCGATGGTTTCTTTTCTAAAAAGAGGGTCTGGCATATGCCTGACTTCCCAGGATGGAATGAAAAGAGAGAGATGTTATAAGACCCTAGCCGAGGGGAAGCATTTTTCACATTCTTCACCTAGAGTCCAAAAAGGAGCCAGGAAATTGATATAAGGGCAGCAATATAGGTCAGAGGAGGAAAAGTTCAATGAATGAGGATCATTTAACCAAAGAAGGCCGCCCAAGGGGGGTCTAATCACAGTGTTGGGGGACGTGAATGGGTGTCATTCAGAAGGGAGCCATGCTTTGTCTTCGTGGGCTGAGAACGGATTAGGCAGGAAGGGGATGAAATTGTAGCAGCAAGGACTAAGGTGAGCCGTCCCTGGGAGAATTCTGGGGGTGGGGCTGGTCATCTACAAAGGATTATTTAGGAGTAGTCAGAAAATGGCTTTGACTCTAATTTTTCTTACTTCACACTCATGTTTTCAGAATGGGGTAGACTGGAGTTCTTCTGGGACCTGAATCAGGTGGCTTTGGCGGGCTTCTCCATGGAATTTTTCTGCCATTCCCTGACTAGGAATGTTTCCTAGCGCTGACATCAATTGGTACCTGAAGCGTTTTCTAAGGAAGGGAACCGATTCCTCTTCTTCGGAGCTGGCAGCCCTAAGCAGACCGCGCAAGAACTCTGCCGAGAACGCCTTGTCCTGGGGTCTCCCACACAGGGGATTTCAGATTCAGGAGGGCAGGCCCAGGCTTTCTTTGTTTCAGAGCTGGCTCAGTGCTACTCAACTTCAAAGGAGATTGTAAAACTCAAAAGTTAAGAGATGGGTCTTCAGATGTAGTCACCATTTTCTTTTTGATAACTCACAAAGAAAAGATAAAGTAGCTTTCTAAATGTTTGTAAGTGATTTAAAATGATGCTTGTCATTGATAGGAAGGGAACTATATATATTCCATATGTATATACATATATATATATAATCTCTGTACATACACACACACATATATTCATATAGATCCTAAAAAGATCTATTCATAAGTTATTTGCGATAGTTGTACTCTATAAAGTCTCTGCAAACACTGAGTCAGTGAATACCGAGCCATTGCTCCTGGGGGAAATACAGGGTTAGGTTCCTGTGAGCTTCTGGCCATGACATTTTTGTCAATTAGTCAATACATAGACTTGTTTCATCTGTGTTTCTGTTTAAGGACACCTTATTTAATATATATTGTGGATTCATTAACACTGAACTCAGGGTCAACAGCCCTGTAACTCACGCGTGAGTGAAGCTTACGTAACACACGTTATTTTCTCCATAAGGCACATCACAGCCTCACACTTAGGAACACTAGATAGCACTTCAGCGCTACACTTGGGGGCCATTTTAAACAATAAAATCACCCCCAAAAGCATAAAAGTGTGAAAACCACAGCACTGGGTAGACTGAGGAAAGGACCCTGTTTACAGTAACGAGAACTGGGACTCCCCCTGTTCAGCCTCAGCCGGGAACAGGTACATCAGGTGACTCCAAGTTTTCACCACTTTGCCCACATCCAGGAATGGCTGTAAAGGCACCATAAGGATTGACTTGGGGGTCAGAAATAAATTTCAGTGAGTAGGCAAATTCGCAAATACAAAATCCCAAATAGTTGGGATCGACTGCAAATAGAAAATTGACGATGTATTTGCAGAACACAATCTTTCCAGGAATTGAGTAAAAGGCGCCAACTGAAATCCTTTGGCTGTTTTCGTTTGGGGAGCTAGTCGGGGTGGGGATGAAAGCAGAGTGCTCAGTGATAAACACCTTCGCCTCTTTATTCACTTATGCTTTCAACAGCTAGACTGGAGTGGAACTTGCAAAGCAGACTGATTGGCACTGAGTTGATCCCCAAGATGGGTACATGACGCCTCCTGCCAGGAGCCAACAACGCAGTTGGGGGTCACATCATAGGGCTTAAGTGCCAGGGGCATAAGAGTGAAAAAAAGTGCTGAAGAAGTTGCAGAGAGAGGGCACTGCCAGCAGGGGGACTGGCCAAGGCTTCTTGGAGGAGGTCAACAGATGCAGCCTTCAAGAAATGAAAGGACTTGAAGACGGAGAAGGTAGGATTGTAGGCACTCTAGATGCGCATGTGAGTGTGTGTATTTTACTTGTGAGTGTGTGTGGTGCGTGTGAGTGTGTCTGGGTGTTGTCTTTTGTGTGGATGTGCTCATGAAGTGTGAGTGAGTGTGGTGTGTCTATGAGTGTGTGTTGTGTGTGGGTATGGTGCTGAGGTGGGGAGTGCCTAGGTTTTGAGAAGCTACAGAGGCTGTGGCCAATACACAGCCCAGGGCTGACTCTCCAATTGAACCTTCCCAGCTGGGTCACCTTGGGCAAGGGACCTAACTTCTCTGTGCCTCAGTTTCTCATCTGTAAAATGGGGATAATTACAGTATCTCTCTTTAGGCTTGTTGTGAAGTCGAAATGAGTTCATACTTGTAACATAATCAAAACAGTGCCAGACACAGCAACTGTCATATAAAGTTTACTACTGTTGCCTAAGAGGCCAGGAAGCCCAAGATGGCAGTCTTGGGGTATGAGGATTTGGGGACGGGCTGACCTGAGGGGCCTTATCTGGGGTCCCCTGAGTGGCGCTGGGAGGGGCTTCGGAACGGCAAAGGGCAAGGTGACAGGTGTTGCATTATCCCCTCTGGGCGGGGTGATGCTGAAGTCGGAACAGTTAGCGGTATTGGGGGCCGGGGAGTCCAGAGCAGGATGAGAGATGCGGTGTGGGTCAAACCAGTGGATCAGGGTGGAGTCCGAAGGGAGAGTGTCCGTTCCTGAGGGTGTCACCTTCGGGAGGGTGAGGACAGTGGGAGACCGGGGAGAAGTGCATTCATGGGAGGTGATGGAGGGCAGGCAGTCCCAGACCCAGCGTCCCTGGAGGCCAGCCCGGCCAGGGTGGATTGTTCTGGAAGAAGGAGAGGAACATCTCTGGGATATCACGACCCGCTGTCCACTTTGCACACCAGAGATTCCCTGTGCTCTCCTTGCCTTTTCTCCCTCGGCTCCAGGAGAAGCTGGCTGCCCTTGGATGATGCCATGAGACTCGATAACACCAGGATGAACTCAGGGACCTCTTGACTCAAAGGCTACTTTAGAATGTCATCAGGATGAGTTGGCTTTGTCTGTTTAGGTCTCTGTCGTCCCCGCCAGACTGGGAGACACTGGGGACACGGCTCTTCTTTAGCATTTCATCCCAGCACCGATCCCCAGGCACCAGGTAACACAGTGTTTGGTCAACAAGGGTTCCTTGAACTTGTGGGGAAACCAAGGCCAGAAAGAGTGAAAGAACTAGTGTTATAATCATCCAGTGAGTTGGTGGCACGCTGGTACCTTGGGCTGCTCTTAGCTTACCTACAGGGCTCTCAAAGAGGTGTGAAGTCAGCATGCTTTGGTCTCAGGGACCCCCTGCGTGTTTTTGTTTGTTTCCAAATTCCCGCCCTCCTCTCATGGTGCTCGTGGCCCATTCTTCCATCACCTTCTGCTTCAGCTGGGTTGTCTAGGGAGGTGGGAAAGGGGCTTTAGTTGGGTGTTTTGAGAACTTAGTCTTTGCTTTGAAAAGAGTATTCCCTTCCCTGGGGATCGGCCCATGAATGGGAACTGTGCTCCCGTTGGCAGACTTTGAATTGTGACCCAGGTCAAAGGATGTTTCCGGTCGGAAGGGCGGGCCTCGCCCTCTGAAGGGTCCCCTTGGTGTGAGCCTCTCCTGACGGGTGCAGGAGAGGGTGCAGGCTTTGGATCCAGCGGGACCTAGGACTGAATTCTGATTTTACCGCTTCCTAGCCGTGGGACCTCAGGAAAGTCATATATGAACCACAATTACTTTATCTACAAAAAGAATGAAAATAGTGCCCACCTCTCTTTCTGGGTTGTTGTTCTGATTAAATGAAGTCACACGTGAAACTTCCGTGTCCAAGACTTGAAGCCTAGGGTGTACTCTGAAATGGGTTCCTTGTCTCCTCCACTCCCTCCTCCTCTGCTTTCTTTCCCTTTTGGTTGTTTGAAAATCAATCCTCAAAAAAAAAAAAAAGAAAAGGAAAGAAAAGAAAAAAAAGAAAAGAAAATCAACCGTCCACAGGTGACAGGTACAGTAAGCTCTCTCTTTGAGGGGATGCTGGACAAGTTCACGGCTCCATCATGTGGGAAAGCACAGAGACTTCGGGAGGAGCAGGTGGGCCGATGAGGAGGCACGTGTGTACATCGCTGCGTCGGCGAGTGTGTTAGCGTCCAGCATCCGTTTGATTCTGCTCGTAGGCAACCACAGAAGCATAGAAAGCATCTGGTCCACTACCTCATATGTTCAGATGTGGCCCAGAGGGCATGACTGATTTGTGCCAGCATGGCTGGTTCCTGGCGGATCTGAATCCAGAACTTGTCTTTCGGTTCCCAGTGCCATTCTCTCCTTTTATTCACATACACGTGCACGTGTGTGCACGCACACACACACACACACACACGCACACCATGCTGTTTTCTGTTTTTCAAAAAATGGCATCTGTTCAGGAATCACATTGCCCGATGCAGTCCTTTCTTTCCTTCTCTGACTCTTGCCGCTGAAGTGTGTGCGCTGTCGCTTTGCCCTCTGGACTTTCTCAGAAGAAAGGAATCATGAGGAGCGATGGGTCAGGTTCCCTGGGGCACGAGGCCTGCCCCGCTCTGGGGAGCAGACGTGCTGGGTTTCATGGCAGCCCTGGCCTGGCTGTCCCCTAGGTGTCCAGGGTCCTTCTTGTCTCCATACTCTAAACTTATACGCCGTTTATAACCAAAGGTCAGTTTTCTGGTAAAACGAGGGGTTCCCTTGCTTTGCAGGCACAGGAGCGTGGACTTGATGTGCAATGGTGCCTGAGTTTCCCGGGGGGCAGCTCAGCTGTGGCCCTGGAGGGTTTCACGAGGCCCAGCACAATCTTCCTGCCTCCTGTCTGGGCCTCAGAATGTCCCCGAGGCGATGCCCACGCAGACAACTGCATCTTTCTGGGAAACAGGAGCCGTCTTTTCAACTGCTTCTTTGATCGCAGGTTCTGCCCACGAGGCTCCTAACAACCGCTGTGCTTTGAGCACGTATGATGAGGTCTGCGTGGGGCACACGTGGTCTCATTTGATCCTCACAACAGTCCGTACAGGGCGGTGATGTATCCCTCTTTCGAAGTCAGGAAACTGAGGCTCAGAGAGATTAAATGATCTGCCCACAGATGTTAAGCCCAGGTCCCTGTATCTCCATTGAAACAACCCTAGTTTCCCTCCTCATGACCAGAAGCAGGGCTTCTAGAGACGTCAGATGGGCTTCTTCACAGTGAAAGACAAACAGGGCTGCACCCTCGTGATGTCACCTCCGGTCTCTCTGGTCTCGCAGGCACCCGTCAGGACACTGCCATCCTGTGGGGTCCTTTTGTGCTTTTTGAGGGGCTCAGCACAGGTGGAGGGGGTCTTGTGTCTCTCTGTCACCATTCCAGCAGCTGGAAGCATCCCCAGGGAAGGTAGTCTTATGGATTTTAACTTAATCACTCCATCAACAAATGTTTTGGGGCTACATAGAGCTTCTGGAAGAAAGTCATAGTGCTTTATTTCTCATCTTTGTGTCCCTGGTGCCTGATACATAGTAGGAATTCAGTAAGCTTTCGCTCAGAGAGTGAAGAAGCACTTCCTCCTTGCCAGGCACTGGGCAAGGACAGTGGGGGATGGAGGGGAATAAGGTACAGCCCCTCCCTCTAAGAGCCCACTGTCTAGATCAGAGGAGGAGCTACATTGACACATGGGAAGTCAGTTAACAGAGTGGTCACCCTTTTTAGGGTCCAAATGAGTTTCACTGCCAGGAAATTCAGTAGAAAGATCCCCTGGGGTCAGAAGGCTCCCGCTGGATGTGTGACGGGGCTTGACCAGAGGCAGAACTCTGTAATGTTCAGAACTGTCCAGCAGGGCTGCAGAGAGCTTGGGGGGCAGGGATCTCTCCGCTGCCGACAGGTTCAGGAGACAAGGTGGGAAAGGGGCGTGCGTGTGCGTGTGTGTGGCAGGGGTGTCTTCTTGCACTAGGAGAGAGATTGGACCTGACGATTTCTTCTGTGTCTAAGTTTCTAGTTCCAACATTGAGTCGGTGGAACTTTCCAGGAAAAGATGTGGTTTAGAACCCAAACCCAAACCAAAACCAAAAAACAGTATCCACACAATGAACCCAAGGACTCCTCTAGAATGTTGGACAGTATTCCCTCATGCTTATTTCCAACCTCTGTCGCATGAGTCAGTGGCCACTGAGAAGGTCAAGGTCTGTCCTCCGTAGCAGCTTAAGAGGGGAAGAAATAGTTTTGTTATTCGGGGAGTAGTAAGAAGGGTCACGTGGGGGGTGGGGATTAGGATAGGTGGAGGCCCTGGGAGGCTTCTTGGAGGAGGCAGCATTTAAACAGGATCTGGAAGAACAGACTCAGCAACTGGCATTTGTACCCCCCTCCTCCCTCCCTCCATCCATCTACCATCCGTTCGCCTGTCCATCCATCCTTCCATTCTTTCTTTCACTCATTGATCCACTCACTTGTCAAATAGCTATTGAGTCCCTACCATGTGTCCGGCATATTCCCACACATTCCTTGTTTAATTACAGCAATTCTGTTAGGTAGGTAATCGTATCCTGAATATACAGATAAGGTAAATTTGACTCCAGGCGACAAAATTCTTCTCCTCTTACCCCATTCCAGTGTGTCTCATCTTATATTAAGGAAGAAACATCTCCTTATCTTTAAAATGCTGTCTCCCTTTGCCTCACCCATCTCCCTGCCCTACTCACTTCTCTGACCAGTCCAGTCCTAGCAAGCTAAGACACAGACCTGAGACTTTGTTCTCACTACTTTTTATTTTAGTTAAATTCGGGTACCCCCTATTCCCCGAGTACCCTTGCATTCTTCCCATTTCTGGGTCTTTTTTCACCCCATTGAAAATGACTCCTCCCACTGAAGTTGGCTTCTCTTCACAGTACAAATGTGTTAAATTGAATTCGGCTCCCAGTGTGCCCGAAACGTCCCTTCCTCCAGGAAGTATGCAGAAGGCAGTTTTCCAGACATCCCGGCACCTCCAGGAACCCTGGGCAGTTCAGGCAGCCCCAACCCTGGCATGTGGGGCCGGGAGCTATTTCTGGATGTCAGTGTTGGACAGGCAAGGACCCTGTCCTTGGGGTTAGTTCCCAGGGGTCTGCAACTCCTATGTGGTAGAAGCCAGTCCTAGCACCAAACACCACACTGGACATTTTGACTATGTTCCATTTAATTGCATAAACCATGTGAGTTCTGCCCCATGCGGGCATCCTGTCCCTGCCCCAGTCCTTTCCTCCCTCAGTTGCTGGTCCAAACCCCAGCCTCGCCTTGCCCATCCCTGGCTCTCATTTCATCC
This sequence comes from Eschrichtius robustus, assembly GCF_028021215.1. Classification (NCBI taxonomy): domain Eukaryota; kingdom Metazoa; phylum Chordata; class Mammalia; order Artiodactyla; family Eschrichtiidae; genus Eschrichtius; species Eschrichtius robustus. Next base: position 11,853,885 of record NC_090838.1, read on the forward strand.
CAGCTTTGACTTCATCCCTTACCTGTGTTGACATAGTATTTGGATTTGCCTGGTAGTTCTGTTTTCATTAACCAGCAGGGAATGTTACTCGTTGTTCTTACAGAGGGGAAATGTAAGAACTGTAGCAGCTTTCCTAGTGGGCTTTCATCTATGCTTTCACACAATTCGTTCCATAAATTAGAGCAGGAGATTTGCAGGTATGGCTCCAAAGCCCTGGGCTCCCACAGGAGGTAGCTCATGGCAAATACACCTAAGCAAGGAACAAGGAGCTCGGAACCAATGAAGGAACGGCACATGCAGTGACAGCGGGGGTAAGAGATGGGTGGAGGGTCAGGGACGAAGTGAGGCTTAGGTGTGGAGTGCCGTGCCAGGTATATACATTATTTGGAAATAAAAAAGGATGTTTTGGCCCTGACCAAATGTTTTCTCTAAATAGCCCGGCATTGGAATTGTTCTGGGAAGCAGAGGTCAACTCACTCTGAAGGAGACATCTGCCCTGCCATCCCCAAAGCTCAACACTGGGGGCCAGGAGACGCAGGCTTGAGTCCGGCTTCCCCTCCCAGGTCACCCTAAGATCTCTGTTTTCACTAACCGTCTCTGAAACAGCTTCCTTCTCCATCAAGTGGAGATAACACCAACTAGCAGAACGGCTGAGGGAACCTCCTGAGCTACTGCAGATAGTAAGCACTCGAGATTGTGCAAAGGCCCCAGGACTCAGCAGAACGGGGACCTGACACAGGCGCCTTGGGGAGCCGGCTCGTCCTGCCCGCAGCAGGGGGGTGGTGGCCACAGCCTGTCTCCACAGTGGACCCCCACTCTGAGGGCAGGTCGGTGGATAAAGAAACAGCCCTTTTCTGTCTTCAGAGCTGGGGTTCAGGACAACACGATCCTGTGGGTAGGAAGCACTCCGTGGCTTTTCAGGCCTGTGCCCCAGCGTGGGCACGTGGGGCGGCAGGGGGAGGGCTCTGGGGGTGGGGCTCTGGGAGGGAGGAGCCCTGGGGGCCAACCACGTCCACAGGCCCCAGGAATGAAAAAGAGGCTTTGCTCAACCAATTGCACATGGAGCAATTTTGAATGTCAGTAGCCGCTTCCCTGTTTTTCTCTTTCGTCCCAGTAAAACGCCCACACCGTGTCCCCCTCTGTGGGGCTCCCCCTTACACCGCCGGGTGAGGGGCACATAGTAGGCCCTCAATAAATATCTGCCCAGTGTGTGAGTGGATGGCAATCCAGCCCTAATCCCCTCTCTTCAGCTCCCCACCCCCAGGAGGAAATAAAAGATGTCCATTTGCGGCTCGGCCACATTCAGGCGAACTTCCATATTGCTGCCAAGTCCCGCCATCTGCCACCTCCGCGGGGCAGGTGCTGGCAGCCTCGGCACCCACAAAGCCCGCGCGGGCACAAAGGCCCGACGTGCACGGGTAATTGCTGAGCGGGCCGGCCGGGCTGCGGCGAGTTTGCCGCGGCTGCGGAGGGAGATTTGCATACAGATGGCCAGTCGGGCCGCAGGGGCGCCCGCCGCCATCGCCACCGCCACCGCCCAGGGTGGACCGGGGGCAGCCGCTTCAGAAGTGCGCGCGGCTTTGACGGCAGCCCAGCCCGAGAGAGGCCTCATTCTGCCCGCCCTGAATAGTCAGCCTTTCAGGGGGATGCTTTGAAATTTGAAAAGAGAGAGAGAGAGAAATCAAGAAAGAGAGGCAGACAGAGGTTGGCAGAGACAGAGACAGAGAGACAGAGAAAGACTGAGACAGATTGAGAGAGAGAGGAGCAGAGAGACAGAGACAGGGAGATTGAGAGAGACAGAGACAGGGAGATTGAGAGAGACAGAGACAGGGAGATTGAGAGAGACAGAGACAGGGAGATTGAGAGAGACAGAGACAGAGAGACTGAGAGAGACAGAGACAGAGAGACTGAGAGAGATAGAGACAGGGAGACTGAGAGAGAGAGACAGGGAGACTGAGAGAGACAGAGACCTTGGAGGAAGGAAAAAAGCCATTTCTCTTCGAGGGACAGAGTTTAGTGGGAGGGGAGCCTGGGCTTCAAGAACTGAGGCGCCCCCAAGAATGCGGGGAGATCTCTCTGGAGACGCACCCGGGGACGTGGCGTTAGCTGGCTCCTGCTCCTGGTCATCCAGAATCTCAGACGTGCAGGAAGCAAGGAGGGAGGGGCCCCGGGGGTAGAAGCGGCACTTTGAAATTGTGCAGGCAGGTTGCAGCTGTTTTGAAACAAACAACCACAAACCCCCCATGCCCAAAAACAAAATTTAAAAATCCCTGTAATAAAAAATAAACTCTAAAGGTTAAGCTGGCAGAACCGTCTCTAAAGCAAGTCCCCGAGTCCCTAAAGGTGCCACTGGGGCCCAGGCTTTGCTGTCTTTCTTCGTTTGGAAACGGCCTGCAGGGTGAGCGGCCGCCCCCGGGGACCCAGGGACACAGCGGCGCTGGGCGTCCCGATCGCGGCAGGTGCTGGCCGGCGACTGGGCGAGCTCTGTTTAGCAACCCGTCGGCGGCTTTCGCTCCGTGTTTGCTAATACCCCTTGCCCTCGCCCTCCTCACGGCTCCCCTCCCCACCTCCTCAGTGAATGACCCATAGGGCTGAAGAAAGAAAGGCGTCATTGAACTCCTGTTGCCTCTCTTGTCCAAACTAAATGAAAGGGAAACAGAAAAGCAACAGAGAACGGCTATTTCTCATGTTCTTCACTGGACATTTTAAACCGGCTTCTCCCCTGTGTCACCTCTGCCTGAGAAATCTGGGAGTCAGCCATGATACCCCCAGGACCCAAGCAGGCACCTAGACCTTCCCTTCTGCACCTCTTAAGCTACTCATCCCCCCACCAACCCATCTTCCCCAACTGCGGCCACAATGCTGTTTCTAAAACGCAATTCCGGTTTTCTCTCTCTTTTCCTTAAAACTGCTCATTGGCCCAGGATCGTCCTCTCGAGGATAAAGACCAGCTCTTTCGTTTGGTGTGGAAACCCGGGGTTCCTGCTCTTGCTGCAGCCCTTACCCCTCCCGGGCCCTGCCCTGGTCATGGAGATTCCATTCTAGTCGAGGCCGTTTCCCACCCCTGCCTCTTTGCTCAAGGGGCTTCACTTCTTGGTAAGCCCTCTTCTATCCTGATGAGCAGGATGGAGGCTCCTTCCTTCCTCCTACCCACTTCCCTTCCTTCTTCCACCCCACCAACAAACAAGTTATTGCTGCCAACACTACACCTAACATCAGGTGCTGAGGATAAAGGATTGGAGAGAAACGCTTCTGTCTTCCTTCCATCCTTTCCCTGGGTACCATAAGGCATCTAGAGGAGGACACAGAAGTACCAAATCTCCCCATCCCAAGCTGAGACTGTAGTTTCTAGCCACGTGTTTCCAGACGATGCCTGTTTTTTCTTTTTTTAAAAATTAATTAATTAATTTATTTATTTGGCTGCGTGGGTCTTCGCTGATGCGCGTGGGCTTTTCTCTAGTTGCGGCGAGCGGGAGCTACTCTTCCTTGCGGTGCATGGGCTGCTTATTGCGGCGGCTTCTCTTGTTGCGGAACACAGGCTGTAGGTGCGCGGGCTTCAGTACTTGTGGCATGCGAGCTCAGCAGTTGCTGCTCGCGGGCTTAGTTGCTCCGCAGCATGTGGGATCTTCCCGGACCAGGACCCGAACCCGTGTCCCCTGCATTGGCAGGCGGATTCTTAACCACTGCGCCACCAGGGAAGTCCCACGATGCCTGTTTTTATATCAGAGACAGATACCGATGAACTCAAGACTATCACATCGCTGAACTGAAGGCTCCTCTTCAATGTTTTGATCATGTTTTTATGTCTGAAACTATGCCAGGAACTCAGGGGAAGTCGTTCACGGAGGATCAATTCTATAAAAGGGAAATGACTGCCAATTTGAGCCAGACATGAACATAGCTTTTATGATCTCTCTTTTCCTTTCACCACTTGAAAAGTCAGAGCAAAATGTACTTTAGATGCTGTATTTTATTCTTTCAACAAGTATTTAGGTTGAATGAATGAGATTGTAAGTGAGGTATTTGGGTGTTGGTTTTTTTTTTTAATGAAATTAGCTCTGAAATGTTAATATTTTCATGCTTGGAAACATATCTCTTCTTGATGACTCTGAATGATGCTGTGCCTATTCTTTTCACTCTGCAAGTATTTTTTTTTCTTTTTATTGAAGTATAGTTGACTTACAACATCATGTTAGTTTCAGGTGTACAGCACAGTGATTCAGTTATGCATATAAATATATATATATATATATATATATATATATATATATATATATATTCCTATTCAGATTCTTTTCCCTTATAGATTATTACAAAACATTGAATATAGTTCCCTGTGCTATACCCAGTAAGTCCTGTTGGTTATCTACTTTATACAGATAGTGTGCGTATCCCAACCTCCTAATTTATCCCTCCCTGCAAGTCTTGCATGGACTTTGGCCAAAAGGAATATAGGCCGGTCTCAGCAGAAATGGAAAGATGTGCTGTAGCTAAATAAGCATCACGGGGAACAGACCACATAGTGAAATGGTTTCTCTTGGAGTTGAATCTGGGTGCCTCTTGGTAATGATCACCCTTCTGTGGGCTTCAGCTTATTCCTCCATAACCTAGCAATTGGCACATCTATTTCAAGGTTGGGGAGAGTGGAGTGGAGAATGAAAAATCATAAATATGAGAAAACAACCTAAATGGTGTAGTGACTTCAAAGCGTTCACAGGAGACTACTTGGTCTCATTTTCAAACTAACTCTGCATCACTACCGGAAAGGTAACTGTGGTAAAAACGAAGAGGAGAGGCAAAGTCAGAGGAGCTCTGGAAACCCTGTTGCTAGGGCTGTGGTTTAGGGCCAGGCACTTAAGCTTGCTAAGCATCATTTTCCATAGTTCCAAAGATACTAACATCTACTTTCTAGGCTTTTTGTAAGGATTAAGGGACATAATGTATATCTGATGCAGTATCTGGCAAATAACAGCTGCTAAAAAAAAAGAGAGCCATTATTATTATTAATTTATTATTGCTAAGAGTAAAATTTTAAAAGGTAAACTAAATCTATGCACAGATTGGCTCTTTTATCCACAAGAAATTAGAAAACAGAAACAAATCATCATATTGCCTTAGCTGCCCTGTTTATAACTGTACTTCCATGTGTAACATTTTCTCTGTAGCAATTTCAGAGGCATAAAGTTGTACTAACTTTATTCAGAGTGTGAAACACTGTGTTCCTATTTCCCAGTCACTTCAGGAGGCAATAAGCTATTGAAATATAATGTATTAGAAAGCATCATTCAGTTCAATTCAATTTCATTCTATTCTGCAGATGTTTCTAGAACACAACAGACATTTCTAAAATAGCAAGGTACTACGATGTGGGGAACTTAGAGATGAAGAGCATAAGTGATACACTTAAGAGATGTAAGCAGATTACTATAGGAACAGAGTTGGGTATCCAATGCGCCTGACTCTGAATCCTGCTCTGTAACTTCCAGTGACCTTGAACATCTGTGTAGCTTCTTCAGGCTTTTCTTTCCTCAGCTGTAAAAGGGAGAAGAAGAACACATCTTATCTCATAGGGTTGTTGTAAAGAGGAGAGGAAAGGTGCATGCACAGGATGGCTAGCACTGAGGGCACAAGATCATTGCAGCTTACTTTAAAGTGTGGAGCGATGGCTGAGACTCTTAAGAACACTGGATGACGGACAGTGAAGCCCTGGTGGTGACAGCGTCCATCACCAATGGGCGTGGCAAGGTGTCCTCTCTCTGGGACGTGCTCCATCACCTCTTCCTTCTGCTGCAGGCCGGAGGACACCAGAGCAGTGGTGATGATAAGCCTGGGAGAGGTGAGTTCAGGTGAGTAACCAGAACTTCTGATCCAGTGCTGGTTAATTTCCTTGCTCTCAACTTTTTCTCTTTAACACCAAGGCTTGTAGACCAAGGTGCTTGGAGAACGAAGACCTCCCAGAGCCTCACTTTCTTCCTTTGACAAATGGGGAGAAAATGCTTCCTTGAACTACTTCACATGAGGGTGGAAGAGAACTGACAAGACAGACAGGAAATGGCTCTGTAAACAGTAAGTTGCTGTACCAGTGCTTAGAGATTGCTATCAGCTCCCCGAAAAGGAAGGCACAGAGGAAATCCCATCAATTACTGAGCTTACTGAGTTTTGTGTTACTCCTGCAAGGAGATTTCACGATAATGAGCTGGGGAGCAATTGCCATCCAGTCTGTAGCCTCTCAAAGTGTGGACCACGGATGGGCCGGCAGCATCAGCTATACCGGGGAGCTTGTTAGACGTGCAAGACACCCCATCCCACATCTGCCCCATCAGAACCTGCATTGTAACAAAATACCCGTGAGTCGTGGAGACATCAAAGTTGGCAAAGCCTTGGTCTACAAGCCTTGGTGTTATTAAAGAGAAAAAGTTGAGAGCAAGGAGATTAACCAGCACTGGATCAGAAGTTCTGTGATCCTGGAGGAGAAGGGATGTGTGACCTGCACACACCTTCTGTGCTTTGGGGTTGCTTGGGACAATGTCAGAATTACAGACGGTAAGGGAAGGGGAGAAAAAGGAAATGTCGCTGCTCAAGAAAGGCTGGAGGGCTTCCCTGGTGGCGCAGTGGTTGAGAATCTGCCTGCCAATGCAGGGGACACGGGTTCGAGCCCTGGTCTGGGAAGATCCCACATGCCGCAGAGCAACTGGGCCCGTGAGCCACAACTACTGAGCCTGCGCGTCTGGAGCCTGTGCTCCGCAACAAGAGAGGCCACGATAGTGAGAGGCCCGCGCACCGCAATGAAGAGTGGCCCCCACTCGCCGCAACTAGAGAAAGCCCTCGCACAGAAACAAAGACCCAACACAGCCAAAAATAAATAAATTAATTAATTAAAATAAAAGAAAAAACGAAAGGCTGGAATATGTCAGGCCTCCGCAAAAGTTGAGAGTGGTAGGCAGCGTTCAGTCACTGCGTGGTTCAACTCCTGTGGTCCCGTCACTCCTGGAACCAGCTGTTCAGGTGTTCCTTGGGGAAAATCCAGGCGGAACAGCTGTCTCACCTGAGCCCAACGCCTTTCAAAGATCCTAATGAGCTCAATCAACATCACAAAGGCTTCTAATGAGGAGACAGCACTTAGGAACTCTTTGTTATCAATTAGTTAATCATTAGGTCAACCCGCACTTATTGATGGCTGGACTAACCACACTTAGAGGCACCCTGACATTTTTACTGTTACAGATAAATCAGAGGTGGAGCCCATTGTCTGCCCAGGCATTTTCAGGCTTTCTTACCTTTCATCGAGGGGCTCCTATTGCTTGGAAACCATTCTCTTCTCAATTTAATGCTCAGTGGGCTCCTTATCCTTTAAGACTTAGCTCAGCGGCCACCTTCTCAGTGTACTGATCTCAGTGGGACCCTCAGTCAGTTTGGGGTAAGAGTACACATGGATGCTGAGGGCTGGAATGGGAATTTTTCCCCTTAAAATGCTCAGGGACTCACATTCCCCATGGGACCCCATGGAAAGTCTTGGTGTAGCAGGGAAAGGTGTTTAGCATACCCGGAGGGTGCCTCCTCTGTGGCTGGCACTTTCTAGGTGTTTTATAGTGATTGATTTATGTCATCTTCACAAGGACCGTCCTAGGTATATATTATCATTTCCATTTTACCCACAAAGAAAACCGAGGCTCAGTGGAGCTAGGATTTATACACAACATTCTCCAACTCCCCAACTCTGCTCCTTTGAACCTCTGCAGGTTAGGGGAGGGGGAGGAAGGGGGAGAAGAGGGAGGGAGACCTTGTCTATGATGGGAGTCCCCTGGGTAGTGTCTCCGGGCTCCCGGATCGACCTGGAAGTTCAGCTGGAGGGAGTGTGTGTGGCGATTTCTAATATGGGCCACTCAGACCATCGTCCATCTCTCACTGTTTGGTGGATTGCTGCTGGGTGGAAATCAAGATCCTATAGCTTCAAACATCTGGATGGACTGACATGGGAGGTCCCTTCCAGCTGCAACGCTTCATAGTACCATGAGACTAAAGGGAAAACATAGCTCCTTTTTTTTTCTTTCTTGACTAGATATTCTCTCTTTCTCTTTCCTTCTTTTTTTCTTTCTTCCCCCTCCCATCTCTCTTTCTTTTTAAAGTGGGTGTATTTAGCCATTATAACTGGTTAGAAGCCAGAGATAGTTAGACGTCTTCTGGTTGGAACAGAAATAGCCCTGTTAGCCATGGCCTGCATCCAAGCTCCTGAACAGCCCCCACCCTGGCCCACACCACCCCCCAGAAGATCTCCATATAAATGGTTCCTTCAGGACTCCCCTTTGAATGCTTTCTTGGTCCTGGGGGTCTGAAATGGAGCCAATTTGAGAGAGTTCCAGGCATTTCCCACAGGGCCTCCTTCCCAAAAGCCTTTCAAAGCAATCCTCTCTAACTAGGGACTCCAGCCACTGTAAAGAGTTTGGAAAACTTGCCTTCAGGCTCCTGACACCTTTGCCCCTGACCCTTGGAAGTGTTCAGAACAGGCTGGCTTATCCTCCTGCGCAGAGACAGTGCCCAGGACGGTAACTGGCACACAGCAGTTTTGCAATAAATGTTTGTTAGTTTTAACTGTGAAATACATTGGAACTGTGCTGGTATCTTCTGGAGCTGAGGCCTGTGCAGGATTCCCAAGTACCCTGAGTGTAGAAGGATCTCTTGGTGTCTCTCCGGTTACTAATAATGAATGGATGAAATAAACGAGTGACTTATACATGTTCCTAAATGTCCAAGAGAACATTTCAGTCAACTCGTTCATATTCCCAGTATTCACAGCAAGGATGTGAAATGTGGGGATATTGTGTGTCTGTTAAAATAACAATAACAGAACCAAAGTCACTTCTGCAAAGCACAGTAAGGAGAGGGATGGACTTGGCAGAAGTGAGTTTGAATTCGTGTTTTCTTTCCATCAGGATGTCTTCAGATATGTCGTTTGGTCTCTTTGGACCTCAGTTTCCTCGTCACTATTAGTTTTCTTCAAAGGCCTTTGCTCAAATGAGATAATAAATATGAAAATACTTTGCAGGATATAAGGTTAATCATATTTTCATTTACTTAGGCTAATTTTTAGAGGCTGACAAACTGGGCATTTTAAAAAAACAAATTCTAAATGACCCCAACCTGAATTAGTAATATTTTACGAATGCCTATGTAATAGGTGGGGTAGGCAGCTGAGGCCCAGGGAGGATTAGTAACCATCCAAGTCCTTACAGCCATGGTAGCTGGCCCAAAGAATAGTTCTCCAGAATCCCAAATTCTGTGTTCCTGTTTTCTTCTTCCCGTGGGCCGGAAGAGCAGTCAGTGTACACCAGCTTGCTTTCTTCCCGATGAGGTCACCATAGTGCTGTGTGGCCTTGGGCAACTCTCCTGCCTCCTCTGGGTCTCTCCTTCCCCATCTATAAACCTGAAGATCTCGAGGTCCCTGCCTATTCCAATCATTCATAATTCTAGTTTATATTCACCAGAAGACCTTTTTAGAATGAGCATGCTCATTTTCAAAATCCAAATCTCCCCTTGGATTGAATTGATTTCTTCTTCCCCTGGGCTAGTAAGGACATTTAAGTTCAGTTATAGCAGGTATCCTACTGTGCTGTGGTTTTCTCCAGGGTGAAGGTAGGAAATATACCTGACAAGTATTTCTTTGTATCTTCTGAAGACCCTAACACAGAACTGACACAGAGCAAGTGTTCAGGAAATGTTTGTTGCATTGAAAACCCATCACCCAGTGGGTCACCACCATGATAACCTATTCTATCACTGTGAAAATGGTAATTAAGAAAACTCTAGGGGCTTCCCTGGTGGCGCAGTGGTTGAGAGTCTGCCTGCCAATGCAGCGCACACGGGTTCGAGCCCTGGTCTGGGAGGATCCCGCATGCCGCGAGCAACTAGGCCCGTGAGCCACAATTACTGAGCCTGCGCGTCTGGAGCCTGTGCTCCACAACAAGAGAGGCCGCGACAGTGAGAGGCCCGCGCACCGCGATGAAGAGTGGCCCCCGCTTGCCGCAACTAGAGAAAGCCCTCGCACAGAAACGAAGACCCAACACGGCCATAAATAAATAAATAAATAAATAAATAAATAAATAAATAAAAATTAAAAAAAAAAAAAAAGAAAACTCTAGAGGAAAAAAAAAAAACATGGAAAAATGACAAGATATAAGACTGATGAAAACAGCAGGCACTGAGATGGTCTCCACAGTCTGATTAAACCATAAAATGCGCACAAGGGTAAGAGTGGAATAATAATATAATAATAATATCACCAGCAGCTAATATCTATTGAGTTTATATATGTCTACTGATTTTCTGTGCTTTTCAAATATATCATTTCACTTTATTGTCATAAAATCCTCATGAGGAATGTAACATTATTATTCCCATTTTACAGATGAGGACACTGAGGCCCAGGGAGGTTAAATTACTTGCTGTGGGTCATACAGCTAGTAGATGGCAGAGCTGGGTTGCACATCTCAGTGCCTCCTATGTGGCAGGCATGTTAGGTACCCTATGGTGATTAATTCACTAGTCTTCACTACAACCTTCTTGGGAGTTATTTTTATCCCTATTTTACACTTAAGAAACCTGAGACTTGGAGACGGATTTGGTAGAGCTGGGATTTGCTCTCTATCACACTGATGGTAACAGAATATCAATGATAGAGGCTGGGTGATGCCCAGGCAAGGGTTTGGCCTTGCAAGGTCATTCTCCCTGGATTCCAAACCCAGCTCTGCTATCAGAAGCCCTGTGAACTTGGGTAAGTTGCTTAATCCTCCTGTACCTCAGTTTCTTCATCTGTAAAATGAGGATAATTTCAGGCAGTGACTATACCTTCTAGAAAGTTCAACAAAATAATGGGCTAGAATAATAAAACCAGGGGAGGCATGTGGAGAATGGCATCCCAGCTGGGGCTCAGGTGTTCAAGGGGTAGGAAAGCTGGGTGTACGGAAGATGGAGAGAGGGGAAAGGTGAGGAAAGTGTTCTCTGAGTAGAGAGCCTGGCTCTAACTGCTACACAACATAGCCCCGGAGACTGAAGCAACGTGGATTGTGCGTAAGGTTTGGTTTCTAAAGTCGTCCTTATGTTATTCGATCGGTAAACATTTTAGATGGAATTTAAATATGGAAAGAAAAAAGGAAGTCAAATTATGAAACTGGCTCACTCGCTGTGGAATCTGAAAGTCATGGTTTTCTCACTGGTCAGGGAACAGCTCTATCGTACTGTTCTTGTTATCCTTTTGATGATGGTCATATTAATGAAATTATTAAAATCATTATTACCATTGATTATCGATTTGCAAAAATACCAACTGCAGGGCTTCATTTAAATATAAAGGAGGAAAGTCCATTAAGTAGCAGAGAGCTGGGTACTGTCAGCCGGTGCTTGGCCGTGTTAATTGCAGCTCATTCTAATCTTATCATTAAAGAACGACCTCTGCTCTGCACACAGTGAGCCTCTATGCGAAAGTCACGCGTCCTTGAAGTTGATTTGACTCCATTTCTTAGAACACTCCTACAATTTCCACTTCCAAAAACTGTTTATTAAGCATCTACTCTACCCTCAGCACAACGGCCGGCTTTTTGGGAGAATAAGAAAGAGTAAACTATGGGGTCCCTGATCTCAAAGCTCTTAGAGTCTAAACGAGGGTAGTAGATGCACCGCATGAAAAATATAGGGGTTTGAAATTGGATGATATGACATACACCTTTCTTTTCTTTTTTGAAAGAGACTATTTTTTTTTTTTACAGCAGTTTTGGGTTCACAGCAAAACTGAGAGGAAGGTACAGAGATTTCCCACCAACCCCCCTATCCCCTAACATGCATAGTCTCTCCTGTGATCAACAGTGTATTTGTTACAATCGATGAATCTGCACTGATACATCATTATTGCCCGAAGTCCACAGTTTCCATTAGGGTTCACTCCTGGTGCTGGACATTCCACGGGTTTGGACAAATAGATAATGACATGTGCCCATCATTACAGCATCATACAGAGTATTTCCACTGCCCTATAATACTTTGTGCCCCACCTATTCATCCCTCCCTCCCCCCGGCCCCTGCCCACCACTCATCTTTTAATGCCTCTGTAGTTTGCCTTTTCCAGAATGTCATATAGTTGGAACTGTACAGTGTGCAGCCTTTTTAGATTGGTTCCTTTCACTTAGTAATACACATTTAAGTTTCCTCCATGTCTTTCCATGGCTTGATAGTTCAGCACTGGGTAATATTCCATTGTCTGGATGTACCACATTTTATTTATCCGGTCATCTACTGGAAGATGTCTTAGTTGCTTCCAAGTTTTGGCAGTTATGAATGAAGCTGCTATAAATAGCTGCTGTGTGACTTCGAGAAAGTTCTTTTATGTCTTTGAGCTGCAAGTTGTTTATCAAATACAGATAGTAATAGAGGCGGGATAACATAAAGTTTATGCACTTGGACTGGAAACAGACTGGGTTCTGATGGTGGCGCTGACACTTACTAGACCTTGGCCACATCACTGGACTTCTAATGAGGGTGAATAGTTCCTGCTTCACGAGTTTGCTATGAAGATTAAATTAGTTAATAGTGTAAAGCGATTAGAACAGTGTCTGAAAAATGGTAAATACTAAGGGTTTGTTAAATAAATGAAATAAATAATGCCCATCTCGCAGTATTGCTTTCAATGTTAAATGAAAGAGCATATACATTACCCAGTATGGGACCTTTCATATGAAAGACATTCAATAAATGTTCTTTCTTGGCTCCTGTCCTTCCTTTCAAAGTACAGCACCAAGAGCATTTTCTGCCTGCTGCTGCATAAGTGGTATAGACCATGGCTCCCAAACTTGACAGAACATCAGAATCATTGGGGAACCTTAAATATTCTCAATCCAAGCACACCCTAGACAAATTAAATCAGATGGGCTGCGGATGAAATCTAGGCATTAGTGTTTTTCCAAACTCTCCTTGTGATTCCAACGTGCTGTCAAGTTGGAGAACCAGTAGTACACAGATCATCAGGGTTCTGGCAGGGTCCTGGAAGTGGCGAGGGAGGGTTTCTTGAAGTTGATGTTCCTTTTGTTGGCTCCTAGAGGCTGTCCCCTCGGCCCAACCCCCCTCAGAAGCTGAATTCATACCTTCAACAAATTGTTATTGGCACCTGTGGTGCGCAAGGCACAGAGCATGCATCCCTGAGCAAGCTGAGCCAAGTCCTGTCCTCTTGGGGCTTACCCTAGAAAGTGGAGATGGACATACATGTAAAAGAATGAGTATTGGGACATCCCTGGTGGTCCAGTGGTTAAGAATCCACCTTCCAACGCAGGGGACGCGGGTTCGATCCCTGGTCGAGAAACTAAGATCCCACATGCCGTGAGGCAACTAAGCCCGTGCACCGCAACTACTGAGCCCACGCACCGCAACGAAAGATCCTGCATGCTGCAACTAAGACCCGATGCAGCCAAATAAATTAAAAAAAAAAAAAAAAAGGAATGAGTATTATGTTGAGAAGAATAGAGATAAGTGCCACAAACAAAAGAACAACAGTATAGAGTGACTGGGGTGGGGTGGGTTCAGAGGGCTTTCTGCTACGTTGATATTGAGTTGAGCCCAAAGAGATGACACGGTAGGGTGGGTACTATGAAGAGCGTTCCAGGTGGAGACCAGAGCTTTGTGTGTCGAGGGGTGGAAAGGCCGTGAAGCTGGTGTACAGTAGCTAGAGCAGCAGCCCAGACAGGAGCCTGGAGAGGCAGGGGCCTGGGCTAACAGGGTCTTTTGGAGATGCGGAGGATTTTCTTTGGGTTTTATTTGAAGCGCCATAGGAAGCGTCTGGAGGCTTCGATGCAGGGCAGTGATGTGATCTGATTCCCGTATTTCAAAGATGATCCCTGCTGGGTGGAGTGTGGAGGGTTAAGTGTGAAGAGTGAATGTAGGGAGAACAGTTAGGAGGCTACAGGTGCAGCCCGAGCGGGAGATGCCTGTGGTTTGGGTGAGGGGATAGCAGTGAAGAAAGATGTCAGTCATCAGATTCTGGATGTGCTTTTTTTTTTTTTTTTAATTATTTAAAAAATTTTTAATTTTTATACAATTTTTAAAGGTTAATTTCCATTTACAGTTATTATAAAATATTGGCTCTATTCCCCGTGTTGTACATCCTTGAGCCCACCTTACACCCAACAGTTTATACCTCCCCACCCCCACCCCTATATTGCCCTTCCCCAGATGTGCTTTTGTGAAAGAGACAATGGGACTTGCTGATGGATGGGACATAGAGGATACAGCAAAAAACACGATCAAAATGACTCCCAGATGGTGGACCTGAGCATCTGAGTGGATGGTGCCCGTCCTAGATGCGGAAGACTGTGGGAAGAATATTTAGGGAGAGTGTGGTCTGGATGTCTTGGGGTTGGTACCCGTGGCTGGGCTGGGGGGAGGGGTAGGATTATTAGCTCCTGTGCTGATATATGGGGATACCAGGCCCACTCAGAGACTGTCCCGTGGTCCTTTGGTCCAGGAACATTTGGGAGAAACTGTGATCCCACCTCCAAACATCCATGAAATGTCCACAAATGACATTCCAAATGCTGTGCAGAAGAGTAGGTGGGAACACGTATCATCCAGAGTGGTTTAAACCACTCCTTTTTTTTTTTTTCCCTCCTTTTCTTCAGAAGCAGAGCTGAGCTCGGTTGCCTCAGCAAATCCATCTCAGGAATCTTAAAGCTGAGCTTTGAATTTCTTTTCCAGAGACTTCCTTGAAGCAGCACAGTGAAAAGAACCCTGGGCTGGAGCCTGGCTGCCTGGCTTTGTGATCTTGGGCGAGTCACTTAACCTCCGTGAGCCCCAGTTCCTTCATCTGCAGACAAGGGCGTTGGATGGGGTGTTCTCAAGGGTCTCTTTGAGCTCTAATGATCTGGTTTCTTAAAGCAGATTCCTTCCTCGGCTCCTATTAAAGCGATGCAGAGAGAGGAGGGGAGGGTCCTTGCCTGCATCAAAGTGTGCCCTCCTGGAGCCCCCTCGCCTTCTGCAGTGGGACTTTCTCATCCTGCCTTTTACAAAGTCAAAGGCAGAGGAATGTGATAATGAAAGACTTTTGTGGATTCTGACATGGGAATTGATCAGTCCTCCTTGTACACCTACTAAGAGCCTGAGCCTAAGCTGGTAATGAAGAACTAGAGATAATTAATCAAAAGAAGGAAGAAAGGAATTTAAAAAGAAAAAGAAGATGATTCATTTTCTCCTCTCAAGAAACGTATTCTCATCATCCAGTAAAACATCACATTATTGAGCCCTTACTGTGCGCCAATAAATTCATATGAGATAAAGGTGTTATATCATTTAATTCTCTTCTAAGATGCTAGATTCCTCCCTTTTATCAGTTTTCGGAATGACTTTGTGCCCAAACAACGTCTAAGGTGAACAACGACATTTTAAAAATGTTTATGAACTCATAGATTTTTGTATACGTATTGATTTCAAATTTCATTCCTTTTGGTTATTTTTGTTTTTCATCCTCAAATTGTGTCTTTTTTAGTTAGGGACAATCCTTCACATTGGCTCCTGTAACCCTTTGGACACAACCCCAGCAATCTTTGAGAGCTTCCTTGCTATCTGGTACAGCATTATTTCATCCTTACAAAAATCCCGAAGAGATAGATACTGTTATTATTGGCATTTTACAGATGATAAAACTGAGAATTGCTCAAGGCCGTAAGGCGAGTTGGGATTTGATCTTCACTTGGATTCCAAACTCTTAACCATTACACCGCATAATCAATTTGAAGAGATAAGATGAACACAAAGGAAATAATTAGTAAATAGCAAAGAGTGTGTTAAATTAATTTAACAAGGATGCCATTCGAATGAGTTGGTTCTAATGTCTTAAGTAGCCTAAGAAGCAGAGCAAACCTAACCCTATATTGCCTCAAGGTTAAGAAATCCAAACCCAAAGACAATCAACCATAAACAGCCAACTAGGCTCTCCTGAATAAGGCAACTGGGTAAGTTATAGACAATCAAATAATTTTCTTGCTTTGCTTCCTTGTCTTCTTTATAAAAGTCTTGCCCCTGGCTCCTGTCAGTGGACCACTCCTGTCCACTTCTTGTTTGGTGCTGCCTGACGGGAATCAGTTTTTGCTCAAATAAACACTAAAAAATTGTCATATGCCTCAGTTTATTGTTTAACAAGTGGCATATGTCTTTTGATTGATTCATTAAACATCTATTAAGTGCCAATGATATGCCAAGTGCCATGAGATGAATAAGACAGGGTTCCTGGCCTCAAGGAGCTCATGTTTCATTAAAGGCTGACCTTTGTGGTCATGACAGTGGGTAGGAAAGGAATTCAGTGTGGACTGGGGAGGCCCAGGAGACTTCTGGGATGAGATTAGATCTGGCTTTAATCTGGCTGATTAAGGACTTTTCGGGGAAGAGGCTTTCCAGGCAGGGGATGACATGAGCAAAGGCCCAGAGGCAGGACCCAGCCTGGCAGAGGGGTTGGCAGTGCCCATGTTGTCTCAAGTCACTCATCTTCCATAGGCTTGACTCCAAGAAGAGTGGGGATCATAGATCAAGCATGCTATGAAAATGAGTCTTTCTTTTTTTTTTTTTTTGGCCGTGCTGCATGGCTTGCGGGCTCTTAGTTCCCCCACCAGGGACGGAACCCTGGCCCCTGGCAGTGAGAGCACTGAGTCCTATCCATTGGACTGCCAAGGAATTCCCGAAAATGACTCTTAAATGGCAAAAGAACTTTCAAGTTCTGCGTTATAGGGAAGGCCAAGGATTATGGGAAGATTCTGCCCCACCACCCCAAGCTCTTCAATGTTGGTTTTTTTTTTTTTTTTTTGTATTTTTTATTAAACTGTTCCCATGCACAATGAGAATGGCAGCCCATTTTGCATGGGAACTGGAGTGGTGCATGTGCTCGTGTTATGTGAGCTCTCAGAGGGTGGAGACTGCATCTCACTGGTCTCTGTGTCTTCAGTGATCACCATATGGGTTGGCTTTTAATCATTTTAAAAAACTGAAATAAATTTTCTTTCAGAACATTTATACCATTTGATTGGATAATTCCATTATGTGTCCCTGAGAATCTACTGCAAAGAAATCATCAGGGATATGGATGCAGCTTTCTGCCAAAGATGTTCATCATAGAAGTATTCATATCAATAAAGCATAAGAACCAACCTCGACATGAATGTTTAATCACACCATGGTCCATTCTGTGCTATTCTAGGTATGATTGCCTTTAAACCTATTGTAGGAATTCCCTGGTGGCGCAGCAGTTAAGAAACTGCCTGCCAATGCAGGGAACACGGGTTCGAGCCCTGGTCCGGGAAGATCCCACATGCCGCGGAGCAACTAAGCCTGTGCGCCACAACTACTGAAGCCCGTGCGCCTAGAGCCCATGCTCCGCAACAAGAGAAGCCACCGCAATGAGAAACCCGCGCACCACAACCAAGAGCAACCCCCGCTCGCCGCAACTAGAGAAAGCCTGCGCACGGCAACGAAGACCCAACGCAGCCAAAAATAAATAGATAAATAAATAAATTTATAAACCTATTGTAGATGTTAAGCATCATGGTTAACATGGTGGGGAGTTCTTAATCACATGAGAATATTGTTAGGCTATACTGTTGAAACATTCAAGGTGTGAAATTGTGAACACAAAATGACCTTAACTGTGTAAAAACAAAGGCATAGGAAGAAGCCTGGCAAGAAATACACCAAGAATGTCAGCCAGAACTCCTCTCTGGGACGGTTGTTATCTTCCCCTTTTTGCTTTTCTCCATTTTGTAAAATGGGTGAGCCTTTCTTTTATGATACACAAAACAAAAGCCATGTAAAGGACGATCATTGTTCTTCTTTACCTACTGACTCAATGTTTTGACAAGTTAAAAGCTGAGTGTTATTTTTGTTACCTAAAAGAGAACAGGGAAGTCAGGAGGGGTGATGGATGCCTTTGGGAAGGGTGGGTGGGTTGGAGGTGGGATGGTCCAGCAGAACGATTCAGGAAATTGGGTGAGGTCACCAAGTGGGTGAGGTGATGGCGGGGGGTCCCCACCTCGGTGGTTCCTAACCCCTGCTCTACGGCTACCTGAAGAGGTGGCTAGGCCAGTGCTGGTGGAAACTCCAATTTTACAGTCATTAGGGGCACAGTGGGCTGGGCCATTGGCGGAGGCTTTGATCTGGTTAACCTCGCTGGGGGTCAGGCGGCTCTGACCCCGGCAGTGTTCTCACTCTAAAGCCGCAGCCGGGTCACCGCTCCCATTGTTCCCCCGGCCGACATTAACTCCCGGGCCAGGGAACAGGGCTCCTCACCACCAGCCTCCCACCCAAGTGGGCCAGCTTTGTTCCCTCCCCATAGGCTCCCATTGTGCGTCCTCAGGGGGAAAAAGCCCGCGTTCATTTCCGCACTCTAATGGCTCCATCCTCTTCCAGCCCATAAGCATTTTGTCACTGTGACCCCAGAGGTTATTCAGGCCTTTTGATCTTGCCTACCTAGAGCCCGGCTCCTCAGCTGCCATCAGGGGCCTGACCCCCGACCCGGAGGGTGTGCCCATCGGGTGACTGGGCCCTGGGCACGGAGGCACTTAGCTAACGGGAAGAGGGGGCGGGAGTTGGGCACCAGCGTGGAATGGATTCTCGTGGGAGGTACTTCAGTCTTTCTCGTCACCAAAGCCCTCTCTTCTCAGAACGCAAAAGCCTGAGGGCCCGGGGGCTTCTTCCTTCTGGGAAGGGGCGAGAGGAGCTTTATCTAAAGCCTCTAGCCCTCCACAGTCCCACCCCTGCTGCTTGGCTGTCCTATCTCCCACCCTTGGTCCCAGCACACTCCCCAGAATTCTCTATTTGCTTCCTATCCCCTGGAATGTTCTGGCCTCCCGGACCCTCCACAAGTTCTCTGCAGACTCTGCACTAATGTAACCCTTCCCACCCCTGGAGCGCAGGCAGTGGCAGCTCCTTCCCCTCCCACTGGGCCCCCCATGACTGAGCTCCTTGAAGGCGGATGCACGTTTTCTTCCTTGTTAGATCCCTCTTCCCTCAGCATGCCTCCAGCAGGGGCCTGGGACCGTGACCCCGTAACGTTTAGGCACTTCAAGCCAGGTGTGGGGTGACTTCTGATCATTTCAGAAGGAGCTTTATAGAAGAGACAGGAATAAATATGGCTTAGGGACCAAAGTCTTCTGAATCAGGTTCAAGGGGGTTGAGAGGTGGTAAACGTACTTCAGAAGGGTTTTGGTGAGTTTTTTAAAACATCACAAGGATCAAATCATATGCTCACTTATTCCTGCAAGCAGGAATTGAACACCTTCTCTGGATAATCATTAAATTGCTGTTAGCACTGGGAACGCAGAAAGGAAAACAATCGCGGTCCCCGTCCTTGATCGGCTCCCAGTCTGGCGGTGGAAGCAGGTACGAGGCGGTGCCTGGTAGGCAGGACAGCATGGACCACCAGAGGTGTGATGACAGGTGGGCTCACATGCATGTTGAATTCTGCGTGGAGACAGGAGGAGCTGGCCTTTAAAGGGAGGGTAAAACCTATTGAGACAGATGTAAAATGTTCACAATAAATTTATCAGGCGATATTGTACAGCCTGGGAAAATTAATCTGTTTCCTCCGAAGTGAAGAATCTCAATTCAAATTCCAATTAATGGCTTTGAGGAAACTACACTGAAGCATCAAAGAGCAAGTTAAATACAGACTTTTCTGTCTGCCTCCGGACAGCCGGATGCCCTTCATTGACATTTGTCTCTGTGCCTCTTCAGGAAATCTGGGCTTGCCCATAGGCAGCCGGCCACAACTGCCCTTCCTCCGTGTAGGAATCTACCTATAGTTTCCTCCACGGCGGGGGTGAAGTCTGTTGTTATTCTATCAGCTACTCCTTTTCAGCCCAGATTTAAAACTGTCCGGAAGGTAAACTTAGGTTCTTTCATTAATACACCCATTCATTCATTCCTATCCAATCAATAATCTCTTCTTTGTCAGTCAAGTCATTTTCATTTATTCATTCCACAAGTACTTTACTATGTGCTTGGACCCGTATTAGGTTCAGGAGATATAAAATGAATACACAGTGATGTCTGCCCCCAAGAACATTCTTTTAGTGAGGGTCTCTTACAATGCCACCCAGGAAGTGCTGTAATGAGGGAAACACAGTGTGTTAGGGGAACCTTATCTGGGAGTATTCAAGGCAAGCAAAGCTTTGCTAGACGAGATTATACTTGAACAACTCTTGAAGGCCAGGGAAATATCCAGGTGTGGAAAAGGGGTGGGACGGAGGATTGCGTTTGAGGCCAGAAGGACGTTGGGTTAATGAGGAAGGCCCTGGAAACAGCGAGGAGCTTGGAGCAGGAACCCAGGGCAGCCTGGAGTGGGCTCTGGCCCTTGTTTCTGAAAGGCCCCGAGCGCAGGAGGTATGCACTCCAATCAGTGTGGTCCCTCTGCTGGGATCTCCCGCTGTGTGCTGGGGATGGATCCCGCTCTGGCCACGACCTCCTGACAGAGGTTGCCTGCCGCGCTCTGGGTACCACCTCTGCGTATGCCGCTTTCACATAGAACTTAACCTCTGTCACTGGTAAAACACCCGAGCAACATGCAAAAGCCTCACCGTCTTCCAAAATGTTGCGTTGTTTGTACAGGTAATTTCTGAGAACATTTACTGGCTTCAAACTGTTCTGTATTCTGTTGGGTGGCACCCTCCACCGCTCCCCTACCGCCCATCGGATGTGCGATAGATGCCTCTGCACGTGCTGTCTGGATCTGAGGAAGAAAGATAATTATTTGCCTTTCTCATAAGGAAAAGCTAATTACTAGAAGGAATCCCAGCATAATTACACAGTTAGGCTTCGTGTCTTTGTACACATCACTTCCTGACAAAGACATCCCAGTTAGCCTGTAGCCATTTGAAGGAGGGGGGGTGGTGATCATTTCTGGTTCTCTCTATCTTTCCCACCCTGTCGCCTGCCCCTGACGGATGGCCCTTTAAGGCAAGTAAACCGAGTTAGGTGCCTGGGTGATAGGAAGTGGAGAGCGGAGCCTTACAGATGTTTGGTCCTCACAGTAACCCTCTAAGGGAGTTATAGATGGTTCCACAGGCGAGAGTACAGCACTCAGGGAGGCATGTCACTTGCTCGGGGTCTCTGCCAATGAATTAGAGTTGAGATTCGAAGCCGGGTCTCTGGTTGGAAAGCTTGCCCTTTTCCCCAGGATGGCCTCACTGTTGGACGTTGACTTGGCTGTTGGGAGGGCCCCCGTGCAGAGTGGCGGTGTGGCCAGGAAGGGCAGGAGGAACTTGCTTTCAGTGTGCCCTGGCCCAGCTGGCTACGAGCTGGAGTTGAGGGCTGGGCTGGGGCTAGGCCACGAAAGGAGGGACATTGGGAATTCCCTGGCCGTCCGGTGGTTAGGACTCCACACTTCCACTGCAGGGGGCTTGGGTTCGATCCCTGGTCAGGGAACTAAGATCCTGCAAGCTGTGCGGAACAGCCAAAAAAAAAAAAAAAAAAAAGGGAAAGGAGGAAAATGTACATGGTTAAATGTAGGGATAGAGGTAGTCACACCTCTGGCAGGGAGGGAGGGACCAGGGGTGTGATCCTCAGTGTAAGGGGGGGGGTCTCACCAGTGGACCTTCCCTTCCTCATTGGCCCATCCTGCTCCCAGTACAATGATGACCAACTGACAGGGAGGGAAACCTCCACAGAGGAGGGCCCACAGGCCTTGAAGTCTGCATGGTTTTCTCCACAAGGAGAAACCGGCCAGGAGGCAACGTGAGGATGTTCCAAGGAAAGAGCAAAGAATTGAGCAAAGGCCAGTGCACAATGCTGCTGGAAGTGAGCAAAATATAGGGTAGGCGCCATTTTGTTGAGTGAGGGGTGACTGCCGACCACGATCTCATAGACCCACTGCCATCTCTCACCTGGGAGGGGAAGGGATTGAATCAGGTGATTTTGAAGTTTCTTTCCTACTTTGACACTTTGTGAGTCAATGTTTAAATATATTTAAATATTTTAAATGCTGTTTGGACACATCTGTTGAGGATCTTAACTTCTTCATACCCTTTGGTGTAGTGATATCACTTCATGACATCTTTCTAAAGGCAACATACAAACAAGCATGTTCATTACAGCGTTGTTTATAATGGAGAAAAATTGGGAATAACCTAGAGATCCAACAATAGGGGATTCACTACGTAAACAATTCTTTTATACTTTTTAAAAATTTTATATTGTTTTTATACTAAAAACAATAGGTTTTTCTACAGTTATTGAAGGGATATTTATGAAGACTATAAAAACAGAGTGAATGGTTATGTCATAACATTGAGGACAATACAATTGTGCATTTAGCCATGATTATGAGAAAACACAATCTCATAGAGCCGCAGACACACAATTACTCATAGAAAAAAATTAGAAAGAAGCATTCACGGTGGCCTTCTTTGACTGATGGAACTCTAGGGGCTTAAAAAATTAATTTCACTCTTCTAATAGGAAAGATAAACATTATAAATATGTTTTTTAAATGAAAACACAAACAATGGCAATAAAAATAACAACAAAAACTCTAGTGCCAGGGCCGGACTAGTTGCATCCGTGACTTGGAAGAAGGCAGCTTCAGGCATCAGAAGAGTGGTGGACCGGGTGGTAGTGGGGAAGCGCTTGAGACAGTGGTGGTTGGCGGATGTTGGATCCCAGCCCCAAAAGCAGGTTTCTCAGTGAAATCAACTCCTCAGAGTCTCTGAAGGAGGCACTCGGGGGTAACAGCGAGTCCCGAAAAAAGTCGTGAAAGTCTGTCTCCCCAGGGTTCTGTGAACTGTTAACACGGCCTACCTTCTGTCTTTAAACTTCTTGGGCAACAGCGGAGGCTGACAGTTTTCACAGCAGAGCCTAGACTTTGGGTCAGAGATTCAGGCTCAAAACCTGCTTCTACTTTTTTGGTTTTTTTCTTTTTTGGCTACGCTGTGTGGCATATGGGATCTTAGTTCCCCAACCAGGGATTGAACCTGTGTGCCCTGCAGTGGGAAGGTGGAGTCTTAACCGCTGGACCACCCGGGAAGTCCCCTGCTTTTACTTACTTCTAATTCCTTCTGGGATCTTGGCTTTCATCCATCAAAGAGGGAATTACAACAGAGACCCCAAGGAGGTAGGCAGAGAGATTTCAGTGAGGTACTATCAGCAAAGTGCCCTACTCAGGGAAGGGACTCAGCCCAAAGTAGCTCGCGTTTGTAAGTTTCTTCTTAGCGGGCTTGCACTGCTTCCTCCTTTGTTGGTGAGAAATGTGTGTCTGGTGGTGAGCTCTTGCTGTGATGATCCCGGTTTTAAATTGGCCAGTTTGGTTAATGACATCGCCTAGCAGGCAGGCCTCATTGTGTGAGCAAGCACTAAATTAGTCCCACAAAGGAAATTGCTTTACTGATGTCCAGCACTGACACCAATGAGAAGGTCCCCCTCCCCCCAAGACAGAGCTGACGGCCAATCACTTCACTCAACTGGCCAAGTGTTTCGGGAGATCTGAAGACTGGAAGCAAAAGCAGCTCCTGTGGAGGCTGGCACGGCTCCTGGGAAGGCGAACTTCCGTGCCCTTCTGCTCTGGTCTTCTACCTGCCTGGTACCAGTTCAGTGAATGGTTTTCTATTCCTTGGATATAAGCAAAATCTCCCCATTATTGCCGAATGGGGATTTCAGGAAGGTCAATGATACATATTTTCTGACCAGATGCCTCTGAGAAGCTCTGGCAGCCCCAAGATGAGCCAATAATCTGGAGGCTTAGATGGTGAGGATTCGTGAGGTTATGAGGGAGGCCGCTGTGTCTAGAAAGAACAACCTAATTAATACCTGCCATTCCATCACGACAGCTCCACTGCTCAGAGCCTAGAAGGATGCTCAGTCTTCATGCTTCCCTTTTTCAAAGGTAGACTGTCTTGGGAAGGTCAGATCCTATGCCATTATTAGTTACTGCTGATAGGTCAGGTTAATAGGGACACATCAGGATAGGGTGCTGGCTAGGTTCTGAGAAGTAGGGCTGGGCAAAAGTGGAACCAGATAGCAGAATGGTAGTGGAGGCACTGTAGACCAGCCTTCTCCGATTCCCTGGGCTTTAGGTTTCACCCACTTTTAAATTTAGTGTAAGTTAAGGCCTACAGCAAGATTATGGTTAAGGTGAGAGAGAATCAAGGAAGACATCTCGAATGAGAGATGGGGGGTATGGGATGGGGTCAGGGAGATAGAAGGCACGAAGGCATGAAGCATGGAGGGCAGGGCACCAGCTGTTCATCCAAGAAGTGGTGCGTGTTTGTGTGTGTGTGTGTGTGTGTGTGTGTGTGTGTGTGTGGCTGAGATGACATCCAGAGCCACTTTCAGCCCCAAATAGTTTGCCTTCTTAGGGTCCAACTCCTGGGAAGGAATCCAGGGATGACCCTTCTTGAGAGTGACAGCTGTGGCCCAGGTCCTGAGCCTTCCGTCCTGCCCACCAGCAAAGGCAGGCTTCGCCCTCTGCCACGGAGAGGCTGCTTCTGAGAGGCTGATCTCTTGTGCATGCCAAAACCTCGGTTGTCACAGAGTCAGGAGGGACAGAGGAAAGAGAATTGGGAACCGCTGCAAAGTCGAATTCATTACCCCACGAATATTCAGACATTCACGTGAGGTGCTGTGATATGAGGGCTCCTCATCTCTCTGTCTCCCCAGTCACCCTCTCACGAGTCTGAGCCATGATTCTAAGATGGGGAAACTGACGGGGGAAGTGACTTGTCCACTGCTAGCCACAGAAGGAATTAGACTGAGTCCCTAAGTCTTTGTTTCCTTGACCTCCAGACCTGTGCTCCCCTCACTGTGTCACCCAGCCTCTGATCGCCCCCCCAGCAGGCAGAGCTTCTTGGCCTTTCCTGCCTCATGTGGACAATTGTGAGGATTTATTGTAGCTGGGATTTTGTTTCAAGCCTTTAATATGATTAACAAACATCAAATATCAAAAGCTTATCTAGTAAACACCTCCCGTCCGTGCTGTCGATGTTATGGTCAGCTTCGGATTGAAGTCGAGTCACATTTCAAAACAGATGCAGTTTCAAGAGGCCAGAGCCAGGCCGCCCACATCTGCTGGCTGTGATCTTTCGTGTGCAGTAAATGGCATTGTTGGAGAGCTTGGCTGTAAAACATCAGCCTGGTCAGCAGGACCTGCTTACAATGCCTGGAGCTTTCCGGGGGATTTTAAAAATGCAGTTGAGCACTCCGAGTCTGGTGTGCAGTCTGCCGGGGCGAGGATCAGTCGACTGGGGTGTTCAAATCAAATATTTATTATCTTTGACCCAAATTCAAGTGATACTATTAGGAGCAGCAGGGTTTCCAGGAACGATGCTGGTGAGAGTGGAGGGAGACGGTGAGCATTTGTGAAATAAGACGATGTTGCCCTCCGTATCTTCCCATTGAAGCCAAAGGAAGCGCACTTCCGTCCTTACCTTAGACGTGAAATTTAAAAAAAAAAAATTTCTTTTTCCCGTTTATGAGTAAGTGAGGCACGAACCTACGGCAGGCTCAGTGTGTGTTTTCCCTCGGATCCACGGGTATCGTGGCTAAATGCACTGCCTTTTCTTGGACGTATCAGGACGAGAGGTTGGGCTCTACCTGGGGCCCACTGAGCCCTCCAGATCGTCTTCGGGGATGCAGGCTGTGCGTATTTGTGTGTGAGCGCATGTGTACGTGAGAATGTGAGTGTGTGTGAGTGCCTAGTGATTCCAACTCTACCTGGGGCCCACTGAGCCCTCCAGGTCATCTTCGGGGATGCAGGCTGTGTGTATTTGTGTGGGAGCGCATGTGTATGTGAGAATGTGAGGGTGTGTGAGTGCTTAGTGATTCCAATCACTGCAACGCAACCACTGACATCACCTGAGCGGCTTTCTCTGTCTACTGTTCACATGGGAAGAAGGAGATACTCTATCTGGGGGACAAATGTTTCTCGGGGCGCCACAGTCCGTGGATTTGAGTGACCCATTCCAGCTGTTCCGGCGGCAGCTCCGAAGTTGGCTGTAGCCCGGCGGGTGGCAGGGTTGTTTGCACCGTGGAAAATGTGTTCCTAATGGGGCAGCAGCTGCCACCCGCCAGAGCTCGAGGAGTTGGTGTCATGAGAGAAATTGTTCTCTGCTACTGGGTCTGGCCAATTTCACCCATAAATGAAGATTCGCTGCTTCCAACAGTGGGGGCATTTATTGTTTGGATTCCTGGACGCTGATGAGGAGGGGGGGCTGATCTACTGAGAAAGTTAGCAAGTAACTCCATGGAGAAACATTGCAAGAGCGCACTCAGGGTTTGAGTGGGGTCTGAACTGGGCTGATCTGGGTCCCACCTGTGGTCTGCAATGTTGCTGAAGATGCAATTTACCTGGGTCTCTCAGGATGAACCCCACTGTAGGTGCTGCGGGATCCTGGAGGGGCACGTGAGCAGAGGGAGAGGGGTGGGCTCACTGGAATGGGACGATGGAGGTGTGGGGAAGGAAGGGATTGTCAAAACTGCAGTTTCATCCTCAGATACCACCATGGCCAATGGTTCAGATTATTGGCATCAGTATATGGGCTGTTACTCGAGTTCAGTGAGGATTTCATTTTCTTTCATTCAGTTTGCAATTTTTTATCAAAGTTATACATGTGTGTAATTTGAGAAATTCCACAAGGTTTCTTAGGAAAAGCAAGTTTCCCCCAACCTCTCTCTCCCTGGTTCCTTTCCCCAGAGGTGACAACTTTTAACTCTCTTGGTTGACTCACGTTGTTTTCCTCCTCGTCTTTCAGTGACATATTATTTCTTGCTGTGACAGTTTCAGGAATCCTCTATTGGCTTCCCACGAGAGAAGATGGACATTTAACTTCTTTTGTAATCGTCCCCCTACCCAATGTCTGTTGACAGAAACGTTGCATTCCTCCCTTACATCACAACTTTGGATACGGATGAGGAAAAGGGTGCAAGAGACAGAATATGGAGCCCAGACACCCCAAGCCAAAGGAAGATAAAACCATTTCTCAGTTTATTGTGGCAAATGTGGAGTTTGGGGCTGAAAGGACCCAGGTAAAGGATGCTTGAGGCTTGCAGACCCCAAAATTATATGATGTCTTCCACCAGGCTGGGAATCTCTAGAAAAGCTGAGTGTTGGGAAAGTGTGTCACCCTCCAGCTTTCTATCCCTGGTGATGCTGTGTGAAAGGGAACCTAGTTGGGATTAGAAACACACTTTCCTCAGAGCTCAGGAGAGCCGGGAGAGGTATGCGGGGGGTACATAAATAATGGACGAGCTATGGCAAATGCATTCGAAGTGAACCATCTGTTCCTGCTGCAGAACAGACCCACGAAAACGTGATTCTGACCACGAGGTCCTAGAAAAGGAAAGGAATTATTTACGTTTATGACAGGCACCACACGGAGCATTGTGCTTGGCATCAAAATAGGTGCTCAAACCATACTCGTCTTCAATAATGAAAGAGCTCCTTTGGCAGATAGGTAAACTGAGACTCAAAGAATTAGAATGACCCGCTCCAGGTCTTATTAATGGCAGGGCAGGTGGAGGCACCCATGGGCCCTCCCTGCCTCCCTCCTTCCCTCATATTGATGTACTGAGGACCACTCAGGCCAAGTGCTGTGTTAGGCACTAAGGAATAAAAAGACAGAAAACCAGACCCTGAGCCAGAGGAGCTAAGAGTCTTTTCAGGAGACAAGTAAACAAACAATTCAGGAGAGTACGGAGCGTGCCGTGACAGAGGCAAACTTATGCAAGGTACTTTGGGAAGAGAGAGGAGGGAGGGTAGAGTTGGTTTGGAGGATGTGAAGCCCCCAGGTACTGGTGTCAGGCTTCGTGGAGGGGTGTATGTTACTTTTCTTATTCAACTGCTTCATGTCACATAGGGGGACACTGAGGCCAAAGAGGTGAGTACATTTGCTCAGTTCTTCCTCAGAGGAACTGAGGAAGGCTTCCTAGAAAAAGGGATGATTGAGCTTGATCATAAAGGAAAAATACATATCAGCTAAGAAGACTATGGTCAGCCTTCCATTATGTGATCACTTGACAGAATGTGCAAGGATCACAGGGCAGAGACGGGCAGGAGGCCAGGAGGAGACTTATGCATCTATTCACATGAGAGGTGACATGGGCTTCAACAAGCAGGACAGTAGCCAGGGAATGAGAGAGGGAAGATGTAAGAAACACTTTGGTACAAGAACTGACATGACTCAGTGATTGGCTGGAGGCGAGTGGAAAAGGGAGGATGTAGACTGACTCCAAGATTCCTGACTCAGCCCTCCTGGACGGTGACACCATTCACAAGCAGAGGGAACACAAGAGATGAGGGAGGTTGGTGGGTAAAGAGGATGAGTTCAAGTTTGAACTTGTGGATTTGACAGGTAAGCCATCTAAGCAGAAACGTTCAGTTGGCAGCTGGGGTTGAAGGGCTGCAAATACAGAGAGAGGGCTGAAGAAGGGTCAGAGGTTAGGTTGATTGTTGTTGCTGCAGAAAGAAGTATCAGCCAGGGGCATGCACAGTGAGAGAAGAGGGTTGAGGACAGACCCTGAGGAGCATCCACACGTAAGGGGTGGCGAGAAGGGCAATGCGTGAAGGTGTCTGCAAAGGAGAATCCAGAGATAAGAGGAATTTCTCTCAATGAGAGAAAATCGTTTTCAGGAAGGAGATGATAGTCAGGGTGTCTAATGTAGCAGGAAGGTCTGGAAAGGAAATGCCTGAGAAAGCCCATTGGGTTCGGCAATATGGTAGTAGGTGAGCTGGATGAGGGCGGTGTCAATGGGATGGTGGATGGTGGAGGCCAGAATTCAGTAGAGTGATGAGCCCTTGGGCAGCAAACGTCCATGCCACTTAGGAACTCTGGCTGGCCTTGGGATGAGCAAGATTGGTGTGCTTGAGGATAGCAGTCTGCAGTCCTAGCTCCTTGAGACCCACTGAAGAGCTGCCCTAGAAGACCAGAGGATGGTAAATCCTTTCCACGTGATTCCAGCCCAGACTAAAGCCAAGCCAGTTTGGTGAAAGAATAGGGCCCATTTCTGCTTTCTGGTGACACTATGCCCTGGTCAGTGTTTTCTCTTTTTACTCTGACTGGTATATACATTTATGAACATCCAGTGGATAATGTTTGCTGCTGCTTCTAGGTGGAATTCAACCAGCATGAGACATTGCAGAACCAGAATCCAAGGATCATATACAACAGAATTTATTTTAACTCAGGAGGTCTCCTTCTTGCTGATGTGAAGACAGGTAACCAGTTTTATTTCTATTCTTTAGTAAATCAATGAGCAAATCCTCTCGTATGTATGGTCTCTAAAGCTTGGAAGAGGAGCTTGCATTTATTCTTGGTTGAGAAAAAGAAATGACATAGACCTAAGTGGGGGGTGGCTATGTTATAAGGATTTCTGCTTGTTTATCTCATAAGACATTTAGATACCAAGTAAATGAAAGATTCCTGTTTTCCACAGATTATTTCCAGATTTTTGCCCATTTAATAGCTTCCATGATGGGATGGTTGGAGCGTCAGTTCTGAATTGGGCCCAAATGACACTTAAACCTTTTCATGAAAACTCTGCATCTTCCAGAGATATTGGAGAGTGCTTATAGTATTCATGTCAATGAACCAAAACCATTAACAAATAAAAAAGCAAAGGAAAGAGGTGAATCTCTTAGACGGGGGAGAAAGAAAAACATAACAGGTAATTGGGATAACGTAGTAACTGCAGGCGAGCAACACCTTTGGCCTTGAGCATCTTGATTCCAAGGCAAGAAACCTTGGCCGAATTGAATGATTGTCCATGTCAAAATCACATAAAAACATGATCAGTAGTGACTTTAGGGATCATGTAACTATATATTTAGATGAAAGGGTAGAGTTGGTTTGGAGGATGTGAAGCCCCCAGGTACTGGTGTCAGGCTTCGTGGAGGGGTGTATGCTACTTTTCTTATTCAACTGCTTCGTTTCACATATGGGGACACTGAGGCCAAAGAGGTGAATACATTTGCTCAGCTGATTGGTTGGTGAACCAGGACTAAATTCCATATCTTTTACCTGCTTTTTTGTCTACAGTAATTTCATAATTCTTTGCTATTTAAATGGCATTTGATTTTCATAAAATTCACGAAAAATTGGTCAGTTTCACCATCCAGAGATAGGTACTGTTAACATACAAAACGCACACACATATATGTATACAATTTGTAGATTACATATCAGTTTCTTTCTGCTTTTTTAACATTATATTATAAATATTTTACCATGACACTAGGAATATTTCTGTAAATGTGATTGTTAATATTTGTATAAATTATCATATGGATATATCACATGATGAACTTACCTGAAAGATTGGCTTTTTTTTTTTTCCAGGTAAAATCTGTTTAAAGACATGCTTATCAGCCCAACCTTTTGAGGGCAGGCAAAACAACCTCAGAGAAATTTCTAGCTCAGAGAGTTTGGCTATACTTCCCACATGGTGATATGTGGGCACGATGGACCCTTCATTTCCACACTCCCAGAGTGGCTTCCGTTAATTTGATTCTCTCTGCCTCTGAGGACACGAGGATGTCTCCTCTCAGCTTGATTTCCGCGTCTTGGTTTGCACAACTTGGCTCTCTGACTGCACCAGAAGCCCTCAGCACTTCCGTCTGCTGAGGAGCAAAGGGAAAGCCGTGGACATTTCCAGCATCATGAGTAGAGCCCCCGAGGGGGGTTGCATTTACCAAAGAGAAAGATTCTTTGAGATTTTAAAATGGACAACATGAAATCAATTTCTACAAGACTAACAAATTAGGAAAGAATGAGGAAGGATGTTCAGAGAAATGACCTCAGGTCATTGCCAGGTCCTTAAAGTGCTTTCTGAATCATCAAAGAAAGATTGCATTACCACCAGGATGGTTATAATGTCAGGTTCAATTTATTATGTCTGGATGCCTTGAAAATTAATCATTTAAATATAGGAATTCTGTTATTTATTTATGATCTATACCCTGCTTACTTCAAACATGAATCAGAAATAGCATGCCATATATATATATATATATATATATATATATATTTATGTTTTATTTGTATTTTTGTTAAAGTAAAACGTACATTGTTTTGGTAACAACAACAAAAATCCCCTGCTCTACCCTATTCACCTTCTGATGTTTGCTCTTTAAAGGCAACCAGTTTCAGCACTTTAAGTTGGTTTTTATATGATTTATTTCCATTTTCTGTGGCTTGTACTGGTATTTTTAAATTTATTAATGCTGGGCATTATGCATATTGACTGCTGGTGCACTGCTGGTTGATTACCATGTGCTACTGTCTAGATGGAGCACAAGATATCACAGAATCCGAATCCAGGAAAGAATATCTCTAACCCTCAGGTTACTTTAGTCGTCTTAAGGATTTAAATCTCTTATAACTACATCCTTCACATTCTCTCTTCCTATCCTCCCGATTTAATTATTGATAGTTCACAATTTGTACTTAAATCAATAGTATTTACATTGTTACTATGAAAATATTGTTCACGTACAAGTGCTGTATTAAGAATACTTTCCTTTTTTAATATAATATTTTGGTTTCTTCTGGAGTTCATAATTCTTTACATAGGACTCTGTACATATTAATTTTTTTTTTATCTTTAAGTTGTATCAAGAGTTTTTTTGCAAGTGCTTTCATCCATCAGTTGCATTTTCCCACCTGTAGAACCCTTTCCCATGGCTCTGTGTCTTCTGCTTCAATCTGGACTGCTTTTTAAGCCTGATACAGAGCTGCCATCCTGGATGTAGTCAACTTCATGTTAAAACATATTCCCTGTCGCTTCCTGGAGGAGGATTATATTTCTGAGTCCCATCGATATCAGGCTTAGTCTTGTAACTTGCTTTGGCCAATGAAATGTGAGTAGAAGTGGCATGTGTCTGTATCACTTCTGAGAAGCAATTTTAGAGCCAGAGTATGGTTTGCCATGATTTCTTTTATCCTCTGCCATGATGGCTGTCAACATTTCAGATAAAAGATGCCCATCAAGTTAGATCTGGAGTAAAGACAACATGAGACAGAGCCATAGCCAACCCACAATGGTCGTGTAGCAAGAAGTAAACCTTTGTAATTGTAAGCCCCAGCATGTAACCTAGCCTATTTTGTCTGGGACATGTGACTTATCATTGCTGCTTTTCTATGTTGGTTGTTCTCTTCTTAGTTTGCTTGTTCGTTTGCTCTATCTATCTACCCACCCACTCTATCTACCTATCTATCTATTTTTAATCGTTTAACCTCTCATTTTGTTGGAGCATAACCCATGCTAGCTTCCTAAGAAACGGTGTGTAAGATGTAAAATTTTTGAGTTCTTGCATAAAAAATTGTTTTCTTTATTATATTCCCACATTATTTAGCTAGTTTGGCCGGGTATAGAGATTTAAGTTGAAAATCACTTTCTTCCTGAAATTGAAAGCACTGTCTTCTGATATTCTGCGTTGCTATTGAAAAGTCTGATGCCATTCCTTTAGATACAATTTAAATTTTCTTCCTTGGAAGCTTTTAAATCTTTCCTTAGCTCCATGTTTTGGAACTTTACACTGATGTAACTTACTTTGGATGTTTTTTCATTCTTTTTTTTTTTTTCTTTTTTGAATCCTGGAGCTTATGTCTTTTCCTCCTAGGAATTTTTTTTTTTTTTAAAGGAAATAATTTTTAAGTTCCCTTAATAATTTTCTCCCCTCTCTTTTTTCTTTTTGTAAATAGTGTTAGTCAGATGTTAAATATCCTGGATTGAGCCTGACATTTCTCCTTTTCTGTTCTATTTGCCAACTCTTTCCTATTAAAGAAAATTTTGAAGATTCCTTATTTTTATTTTCTCATCTTTCTATTGAATTTTCTATTTTTGCTGAGCTAAAATTATTCAAAGGACTATTTTATGGGAGAATATAGAGAAGATGACTTCGGGGATCTAAATCCACAATATTATTTTTCCTTCTATTTACAATGTTGCGTTTGTTAGTTTCTGGTGTACAGCAAAGTGATTTATATATATACATACATATATTCATTTTCAGATTCTTTTCCATTATAATTTTTTCCCCATTATAGTATATTACAAGATACGGAATATAGTTTTCTGTGTTACACAGTAGGACCCTGTTGTTTATCTATTTTATTTATAGTAGTGTGTATCTGTTAATCCCTAGCTCCTAATTTATTCCTCCCTCCAAATCCACAATACCTAGCTTTCAGATTGTATGAACCCTGAAGTCACGGAGTTTAGTGTCTCCCATCATCAGTCCCACCCCCAATTCGACGGAGGAAGATGATGGTTCCCAGAAAGGAAAAGCGCGTGTCCAAGAAAAGGTAGCAACACCACCTCTTACTTCGGTCAGCTGCCTTTCCACCGCCATGTGGAAAGGCAGCTGACCGCTTCCTCAGATCATGGCTAAAACGTTGTTTCAGTTCTACCAGAGGGAACGTTTTAAATCAGTTTCTGAATGCAAGTGAACAACGAAGACTGGCTGGGGCACCATTAAAAACTGGGCACTTAATGTAATGGTCAGCAAGCATCACTCAGGGATGTGAAGGTTTAGTTCCTCTTCTGTCTCTGACTTACACTCTGATTTTGGCAAGTCATTTTATCTTTCTAGACTTTGGCTTCCTCACCTACAAACTGAAGACCTTGGAGTCACTCATTGCTTTTCAGATTATATTCTTCTGAGTCCTAGGAGTTCCATGGGGTCTTGGGCCTTGGAGGCTTGGGGAGGGGGCTGAAACAGGGAAGGCGAGGCAGGGCTCTGGGCCCTCACTCTACTTCAACGTGAGCAGTTCCCCTTGGATTTGTTTTCTATATTTGTTTTCATGGAAGCTTTTACTGCAAAAACAAGATTCTGTGACTAAATGTTTGAGAACCACTAGGCCAAACCTCTGTAGGTTTTCTTGTGGCTTTTCTGCCTCTCTGATTAGAGATGTTCTCTCAGGGCCTCCCTTAGACAGGCTCAAATTTATATGCTGTCGAGCTCGCTGGAGTTCCTATAAATTAGGATGCACATCGAGATAATTACCATTCTGGAATTCTAAGCACTTAAATACAAGTCAATCCTTATAACCCCCTTTTAAACCAATTGCCTCACTGCAGACATGGTCACTCAATATATATTATCGAATGCCAATAAAACAGGAAACTCGATCCTGCCATTTCCCCAATTAGATAGTACAGACGGGTTAAAGCCAGAACCGCAGCCGTCATTCTGCTGGCAGGATCTGGCTTCTCTTCACAGAGTTGAACTCTGGTTGTCAGGCCGGGCACAGAGGCACCCAACGCCTTCCATCCCCTCAGCTCTGCAGGGTCACGGTCCCTCCCCTTTGGGAAAGAAATATTTTCTGCTCTTTTCAATAATGTTTACTAACCATGAAAGGAAACAGTAGATCTAGGCCAAACACTACTGTCAAATGGCAGGGCTGGGAGTGAGCAGACCTGTGTCATAGCCTGGGCTTAAGGGAGCCAAGGTCAGTGGTGGATCCCAGAGGACCAGAGGGGCGGCTTCTCCACGGCACACCTGCTCTGCAAAAGAGCCTGGGGTACCTGGGGAGCTGAGCCAGAGAATGGTTTTAGGACTCTGGGACATCAGAATGTCCTTCCTAGATAGCCCTTCAAGATTACGTGATAGAACCTTCGCATTGGATACATGGGAAAACTAAAGCCCAGAGAAGGGACACCCCTTGCCCAGGGTCACACACAAATCAATACTTCATCTCTCCCAGTCTACATCTGCAAGTCCTCAGGCATCTCTGAACAGCAACAAGGCACTTAACTGAGGTAACTGACAAGGAACGTGTTCTTGAGGGGTGACCTTAAGGAGTGACCTTGAGGAGGGATGGTGAAGGGACCGGACTTTTCCACTGTGGGCCATTACCAGTAAGCAGAAGCCAGTGCCCCATTAGCCAAACCCAGGCCAAGTTCATCACCATGTGAGACTCTGGACCTCACACAGGACCAGGGACTTCAGAGGGGATCCAACGTATGTGGGAATTTCTTCCTGTCTCCCCTGGCTCTCAGGCCACCGCAGTCTGTGCCTATCGTTGTTTATCTTAGTTAAAAATACCACCACACCCCAAACACGCAGTTCTTGGGCCTCCTTTGGTATGTTTATTCCTGATAAAGCATTCTACCCTTTCTGAGGTTGACAGTCTGCGGCACTTCTAATAAGGACGGGGAACTCACACGTATCATTTTCTTCTGTAAATAGTCATTCAATTAATGAATATCCACCAAAAGAAGAAGGCTCATTTCCAGCCTCAGGCCGCGGGCTTTTGGTTTCAGGAAAATGCAGATGAAATAGAGCCATCACCAGCCCCTAGGACAGTCTCAAGAGGGGTAACTGTCCTCTACAATTGCTGCCGGGGAGCAGTTTGCCCTGGAATCCAGCATACCATCCCTAAATTGACAATTTCATTTCCCTCCCAGCCCGCCCCCTGCCCCAAAGATCTGCTGAAACCACGAGTTCCATTCGAGAAGGCGGCAGGATAATAGGTGAGTTCCATCCATCAGTCAGCGGTAATAGTCACAGACTCTCACGACGCCTTTTGTCTGCTGGTTTCCCTGAGGATGCAGGCTGGGGACCTGGGGTATTTACACGGCCTTTGTGTT
Organism: Eschrichtius robustus; assembly: GCF_028021215.1. Lineage (NCBI taxonomy): Eukaryota > Metazoa > Chordata > Mammalia > Artiodactyla > Eschrichtiidae > Eschrichtius > Eschrichtius robustus. The sequence goes on from NC_090838.1 coordinate 11,889,474, forward strand.
TGTGTGCTTTTAAAATCAGTCCTCTTGTTTACTTTCCTGCCTTCACCCAGGCTGTTTACTACCTTTGGAGGGGCCCAGCGACTAAGTCAACACGTATGAAGACCCAACGTCAAAATGTCATAATACGAATGAACAGGATTCAGAAAGGCCAGGGACATTGGCTGCTCTGTTGGGTCCTGTTTAGTCTGAGGGTAATGAAGAGCTCACAGATGACCTGATTTCATTAAACTAGGTCAGATTCCGCTGAAAAGCGGCTATGATTCTCACCCAGTTATCCAGCGAGCCCTCCCTTCCTCCCCCGCCCCCCCCGCCCCACCTCGGGGCTCGAATGCTTTCTGGGAATTAACGCTGAGTTTTGTCAATACAGTAGCTAAATCTCCTTGGAATCATTGGACCTTTCCCTCTGGCTTCTGTTTGTGCAGTGGTGAGGCCAGCCCTGGGAGGGGAGGGGTGTGGCAGGCTGGGGAGCTTTAATGTCGCCTTTTGGAGGACGTTCCCTGCCGGACGTATGATTCAGCTGTAGCAGATTGCTCTCGAGCCAGACATTCTGAGTTCCAGCATCTTATCTGAGGGCTGTATTGACGGAAGCAGCTGAACCGACTCAAAGAGGAGCTACCGTGCACACAAGGCTTTCAATGTGTGCAGTCTCCCCAGGAACAGCCTCAGAAATCTCGCAGTGGGGAGCAGGAAGGGGACTTGTCTGAGGGTGGAGGCGGGAAGCAGTGGGGTCTGCAGGGAGGGAAGCAGTGAGGTCCGAGAGCCTGTCCTCCTTCTCTGGGCTCTGGAGGGAAAGACTGGGTCGGTGGTAGGCACTCTGGGCAGGCAGAATTCAGCTCATCCACATAGAAGAAGGCGTTTCTAACAATTAGAACTGAACAGAGAGGGACGGGCTGTCAGATGAGATCATCTGTTAGACTTTATTAAGCATCCAGTCGGTTTCAGGCCCATGTCGGGCTCTTCATCTACTATTTCTCTGAGCCCCACAGCATCTCAATGGAAGGTGAGAGACAAGAACACGGAGGGTTAGAAATCTTAAGTGATTGATTTGGGGACCAAAGCGAATACGTGGCAGAATCAGGATTTGAACCCAAGTCATTTTTTATGCTTGCTCTTTCCACTGCCCCTACTGCCCTCCCCCCCACCCCACCTTGAGCATTGCTGGGATTCTGCAGAGGGGGTTCATGCATGGAGGTTGAGTCATGCATCCATGGAGGCTGGACCAGATGCTTTCTTCAGCAAACTTTCTCCAGGAGAATTGTGAGACTTGAGGATTGAAAAGGTCAGATTTCTTGTTCCCAAAGAATCTGAGGGGAAGATCCTTGGAAGCAATTTCAGAGCACCCTCTCCCTCACCTCGTGCTTGTCCAAATCTCAACTTTTCGGCTCCATCTCTTTTGGGCAGCTTCTTTCTGCCATGTCAGGCCTGCAGACCCTCTTGTCTGGAGTATCCATAGTGCTGACCGGGCAAGTTTCTCCCAGGGGACTGAGCTCTCTGGGTGCTGGGCACTCTCCTTCCTTGGTCAAAGGTCTGGTCTCCCTGAGGACTGGCCTGAATCCTGGACATCCGAGTCCCACCCAGCAACAGGCAAAGGCTATGAACACGTAATTGGTTTTTGAGGACAAACTGGGTATCACCTCTCCACTTCTACAGAGCAGGAGGAAATGTCTCCCAAACAGAGCTTGGCATTTGGAGACATAGGACGGTTCTAGTTCGAGTTCTAGTTTAACCTCTGCTTCTTCCTGTGAACCCTTGACCGTGTCACTTTCCCTGGATCTCCATATTTTCTTCCTTATAAGGGGGGTAATAACATACATCTTACAGAGTTATGGTCAGGATCATATGAGACCACACATGTAAACAGGCTCAGTGGGCTGTAAAGTGCTGGGTAGATGTGAACAATTCCCCTAGGGCTGCAAAAGCCAACTCGAGCTAGCTTAAGCAAAATGGGGAAATTATTTTAAAGAGAGGGCTCTCTTAAGCCTCAGGAAGAATTGGAATCCGGAACTGCAAGGCCTTGTGAAACCAGGGCAGTCTTCTCGTTCCTTTACCTCTGCTCTCCTCTGGGTATCTGCTTCTTTCGGGAGGAAGATCTGTTTGCCAGTCTCCATGGCGTAGAAGAGGGCTGCCCCAAAGCTCCTGAACTTACATGTCACAGGACCCAGTTACAGCAGGAGAATCCAGCTCTCTCTGTTTTTCTCCCTCAATTCCAAATTCCTGAGACGGGACCTGGATTGGCCCAACTTGGTCAGGTTATCACTCCTAATCCAATCATTATCTGTGGCCAGAGGGGTGGAGTTACCTTGTACAAGCAAGATGTGGGGGACCTTCTCCCTATGGTTATGTAAAGGGAGTTCAGGAGGAGAGGTGGAGAAGCTGGTAGTTCCTGGGCTGGATAGGCACCTCATAAATAGCCATCACACTTGCTCTGGTTATCTAAAGCGGCATAACAAAATACCCCATAAGTCAGAAGTTTAAAACAACCATTTATTATGCTCACTGATTCTCTGGGTAAAGAATTCTAACAGGGCACAGAGGGGATGACTTATTTTTGCTCCACAATGTCTGGGGCCTTGGCTGCCAGACTCAAAGGTTGGGGCTGGAATCATCTGAAGGCTTGTTTTATCATATGATGGGCAGTTGATACTGGCTGTTGGCTGGGGGGGCTCGGTTCCTCTCCACGTGGGTTTCCCCATGTGGACTCTCCATGTGGGCTGCTTGGGCTCCCTCACAACATGGTGGCTGGGTTCCAAGGATGAGCATTTCAAGAGTCAGGCTGAAGTTGCATCACCTTTTTGACCTGGTCTTGAGAGTCACACAGCATCTCTTGTACACACTGTATCCCATAGCATTCGTTAGAAGGAAGTCACTGAGCCTGATTCATGGTCAAAGAGAAGGAAAATTGAACTCGGCCTTTTGATGAGAAGAGAGGCAAGATTCTAGAAAAACATGTGGGATCAGAAATATTGCTGTGGTTTTTTTGAGGGAAATACCATTGGCCACAATGTTCATAATCATTACCACTGTGTTCTAATATAACTTTATTAGTAAGAAGCTGACAGATCACCTGATAGGGTTGTAGAATTAAACCAGAAGTTGCCCAAACCAATTTGGTTCATGGTGCCATTCGGCCAGAAGAAATACCTAACAGTTCTGTTTATGAAGTAGTTATATCCAACGACTTAATAATTATTTATCTCCTCACAAATTAGTTGCCCTTTGAATAATTCCCATCAAGTGAAAGAAAAGTACTATGTTAATTTCATTCTTAGATAATGACAGCTAACAGGATGTGGGAGGTACCAATGCAACTTCTCAGATCTTGGGCGCTGATTGGACACCATCACCTTTACGTCCTGTTCCACATCGATCTTCTCACTGCATGTGCTTGTTATCACTGAAGCCACCCCAATCCCAGCTTCGCGAGGATTTGGCGTCCTCGAAAGGAATGGAGAACAATCTAATGCTGAAACACCAAACAACCTCGAACTCATGGTTTGTGTGTTGACTGATGAATGTCAGGAATTGCTCCAAAATGTAAAATGCCCTTCCGTGCTCCTAAGACTTTGTTGCGGGCCTCTGGGTACCTCAGTCCACGGTTTGGAAATCATGGGCTTCAACATAGTAGATCCAGAATTAGGGCTTGTTTAATATGCCAAAGGTGTAGTTTCTTAGCAGATATTCAACTTCCTGACAAGGGTATTCAGACTTCACATTTTTAGGATACACTGAATTTGGGTAATTCTGAGTCCTGGGTGGTTTAGCTGATTTGTCCAAACTGATGAATTTTAGGGAACCACTTTGGCTTTCTTTCATGTGTAACAGGTGAGAAACAATCTCTTCCCCTTTTCTCAAGGATGGTGAGCTATGAGTTACATATTGCATTTAAGACATTGACAATTGCCCTGGAAATGTCATCTATAGAGACTGAGGGGATGGCATAATACGGGAAGGGGTGCATAGCTATGTGACAAGACTTGCCCAAGCCAGGCCGTGCTGGTGGAGAAAGGCCCAGCATCGCTTCTCTCCAAGCTTAAAGCAGTGTTGTTTCCACTACCTTGTAGGGCTGCCCAATATAAGGTGAAATCTTATATGAATTGTAAATTTAAGATGAACTCATCCCATCTCCAAACGAAAAGTTTCTGAGGCTCCTGAGGTTAAATGAACCTAGGACACTGACATGTTCTCCAAGGCCACTTCTTATTTAGCTCAGAACTTCCTATGTGACCCCAGTGAGGTCATTTTATAGCTCTTTGTTTCTCCTTAGCAATGAGGTAGTAAGAAGTCATTTGTCTCTAAAGCTACTTAGCCAATTTCAAATGAAATAGAAAATATGCGTGCATCTAAAGAGTTCATTCCTGATCTAGAAAATATGGCCCGATTTCTTTCTCTCTCTCCCCTCCCTTCTCTCTCTCTCTCTCTCTCTCTCTCTCTCTCGGCTTCTCATAATTCTCAGCCAAGACAATAGGAGTCATGTGATGTGACCGAGAAATTGGGCCAGTTAAAAATAGAAAGCGCACGCCACCGAGTTCATTAGAAAGTTGAAGTTTCATTGTTGATTGCCGTTCATTTATCTCTGCCTGCCGCATGGGTTGGGGGGCAGAGCAACAGACAATCATGGATTCTGAAAGCCAGAGCCCCACCCCTGCCCCTCCAAGCCCCGTCCTCTGTTCTATTACCTCTCCTGGCTCAGCAGCAGCTCTGATACTCGCTCACCTGGCCCCTGATTACATCCTCTCCAGCCCCAGCGAACTCTCTCCTCTGGGGGAAGTTGTAGTTTTGAAGAAGCTTGGTTGGCTTCTCCGTTCTCAACATCAGCTCTTCTAAATGGGAAGTGAGGGTCCTCTGCCTTGTAGGTTAGACATCTCACCTGTACCTTGGCACCTGCTGAATTCTGAGACATCTCGGCCAGCCTTGTCCAGCTGAAAGGTGTTAGAGGTACGTGGCCACAGTGAGACCCGCTGGTTCATAGATGAAATCAAGTCCTCTCTGCACTCGGCCTTCACATATGCACAAGTCCCCCCCCCCCCCCCCCAGATGTCAGGCAATGCCTCCGCCCCGTCCTCCGGGGTTCACAGAGGAGGGTCCGAGGAAGGCCGGGCCAGGTCCAGTGCTCTCAGGTCTGGCCCCCTCCGATGGTGGGGAATATTCTTCACAGTATGATTTGCAAAATGTTTCATCAAACCTGCTATTTTCACCCTTGTTTTCCGGGTAAGCAGACTGACGTGCTGAGAGGGGAAGTGGAAAGGCTGGGTGTGGAACCCTTTCTTTCTAGGTTGGGTGATCTGTCTGTTGTCTGGGTCCCTTCTCCTGATGCAGGAGCAGGGCGTGCCTTCTAAGCCTGGGCTCTCCTGGGCAGAGAGAGCACTAGAGTTTGGGGGGTAGGGTGTAAATGTAGGCCGGGTCATTCTTCCCGATGCTGAAATAGTAGCAGACGTGTTTGAGGGGTGGTCCCCGCACACCCGTGTTTCCCTGAGTTGGGGCCGGTTGAGAAGCAGATGCGGGAGGGACTGATGGAGATTCCAGCCTTGGCCTTCCTACCGATGAGGTCCGCTTGTGGAGCACGGCCTAGCCCTACGGCCGCAGTCTGGCCTCCTCACACCCCTGCCCCAAGTCTACACCTCAGGACCCACCTGAGGATGAGTGAGAGCAGCTGAGCCGTGGCATTTTCCCCTTTGTCGCCTCATCCCATCAAACCCACAGAATGGCTGGCGCTCCAGTTCTGGGTGTGGCAGGCCGGTCGGCCTGACCTTGAGCGTTCAAGGTCACCCTCGGGAACATGGTGGATTGCACCAGCTGACCAGGCTGGCCCAGGGAAGGGCTGAAAGGTAATCTTCCTCCTTCTTTAGGGAGGTGAGGGCCCCAGTGTCTCCCCTGCTCACTCCTTCCTTTCGGGGAGGGTGCATGCCTTCCGCTAATGGGCGATGAGTAAGGGTTGCCTCTTGTTTTAGCTTGAGTTTGCCCGAAGCCGTGGGGCTTAATGTCACGTGCCTCCTGGCCCTGGTTCCCCCGGGGCTGCTGCACACAGGGGGTCCCGACAACTTGCGTTGAACCAGCAATGGTGCTGAGGTGAGCTGTGCGGGATGCCCAAACCACGAGTGACTCCGAGCAGGTCCCCTAGTTGGTGTCGAGGCTGCAGAAGGCTGGGCCTCAGCACCCACGCCAGGTGAGGCTGACCCCACCTGCTCTCCAGGCGAGTTTCAAGCCTCCACTAACCACAGGGCCATGTGTCAGTGGGACTCACCCCCTTCACCCCCACCTGGTGTTCTTTGGACAACTTCTCTGAGGGCAGCTGGAAAGGAGCACTGAGCGGGGAGGCTGGAAGGCGGGGACCGGCATCCACCACTTGTGAAGTTTTGAGATCCTGATGTCCACCACCAGTTCCCTCCGCTGCCTGGAAGTTAAGCTAGAGCTGCTCGTGTTAGAGTGTCTGGGAAGGGGTGTTCTGAATAACATGTTTTGCCTGCTGGAATCAAGAACAGAATCTTGGGGGGTGATTCTGATAGGTTAGAATCACTTAGGAGATTCTGATAGGTTTCTCCTGTTTTTTCTTTTACTGCTCTTTCTAGGGTCTTCTCCTCTGCCCATTTCTAAAATATGGGGATTTGGCAGCCAAATGCTTCCTGTAATTCTACCAACTACATCCCCTCCCTGCTCCCTCTCTCTGTCTTCCCTTCTCTTCTTCCTTAGACCGCAACTAAAAATAGGACCCTCTGCTAGAGCAGGAGACGATCTCAGAGTTCTGCTGTGGTCTCCAGAGAGGAACAGAGACTCCTTGGACATTCTTGGTGTATATCAACAGGTCCCAAACGAATCTGTTGAAACGGCATTTCTGTATAGTGAGAAAGAAGCACTTTCTGAGCCACGGTCTCCGTGTGTATAAAGCAGCATCTTCAGTGTGGTCCTAGCCAAGTTATGGTGCTTGTGGCACTTACCCTATGGAGGGGGTGGCATGGCACTTCACCTGTCAAATGGGGACCTTCAGTTGTGTATGTCACAGGATGGTCCATGTTGGTGGGTGAGCTAACGTCTGGGAAAGGGCGAATAGAATACCTGGTACCCTGGGCATCATAAAAGTCATTCACTCATTTCTACTGGGTGGCAGAGTGTGGTAGTCAGGATGCGGGTTCTGATCCCAGCTCTGCAACTGACTAGCTCTGTGACCTTGGGCAAATTATTTCACTTCTCTGGGCCTCAAATTTCCTGTCCATAAAGTGAAGAAAATAATCATGCCACTTTATTGGGTTGATGTGAGGATAAAATGAGGCATTTTAGTGCTCAATAAACATTGGTTGCTGTAATGAACATTGTTATTAGCAAACCATGATTGCTACTGTTATTCCATCATCTAGGATCTCAGGGCCCTGGGTGATGAGGAAGGCAGAGAGCCTACAGAAAGTTAGGATGATTTCCTCCTGCTTACCATCACTGGGGATGCCTGGGGAAATATTGAACAACTATTTTTTTCTGAGATATTGTAAAAAGGATTCTTTTACTTTGGGAGAAGTTAGAGCTAATGTCCCCTTCAAAGACTCCATGTTTCAAGACAACACTGAATCTTTAAGGAACAGTCATACCTGGGAGACATCGTGGGTTCAGTTCCAGACCACCGCAAAAAAATCAAATATCGCAATAAAGCAAGTCACACAAATTTTTTGGTTTCCCAATGCATATAAAAGTTACGTTTACACTATACTGTAGTCTATTAAGTGTGCAATAATATTAAGTCAAAAAAAACAATGTACAGACTTTAATTAAAAAATGCTTTATTGCTAAGGCGACCCAGCACTGGAGGCTACAGGCTCTTTAGTGGGGCTAATGGTGGACTCCGGGAGGGCTCATGCCAAGGAGTGCTTCCCAGAACTTCTGCTGCCAATGTCCTTGTCCCCATGGTGAGCCACAGCTGCCCCCCACCTCTGCAGGAGACCCTCCAGCACTAGCAGTCGTGTGGCTGACAGGGTCTTGGTGCTCCAGCCAGCTGTCAGGCCTGAGCCTCTGAGGTGGGAGAGCCGAGGTCAGGACATTGGTCCACCAGAGACCTCCTGGCCCCTCGTAATACCAATCGGCAAGAGCTCTCCCAGAGATCTCCATCTCAACGCTAAGACCCAGCTCCACTCAATGACCAGCAGGCTCCAGTGCTGGACACCCTATGCCAAACAACTAGCAACACAGGAACACAACCCCACCCATTAGCAGAGAGGCTGCCTAAAATCATAATAAGTTCACAGACACCCCAAAACACGTCACCAGACGTGGACCTGCCCACCAGAAAGACAAGATCCAGCCTCATCCATCAGAACACAGGCACCAGTCAGCTCCACCAGGAAGCCTACACAACCCACTGAACCAACCTTACCCACTGGGGGCAGACACCAAAAACAACGGGAACTACGAACCTGCAGCCTGTGAAAAGGAGACCCCGAACACAGTAAGTTAAGCAAAATGAGAAGACAGGGAAATACACAGCAGATTAAGGAGCAAGGTAAAAACCCAAACTAATGAAGAGGAAATAGGCAGTCTACCTGAAAAAAAATTCAGAGTAATGATAATAAAGATGATCCAAAATCTTGGAAATAGAATGGAGAAAATATAAGAAATGTTTAACAAGGACCTAGAAGAACTAAAGAGCAAACCAACAATGATGAACAACACAATAAATGAAATGTAAAATTTTCTAGAAGGAATCAATAGCAGAATAACTGAGGCAGAAGAACGGATAAGTGACCTGGAAGATAAAATAGTGGAAATAACTATCGCAGAGCAGAAAAAAGAAAAAAGAATGAAAAGAATGGAGGACAGTCTCAGAGACCTCTGGGACAACATTAACTGCACCAACATTCGAATTATAGGGGTCCCAGAAGAAGAAGAGAAAAAGAAAGGGACTGAGAAAATATTTGAAGAGATTATAGTTGAAAAATTCCCTAATATGGGAAAGGAAATAGTCAATCAAGTCCAGGAAGCGCAGAGAGTCCCATACAGGATAAGTCCAAGGAGAAACATGCCAAGACACATATTAATCAAACTATCAAAAATTAAATACAAAGAAAAAATATTAAAGGCAGCAAGGGAAAAAAAACAACATACAAGGGAATCCCCATAAGGTTAAAAGCTGATCTTTCAGCAGAAACTCTGCAAGCCAGAAGGGTGTTACAGGACATATTTAAAGCGATGAAAGGGAAAAACCTACACACAAGATTACTCTACCCAGCAAGGATCTCATTCAGATTCAGTGGAGAAATTAAAACCTTTACAGACAAGCAAAAGCTAAGAGAATTCAGAACCACCAAACCAGCTTTACAACAAATGTTAAAGGAACTTCTCTAGGCAGGAAACACAAGGGAAGGAAAAGACCTACAATAACAAACCCAAAACAATTAAGAAAATCGTAATAGGAACATACATATCGATAATTACCTTAAATGTAAATGGATTAAATGCTCCAACCAAAAGACATAGACGGGCTAAATGGATATAAAAACAAGACCTGTATATATGCTGCCTACAAGAGACCCACTTCAGACCTAGGGACATGTACAGACTGAAAGTGAGGGGATGGAAAAAGCTATTCCATGCAAATGGAAATCAAAAGAAAGATGGAGTAGCAATTCTTATATCAGACAGAATAGACTTTAAAATAAAGACTATTCCCAGAGACAAAGAAGGATACTACATAATGATCAAGGGACCAATCCAAGAAGAAGATATAACAATTGTAAATATTTATGCACCCAACATAGGAGCACCTCAATACATAAGGCAAATGCTAACAGCCATAAAAGGGCAAATTGACAGTAACACAATCATAGCAGGGGACTTTAACACCCCACTTTCACCAATGGACAGATCATCCAAAATGAAGATAAATAAGGAAATACAAGCTTTAAATGACACATTAAAAAAGATGTACTTAATTGATATTTATAGGACATTCCATCCAAAGACAACAGAATGAATACACTTTCTTCTCAAGTGCTCATGGAACATTCTCCAGGATAGATCATATCTTGGGTCACAAATCAAGCCTTGGTAAACTTAAGAAAATTGAAATCGTATCAAGTATCTTTTCCGACCACAACACTATGAGACTAGATATCAACTACGGGAAAAAAAAGTGTAAAAAATACAAACACGTGGAGGCTATACAATACCCTACTAAATAACCAAGAGATCACTGAAGAAATCAAAGAAGAAATCAAAAAATACCTAGAAACAAATGACAATGAAAACACGACGGCCCAAAATCTATGGGGTGCAGCAAAATTAGTTCTAAGAGGGAATTTTATAGCAATACAGTCCTACCTCAAGAAACAAGAAAAATCTCAAATAAACAACGTAATCTTACACCTAAAGCAATTAGAGAAAGAAGAACAAAACAACCCCAAAGTTAGCAGAAGGAAAGAAATTATAAAGATCAAATCAGAAATAAATGAAAAAGAAATGAAGGAAACGATAGCAAAGATCAATAAAACTAAAAGCTGGTTCTTTGAGAAGATAAACAAAATTCATAAACCATTAGGCAGACTCATCAAGAAAAAAAGGGAGAAGACTCAAATCAACAGAATTAGAAATGAAAAAGGAGAAGTAACAACTGACACTGCAGAAATACAAACGATCATGAGAGTTACTACAAGCAACTCTACGCCAATAAAATGGACAACCTGGAAGAAATGGACAAATTCTTAGAAAAGCACAGCCTTCCGAGACTGAACCAGGAAGCAATAGCAAATATAAACAGACCAATCACAAGCACTGAAATTGAAACTGTGATTTAAAATCTTCCAACAAACAAAAGCACAGGACCAGATGGCTTCACAGGCGAATTCAAACATTTAGAGAAGAGCTAACACCTATCCTTCTCAAACTCTTCCAAAATATAGCAGAGGGAGGAACACTTCCACACTCATTCTAAAAGGCCACCATCACCCTGATACCAAAACCAGACAAAGATGTCACAAAAAAAGAAAACTACAGGCCAATATCACTGATGAACATAGATGCAAAAATCCTCAACAAAATACTAGCAAACAGAATCCAACAGCACATTAAAAGAATCCTACAGCACGATCAAGTGTGGTTTATCCCAGGAATGCAAGGATTCTTCAATATATGTAAATCAATGTGATAAACCATATTAACAAATTGAAGGAGAAAAACCATATGATCATCTCAATAGATGCAGAAAGAGCTTTCGACAAAATTCAACACCCATTTATGATAAAAACCCTCCAGAAAGTAGGCATAGAAGGAACTTACCTCAACATAATAAAGGCCATATATGACAAACCCACAGCCAACATCGTTCTCAATGGTGAAAAACTGGAAGCATTTCCTCTAAGATCAAAATATCATAATAATGAAAGAGTTTGAAATGTTACCTGATTTACCAAAATGTGACATAGAGACATGAAGTGAGCCAGTGCTGTGGGCAAAATTGCGCCAACAGACTTGCTACATATACGGTTGCCCCAAACCTTCAATTTGTAAAAAATACAGTATCTGTGAAGCCTAATAAAACAAGGTATGCTTGTGCCTAAATAAATGTGGAAGAAGACTTTGCAACTTCTTTTTAAGAAGCTGATGTCCATCTTCTCTCACTTATTCATCCAGTGCTTCCAGAACCCCTTCTGTGTGGAAGATACCGCACCAGTTCTGAGGACCCAGAGATGGGTAAGGCATGGCCTTTGCCCACAGGAGAGACAGACATAATAAGTCCATGTTTCAGGACAGTGTGTTGGTTACAATGAGCTCACACGGTGCAGCGTATGGCGAAGGGGACGCTGGGACAACCTTGGGGGAGTTCCGTCGGAGAAGTCTTCAGAGAAGGAAAACCATTTGCCCTGGGTCTTGCAGGACAGTTGAGTGCGGGCGCCCCAGAGAGGTGAGTGGGAAAGGCCGTTCCCAGAGGAGGGAACACCTTCTCTATTCCTCCCTGATGGTATCATGAGACAGAGAGAATATGGCTATATAAGCGCTTTGTACAGTAGCAAATGAGGAAGGTTACTGACAAGCTAATCAGGATGCCTCTGAATTTGCAAGAAGCCTCCTACCCCTGCTTTGGGACTCACCACCATATCTGAGCTATTCTATTATCAATACCAACCCGAGGGTTATGCCTAGTACCAGACAGCCTTCCCTGGCTGGGAGATACCAGTCAAGGGGATCTCTCTGTTTTTTGTTCGATTGTTTAGTTTATTGTTTTAAATTGAAGTATAGTTGATTTACAGTGTTGTGTTAGTTTCTGGTGTATAGCAAAGTGATTCAGTTTTATGTATTTTATATATACATTTTTTTTCATATTCTTTTCCATTGTGTTTGATTACATTCCTCCTGTTTTTGAAATGCAGATCGAATGTAGCAAACTTTATTTCCATCTTTACCTCCTCTTTCATAAATGTCAAGAAAAGGCCCAATATCCTCCTCACCATCACCCCCAAATAAAAAGAGGAGATCAAGACCCCCACCTTGAAAAGCTCCGGAACCCCACAGCCTCTACCCCGCGTGCATCGCCACGTCCATTCCCACAGCACAGTCAAGTCAGCTGTGGGTTTCAGTTTACCTGGGATCAGGTTTGAAGCCTGAGTGCCCGCCAATTACCTCGATAAAGGCAGGGCCCAGACCGGAAAATGGAAGCAGCCATCACATCAGGCACGTGTGATTATAGCTGAAAGGGGAATTCAGGTGGGAGAATTGTGGGGAGGGGAGGAGAAAGCAGAGCCCGAGGGGTTACGTGACCCTGTGGGCCCCGCAGGATGCTGACTGGTCCTGTTCACCCTGATCTGGTGACAGCAAGAGGCTGAGCCCGCAGGGCTCAGCACACACTGAGGGCTTCGGCCTGGGGTGGCAGGAAGAGCAGGGCACTGGGTGTAACCGAGACCTGGGTTAGAAGCAGGGCGGTGGCTCCAGTCAGCTGTGTGACTTTGCACATGTTGCTTATTTAAGTCCCAGTTTCCTTACTGGTAAAATGAGGCTAATAGAACTGACCTCCGAAGGTAATGCGAAGTTAACAATACAATGAAAATAAAGATGCAGGCCTGGGGTTAGCTACATAGCACATAGCAGGTGGTTAACAGATTTTTTTTTTTTAATTGAAGTATAGCTGATTTACAATGTTGTGTTAGTTTCAGGTGTACAGCAAAGTGATTCAGTTATACATATATTATGTATGTAATATCATAGGTTATTATAAGATATTGAATTTAGTTTCCTGTGCTTGACAGTAAGTCCTTGTTTATCTATTTTATATATAGAAGTGTATATCTGTTAATCCCAAACTCCTAATTTATCCCTCCCTCTGTTTTCCCCTTTGGTAACCATAAGTCTGTTTTCTATATTTGTGAGTCTGTTTCTGTTTTATAAAGAAGTTCATTTGTATCATTTTTTAAGATTCCACATATAAGCGATATCATATGATATTTGTCTTTCTCTGTCTGACTTATTTCACTCTTAGATGATAATTTCTAGGCCCATCCATGTTGCTGCAAATGGCATTATTTCATTTTTTTAATGGCTGAGTAGTATTCCATTGTATATATGTACGACATCTTCTTTATCCATTCATCTGTTGATGAACATTTAGGTTACTTCCATGTCTTGGCTGTTGTAATAGTGTTGCTATGAACATTGCGGTGCATGCATCTTTTTGAATTATAGCTTTTGTCTTTTCCAGATATATGCTCAAGAATGGAATTGCTGGATCATATGGTAACTCTATTTTTAGTTTTTTAAGGAAATTCCATCCTGTTCTCCATAGTGGCTGCAGCAATTTACATTCCCACCAACAGTGTAGGAGGATTAACAGATGTTAAGTGTCAAACAACAGGTATTTATTGAACGCCTGCTAAGAGCCTTGCATGTTGGACTGATGTCCCTGACCATCACTGAGTCATTCATTCACTCAACAAACATTTGAGATGAACTATATGTCAAGCCCTGAGATCTGTCCCGAGAATGCAGAGAAGATGGCAAGTGTCCTCGGGGAGCTCACACACCATATACTGTCTGCAGCTTCTTCTGTAAGGTTGAAATATTGGAAACAACCTGAAGGCCCAACAGTAAGGGAATAGTTAAGAGGATGATGGTTTGTCCACACAAAGGAACATTATTATATAGTGATATTGACAAGTGTTTATGATATAATAGTAACTGAAAGAAGCTGGAAATGAAATCATGAGTACAGATGATTTTCGATATTTGCAGTCGTTACTTTTACTATAGAGTCACTGTGGACATTGAATTAGTGAACAGGAACCATGGCTCCTAAGAGAAAAACGTGGTTAGGTTCCGTGGAGCCTCCGGTTACAACATTTTCATCAACTGATAAATTCATAACCTTATTTTTTGTGTGCTTCTGTTTAAAGACACTTTATTTACGTATATTGTTGGTTCTTTAATACGGAACTCATGGGCAATAGCGCTAGAGCTCATGCCCAAAGAGAGCTTTCCTAACACATATTTTTTCTGTAAAGCACGTCACAGCCTTCCCGTGCTTGGGAACACTAGGCAGTGCTACAGCTGGGGACCATTCTAGACAGTGAAATCATCAACAGAAAGCACAAAAATATGAAAACCATGGCACTAAATAGACACTCGGGTACAGTACGAGAGCTGAAACAAGAAGGCAGGGCATCACCACATTCGTCCCCGGCTTGGGAGGTGAATGTGGGCGACGCAACCTTTCCACCACTTTATGCAAGTCTGTGAAAGACCAAGAAAGCGCGGCAAGCATCGGTTTTGGGGTTACAAATACGTTTCAGTGAGGAAGCAAGTTCACAAATAAGGAAACTGCAGATAATGAGTATGTGCATGTGGATAAAGATTGGAGATAATGGAGAAGAAAATAAAATAGGATTACTATCGGTGCTTTCCTGTTTTAAAATTTTCATCAATGTCATCAAGGTTTTTTTTTTCTTCTTCTTCATCTTATAATAAATACATCTCCAGGAAAACAATACAAGCCTGCGTGTGGTCTCCTACACCCTCTTTCCCACCCACCTGGCTCCCACAGCTTGGTCAGCGGGCTCAGAGGTGGTGGGAGTGACACTTAGGTGTCAGTGGTTCCCAGCCTGGGCTCTTCCACGACAACAGAGGTTTCTGGAATGGCAGTAACAGGAGCCGAGAACACTTAAAAGTCTTTCTCAGTGTGGAGGCAATCACGCCCTGACTCGGGACCCCTCCCCGGAGCTCACAGCATCGACCAGTTTCCCTCTGGCTGTCATCATGTCCTTTCTGTGTGGCAGCTCTAGGGACCTCAGTCCCGTCAGAAGCTCCAATATCAATTTTACTGTGTTTTGATGACTGGGAAAGCAAATTCATTAAAATGGTGCAGTTTTTTTAAAAGAAAAAAATTTTCCTCAAACTTGGGTTCTTTGGAGGAAAGATTGGAAAAAAAAAAAAAAAAAAAAAAAGGAGTGCCTGTAATAGAAGTATTTAGAATTATTGCTCAAAATTATGTAAAAGGCACCCTTTAGGTGCCTTTTAAAAAGTATTTGGCAAGAAGCCAGCTCACCCATTGGTGGGACCTAGCATGTGCCACTGGATTATTCTAGGGGATTATTTGAAGGGAAGATCCAGAAACTCCTTCATCAACCCTTGCAGAGGTTAGGACAAGTATTATTCTCATTCCTGCCTATGGAGACAGGAAATTCCAGGCCACAGAGGTTGCTAACATTTTTACCTGATTTGCCTCTGGATTCGGAGTTATGTGAATGGCTTGTTTGTCTAACTCAGCTCTGCTCAAATCAATCTTTCATGGATCCCCCCCAAGTAAAGATCACCTTGGGTCAAAGGTCACAGGTCATCCTGGTTCTCAAATACCTACCCACTTTGTAAGAGTTCCAAAGTGGACAATTACCCAGAAATTAGTGAGGAACAAAAGCAAGTATTTCAAAAGACTAATTGGGAAAAAATGAGTACCGCATGTGCCGTGATGTGTCAAAAGTTGTCTTTATGGCTATCCCAATTAATTCCCAGTTTTTCTCCAACCTGACTTGTAATAACATAAAATGTGATAGAAAGCCCCTGCTGTTGACATAGAGTTCCTTTGTGTTATATCTGCTGCACGATGTCCTGGCCGTTATGATATTCGTCTACCCTGGGCCTGTGTTGCGCTTATACACGTGACACATTCTTAATGTGTCCTAACAAAAAGATTCCCCTCAAGCAATTAATTCAGAAAAAAATCTTAGAAGGACTTTCCAAAGGTATTGTAGTTTTGCAGCTCATCCCTGATTTCTTAGGGTGCAAAGTTATTAACTTTGATTTAATTAAAAGTCAAAGGTGTTCACAGAAGCAAGTCAGAAATAAATAGGGACATTCAAATTATATAGAGAGGAAGAAGCTGAAAGGTGAGCTAAGGGTTGTCCAAATGACAGATTAAGGCAGTGTGGGCAATGTGAACGGAGCAGGTTGGTTAAATACATGCATTTTTAAAGGGTAGGTGGTCATGCATACAACAACGCACAGCCTTGGCCTCCTGGAGAGCCAGGGAAGTGCTTCTGGATGAAAGGAAATTATTATTGTTATTTTTTACACGGGCAATGAGAGGGCTTTTAGACTATCGTTTCTTACAAGTGTGACCTCCAAATGTTAACATCAAGATGCCTCATATTTGCCTTCAAGCCAGGCTTTAAAATCAATTTTTGGCAAATTTTAGCATTTTATTGTGAATTTTGGGGCAAGGATTATAAAGAAACCCATCTGTTCATATTTATTTTTATTGTCCTTCGTTAACCAAAGATTCTTCAGAACGTTCCAATTTAAATTAACGACTTCTATCCATCTTCGTTTGGGGGCAGTTTCTGCACCTCGGGCCCTCCTTCTAGAGAAAAGGGCATTTAGAAGGGGCAAAATTTGGCAACCCCTGCCCAGTGACTTGTCCCTTCTCAAGTCAGTAGAGTGAGATTCCAAGGAGTACAGGCCTGGCTCCAAGATCCTAAATGGATTCGCTCCAAATGGCTGTTTATTCTCTTTGTGCTGAAAGTGAGAGGAGTAGCTTCTGGAGCAGCTACTGTATACTAGACACTGAGCTGGATGCCTTGTCAATCTCCCATCATCTTTATAATCATGTAGCAAAGTGGACATTATAAATTTCCCTGTTTAAATGAGGCTACACAGAGAGGTTAAGTAACTTACCTGAAATCACCCAGCTAAATGGCTGAGCTGGGATTCAAGCCAGATGTGTCTGTCTTTGTGGCTTCTATGGGGGTCGCACTTCCCAGAAGCTCTGAAATCACCATCCAGGAGAGATGGCGTCCCCTAAAGCCCACCATAGGGGGTGGGGGATTTCAGCTCGTTTGGCCAGGATGGGGAGGAGGTGGGATGGAGGAGCAGCCAGATGCCACAGCCATCTCAGGTCAAATGAAGCCTGATCCTTTCTCAGCTTGATTTGACCTAGAACTGGGAAACAGATGGGTCCAAGCTGCCCGAGGGTCTGAGGGAAGCTGAG
The DNA here is from genome assembly GCF_028021215.1 of Eschrichtius robustus. Classification (NCBI taxonomy): domain Eukaryota; kingdom Metazoa; phylum Chordata; class Mammalia; order Artiodactyla; family Eschrichtiidae; genus Eschrichtius; species Eschrichtius robustus. Next base: position 11,906,914 of record NC_090838.1, read on the forward strand.
CAGACAAATGGGGCCAGGCTGCAATTGCTCCTGTTCTGAGGGCCTGGGGCTGGGGGCTGCTTTGGGAACCAGCGTGGACCTTTTGACTTATAAAACCTTAGATAAGAATTCAACGGTGAGGCTAGAGGGCTCATCCTTTCGGAGGGAGGCAGACCCAGGGAGACCCAGGGCAAATCCCGGAGATAAGGCAGATGTCAACAGATGCATTATAAACAATGTGGCTACTTGCCGGAAGAGATAGCCAGGAAGATAAACAAGGGCCAAGGAAAGGTGCCTGATGGACTTAATGCTCATTCAACAGCAAAGACTCATCCCTTTGCAATGCTGAGCAGTGGGGCTGTTTGGAAGAGATGCTGGGTTGTTTAGAAATGCCCTGCAATGGAATGAGCATGGGCCCAGTTCACAGAGTCTTACTATACGAATGAATGAATGAATGAATGAATGGTGACTTGGGCATTTATTCATCCACTACTACACTAATAGGGGGACAAGTAGTCCTGGTTTACCCAGGACTGGGTTGTTTTCTGGGACGTGGGAATTCCAGTGCTAAAATGAGGACGGTCCTGGCACACCAGGGCTAGCTGGTCCCCTGCTTCTTGAGAACCCATGATGGAGCAGGCCCTGGGCCCCAACTCGGCATAGGAGGCTAAATCAGACTCAGTCCCCGCTCTCAAGGAGTCCGCGTGTGGTTGGGACCGATAAATATAACATTACGGTAAATGTCACAATAGGGCCACCTACAAAAGCAAGGCCATGGAGTCGGAAGCATCATGATGGCTTTTAAGAGGAGAAGCAAACACTGGAGGTGAGTCCGGAGGGGGAGGAGCTCTCCAGATTTCTACACGAAGCTGGGGAAGAGCCTTGGGACAGCAGGGACAAAGGCCTAGGGGCTCACACAGTGCTTTGGTTCAGGAAACAGTAGCAGAGTGTATGTATGCATGCACGTGTGTGTGTGTGTGTGTGTGTGTGTGTGTTGGTGGGGCATGTGGGGGAGAAGAGGGGGGATGGTGAGATTGGAGAGATATTTGAGGGGCCAGGTGACAAGTTGTAGGTGATGTTAAGAAAAATGAAATTTATACTGTAGGCAGTAGGGAGCTATTGAAGGTTTTTTAAGCAGGGAGAGAGAATCAGATACTATGAAACTTTTCATTCATTCAACAAATGGTTCCTAAGCACCTACTATGTGTCAGGCATTGTGCTAGCCGAGTGAATGAATGAATGCTTGGCTATTTGCCCAAAAAAGTTTAATTTTCCAATGGCAGTGAAGGGCCTTGGAATCCAGAGACCAGCTGACATGACGTTCAGGCCTGTGGCCTCTGTCAGAAAAATCGTTCCGCAGTGAGCATATCTAACGAGAAGGCTGCCAGCGCCGGCTCCAACCTCCGCCCCCTTATCTGTTTTCCTTTTTCCAAAAGACCTTGAGGACTGTAGTCGATTCCACTACAAAACGGTTACACAATTTCCCCCGGAGAAAGCGAGTTTCCACCTTAGGGGGATGAATACGCCCTTTCTTTTCTGGAGAGCTGGCTGATGGAGGCCCAGGCTGGGTACTGCAGGAGGGGCGGTGTGGGGACCAGCCGGCTGCGGTCTGATTTGGGGGTGACTGTTTGTTTTTTCATTAAACGAAGCCTGCAGGGCAGGGGCTGTGGCTGCAGGAGCCTCCGGAGGCTGATAAAGCAGGTAATGGGAGCTGGCCTACAGCAATGGCCAGCTAAGGACCCTCTGATTCCCGCCGCTGCCCAAAGCTTCCATTTTTCTGGGGCTGCGTGTCCTATAAATGGTGCCTTTGAAGAGGCTGCCCTGGTGACAGCAGGACCCTCCCTGCAGCACCCACTCGGCCACTGGATTCTGAAAGCTGATTGTCCCTTCTCAAGCCCTTCCCTCCTGCGACATTCCTCACGCTGACCATTGTCTGCAGAAAGAGGCCATTGTCTGAGGCTGACATATCAGCTGACGGAGGCACAGGAGACAAGCAGAGCTTTGGGGAGAAAGAAATCCACCCCAAACAACAGAGAAGCGGAGCCTTGCCGGAGGGCAGGGCTTAGCCTGGGCTTGTTGAATTGCCCGATGGGCTGGTGTTCTTCCCAAGAGGAAATGCCCCCCATTATGGGAGGATCAGAGTTTTATCTCTGGGCTGGAATGACACCATTTGTGCCTTTGTGTCAACAGCACTGAGAGGCCTTGTTTAGGGTTATGTGGCCAGTGCTGGGAAGGGCTTGTTTGAAGAGAAAAAAGAAAAAACGCGGAACAATGTTTACCCAGAAGGCAGCTCCCACCAAGGCAGCAGCCGCCACCCTCTGCGCTGGGATGTCAGCTGGCTCGCCTGTCCCCCTCGGCTGCTCCTTGGCCTTGAGTGCGGCCGGGCGGGCAGGCAGCCGGTGGGGACAGGTGTGCCGTGCCAGCTCTTAAAACGCGGGTCAACGGCCAAGTTCCCATCCTCCCTTCCCCTCCCCCACGCGCCCCCGTGGCCTTGGCTGCCCAGCCCTGCCGCCACCGCCCTCCCGATCCAGAACTAAAGGTTAGTGCCTGGGAGAGCAGTCATTGCCCCTGGGCGCAGGCAGGATGCTGAGACCTATTGACTTGTTCTGGGGCTTCAGCCTCAGAGACTCTTGCTACTCAAAGGGTGGTCTCAGGACCAGTAGCACTGGACTTACCGGGAACTTGTTAGAAATGCAGAATCTCAGGCCCTGCCCCAGACCTGCTGCATCTGAAGCTGCATTTTATCAAGATCTCCTGGATGGATTTACACACTGAGAAGCATTGTTTAAGTCGGAGGTTCTCAAACATAGCTGCGCATTGGAATCACCTGGGGAGGTTTTAAAAGTGCCAGTGACTAGACAGCATCTCAGCCAATGACATCAGGATCTCTGGGGATGGGACAGAACATTGGTATTTTTCAAGACTCCCAAGAGATGACGATTGGTCTCCAGGTTTGAGACAGAGGAGTAAGAATGACACCTTTTTGCCCCTGTCCTAGAACTGAGTCTGCATCTCATATGATGCAGTTGTTTCTGAGCACCTTCTCGGTGCCAGGCATCACCACAGTCTCTAAGACTTCATCAGTGAAGATGGAACATGTTCATGACTGCAATGTCTTTCTGGCCAAAAGAACTCCTATGCATCCTTCAAAACCCAATTTAAAAGCCTCCTCCTCTGTGATGCATTCCTGGATCTCCTGAAACAGGGAAAAATGCTTTCTCCTCTAAGCTTTCACTTCCCTCTGCATTTTTCTATTATCACAGTTGGAGCCCTGAGGACAGGGACTGTGTCTTGTTTATCTTTATATCCTTGGGAACTAGGTGCTCAGTAAATGCTGTTGACTGAATAATACATGGATGAATACCTGAATGATGATAAGGATAAGTGAAGATACATTTCCTGCCCTTAAAAAACTAAACTAGCAGAGGAGGCCACTTTGCACAAAATTATCAAAGGGTTAACCTCTGATGATGGAGGGCCTGTTGGGGTCAGAGGGTGGTCCACGCTCTTTGCTCATTGTTGCATCTCCTCTTCGGCTCCTTTCCTTGTTGAATTTGGAGACAAGAAGATCCTCCAGTTGATGGAAGGTAAAGATTCTGTTTGCCTTCTTAGCTGATGCTGTTACTGTAACCTGTAGGACAGGTGACTGTCCTTGTGTTGTCAGGCCCCAGAACTCAAGCCTGGAGAGGAGAGGGAGGAGACTAACGAGCCCGGGGGACTGCTGGGCAGGTGGCGAGGTCACGTTGGCTGCTGTGGGTCTGCGGCAGCTTTGGCTGTGGGCTGGCTGGTCATGGCTAAGGTCAGGGCCCTGGTTGGCTGAAGGGCTTCCTGGTCAGAGGCAGAGCAGGCTGCCCAGTCTGCGTGGTGCTGGAAGCTGGCATACAGAGGCCAGGGGTCAGAGGGCCCAAGGTTTGAGCCAAGGGGCAGCAGGCAGAAATATGTCATGTGGAGGGGGTCTGAGATGACACCTAGGAGAGGGGTCTAACTCTTATGGCTGATTTTTAAGCCCTCTTAAAAATCAGGGTGGCATCATAAGGAAGAGAAGTGTTCAGGGAAGGGAGGGGAGGGAGAGAGCTGTGTGGTCTATTTGCTGGGCAGAAGGAAGGAGAAGCCGGGCAGGCTGACAGCAGCATTGTTGATTGACAGTTTGGCTGGAATCTTCCCAGAAGCATCCTCCGGAGTTCTCTCCAGGAGCCCAGTGGAGACACAAGCCCAGTGGAGACACAATTCTAGGGCCTTACCTGCTCTGCTGCTGGCAGATACTCTGGGACCCTGCGACATTTGGGAGAGAAGTTTCCATCTCCCAGCCTTTTCTCATTTTCCTGCACAGGCTTGAGGTTCAATTTCTGTGTCAAGGAAATCAGTTCTATTCTTTATCAATGTACCGCTCTATTCCCTGGGCACCGTGCACAGACCTCTCCCACGTCAGGAAGTCAAGAAGATTTGCTCAAGTGAAAATCACCCAGAAGTCATCGGTTCTCACAAGCACTATCCCCAAAGGTTCCTTTGGGAAATTAGCCTCAAGAACTGAAGGGTGAGGACTTAGACGACCGGCAAGCGGGCCATCAACTTCTAGGAGAGGAAGGAAGCCCAGGGGTGTTTGGGGCACATTCTGGTCTTCAGTTCTGTCCTTTCCAATCCCTCCACGGCTGGGGTCGGCTCCCAGGACTGGGAGGGAAGAGTCAGTGAATTCCAGTGGGGTCCCCGTGTGGTCAAATTCGGAGGGCCTAGTTCAGAGAGGTCTTGGGGCTGGAAAAGGGACAGAGCTGTCGTGGAGAAATTCTGTGTAGACTCTGGGTCGAGCTGAGAATGGGAGTCAAGGCTGAATCAGAGACGGGGGGCTGGGTAGAGGGCCTCCTTCAATAGGCCAAAGAGGATCAAGACACCCTTTTATTGGCTCCTGGGTGGGAGGTGTGGGAACGCGGGGCTCAGCTAGGAAAGTGGCAGGTGAATTCTGCTGGAGGGAGACTCCCTGATGACCCCAGAAGGAAATGACCACACCCGGGATTTACTCTGCATCTTTCCTTCCCCCTGGTTACAGATATGAGTCTCCACACCCAACCTCCACCCCGCCGGCCCAGCACCTGCAGAGCTGGCCCAGTCTTGTCCCTTCTTGGTCTCCTGGGTGCCTAGCCCAGGACTTAGCCTGGCCTCATGCAGGGCCAGTGTTTCCTGAATGGAATGACTTGCCTCTTGGCAAGGATGCACTGTTCCAAGGTTTGGGGTGAGAGGCCGGGGAGGAGCCCAGAATGCTGCCCAGAACGGCTGGCTTCTTCCATTTCCCACCTGCAAGAAGGACAGAAGAATCCTCTCCCTGTCTGCCCCTCTACAGGGCACTACAAGGAGCCCGTGAGGACCTGGATGCCACATGTGAAGTTCCAACACCAATATGAGGCGAGAGGCAGTGCAGGGCAATGGTCAGGGCCTCCACTCTGTCACCAGGCTGCCAGGAAGCGAGTCTGGCTCTGCTGCTCTCAAGATGTACAACCCAGGGCCGAGGACTTGATTCCTCTGTCTCTCGCAGTCTGCATCTGTAAAAGGGGTTCTTGTGAGGTTCCCATGAATGAATTTATGTAAAGCCCTTGGAACAGCGCCTAGAGGTTGGGGATGGATGAAGGCAGAGGTATCTGTGCTCCAAAGCTGGGGAGTTTTCCCGATTTCAAATTTCTCACATTACCAGGCTTCAGGACAGTAAGATTGACTTCTGTGGATAGTCTTGGTTAACTGAGGAACAAAGATGGGAATGAGTCTCCAGAAGGGAGTTGGGTTGGCCTGGATCTGGCTACTAGTTGATCTAGTTGATCTGAGGACCGATCATCACCTAAGGCTTGATCATTATTATTCACCCATCAAAGTAAGCTCAGCCTCACTGCAAGAATCATAAAAGCCAGCCACAGAGGGCTTTAGTGTAGGCCTCCCAGAGCAGAGCGCACCAGAAGGTGGTTCAGAGGGGAAGGGGATCTATCATACGATCCCTGTTATTTTTCTTAAAATTTATGGAACATCTGTTACTGTGTCCCTGGCACTTGATAAACTGCTTTTAATTTTCACAACAACCCTGCAAGAGTGGCCCTATCAGTCCCATGTTATAGATGAAGAAAAGCGGTCAGGAGATACTGAGTCATTGTCTGGAGCACCTGGAGGTGGGTAGCGGAGCTGGATTCAAGCTCTGGTTTGTGATGTGAAACGAAAGCCTGTGTCATCCCACGGTGCCCTGAGTTCCATTCATTCATTCATTCATCTTCCTTGGTGCCAGGGTATATTCTAGGTGTGGACGAACCTAGAATAAGACATTTTCTTTTTCTTCAAGAGGCTCAGAGACCCAGAGCAATAATGGGATGGCGAGACAGTCCTGTGCAAAGAAAACACGGAAGGGCAAGAAACTATTCTCCCTGGGGCTGCGCGTTGGGGGAGGGTCGGTGGTTTCAGTAAGAGAGTGTGTGGCAGAGCTCCGGGCCCTGTGCAATGAAGGGGACCGGTGGTGGCACTAGTGGAGGAGCTGACCAGGTGGAGCGGGGATCCCAGAGGGCACAAGGACGTTGCAGGGGGAGGAAGAGCACGTGCAAAGGCCAGCGGGTCACTGAGGGGGCGGGCAGGGGGCGCAGAGCCTGTGCCTGTGGCGAGGCTGCTGGGAGTGTGAAGAGTCGAGGGGGTAAGGCAGGAAATGCAGGCAAGAGCTTGGAAGGTGGGCTGAGCAGCTTGGACCCAGCCTGCATCCCAGGGACCACCTGGGGCTTTTGTTCGGGCAGGATGAAGGTGAGGAGAGTGAGGTACTCACCTCGGATGCAAAATTTAAGTGGAGGCCGAAAAACTCAGTCACCACGACACGTCATATCAGAAATCAGGGCAAAAATATCCATGCTGGGCAACAGGACCAACTTGAAATAAAGACGACCCTCCTCCCAGCCCCGCTTTTGTTAAAAACCCAGATTTCAGATTTCTGGTGTTCCTCCCCAGATCTACTGACCCAGTCTTTCCATGGAAGGGGCTCTATAATTTCCCAGTGTCCCGTGTGATTTTTATGGTTGTGTTTATTCTTTTTTTTTTTTTAAAGATTTTTTTGATGTGGATCATTTTTAAAGCCTTTGTTGAATTTGTTACAATATTGCTTCTGTTTTATGTTTTGGTTTTTTGGCCACAAGGCATGTGGGATCTGAGCTCCCAGACCAGGGATCGAACCCACACCCCCTGCATCGGAAGGCGAAGTCTTAACCACTGGAGCACCAGGGAAGTCCCAGTTGTGTTTATTCTTTCTAAACTTGTCTATGATTAATAACCACCTGAGGGCACCTGGTAAAAATCTAGATTCTCACGTCCTTTCCGGACCTTCTGCATCCAAACGGGCAGGAGAGGGGCCTGGGAGGCTGGAGGCTTAGCAAGAGCCTCGGAGCTTCACGTCATCGGGCAAGATGGCAAATAGCAGTGAATGGCAGGGTGTGTTTTATGCCCATGGGTTCCAGCTTTGGGAAGACCCTCCAGCAAGCCCAAGCAACAGGCCCTGTTTGGGCTGAGGTTTTTTTATTCTACTGTTCAGTTTCCAAATGGGAAAGTGTTTCAGTTGTTAAAAGCTGCACACATATTATCTCCCTACAGTAGGTACTCTGGGAGATTCTGGAAGAAAGCCCAAACTCCTAGCCGGACATCAAAGCCCTACACAACTGGCCCCTCGATCTCTCTCCAAGCTCCTCCCCCATTAAGGGCTGCCGGTCTGCCAGCATCCATGGACCAACCTTGCCACTGTTTCCGAGCAGACTTCCCACTCTGAGCCTCTCCCCAGGCAGATCCCTCTGCTGAAGGACCTTCCCTGTTTCCCGCTACCTGTCTCTTCATGTTGCTCCATCCTTGATGCTCCGATGAGGCCCTTTCGCCCCAAGGAAGCCCCCATGCCCCTGAAATGCTGCAGCCACCGCTCCTCCTCCCTCCTCTCAAGTCCAACCTCTATCACTCCCTCTGGCCCCCGCAGCTCTGTCGGTGCTTTTATGTTTTCTTGGGTGTTTATCAAACCTTGGAGGCCTCCTTCTTCCTTCTGGATACTAGGAGAGCTCCTCCTGAAGCAAGCAGATGCTCCAGAAGGTTCATGTGCTGCAGAGTCTGAAAGCTTGGCTCCAGGTCTCAGCTCTGTCACTTCCGAGCCTGGGTGACCTTGGACGAGTCCTTTGCCCTTTGTTTTCTTGGGACAAAGTACAGTTACCTTGGTGGGGGTGTGAAGGGCAGAGGAGACAGTGTAAATTGCAAGGGGGAGCATCACATGAACGAGGATATTTTATGCATAATACAACACAGCGAGCATTCACTGAGGGCGGGAGGGCATCTCCCAAGGCTTCCCGTGGACAGCAGTCCCCAGTGAGCCCCGAGTGACTGCCTGGCCATGGACTTGCCTCTCCATCCAGCGCCCTGCTTCTTCAGCGGTTGACTGTAGGCATGATTCTGGCCATCTTCTCCTTCCAGGAGGAGGGCAAACCTAGGGTGGAAGCGCTTTGAAGGGGCTTATTGGTCACCTGATTTATTCTAAAATAAGAAATTTTACTAAGATGGAAGATGAGCTGGAGAGAGTTTCTTTTAAATTCTCTCACATTCAGTTTTTAGTATTTAAAGAAAGTGTGGGAAACATGCTCTTGCAGAAGGGCACTTCCTAAGTTGCTGCTCGGGGTGAACGTCTTTCGGGGAGCCCGGCCCTCCCCCCCAGCGCTGTGTTAGGAGGAACAAACGCTTTTGCAGCCAAACGGCCCCGTAGGGACGTGGGAGGTGCCGGGAGGCCCCGGATGGAATCGGGGAGCCGGGCTCCCAGATATGATGCTTCTCGTGTGTGTTCTGGTGCCGGATGCTGGCGTGAGCTGAACAGATTCGGCTCGTGGTTTCATCTGGGCAAAGACAGAGTCAGGAGGGGCTTGTTTCTTTGTGTTCAGAGCCTGCTGGTGAGCACGGATGGAAAACTCATTTATCAGTGAGGTTAGGGGCAGGGCGGGAGGTCAGGGCCTCCCTGCCTGTTCTTCCTCTGGGCGCTGAGAGAGCCGCTCTCCTTTCTGCCGCTCCGGGGAGGAGGGTGCATTGATCAGGGTCAAAGGTCATGTGTCATCAAAGGCAGAACAGGAATAAAGGGAGCCCTTCCCCAGGATTCTAGAATGGGCCCCGAAAACCCAAGACGGTTCACTCCCTTGGGAAGCTCAGATTGCCTTATACGCAAGAGGTCCAGAATTCTGATTACAAAATTGACAAGAAAACGTTGTTTTATCTTGGGATGGCTTTCAAAGACTTAGGATTTGAAGGGGGAGGAGGGGTTGGAAGCATTCTGTTTCTATCCTCCTCAGCCAAGAATTCAGAACCCTCTGGAGGAGACACTACACATGTCTTCCTTTTTTGAAGAAAAAACAATTCATTAAAAAGTTCTTTGTATGAGTCTGGACACGTCAAAGATAGGACCCTAGCCACCCTTGTTTCACACTTATCTTTTCCCATGGGAATAAGACGGAGGTGGGGGGAAGCAATCCACACACAGTAATTTGAAAGTTGGAAGTTAAATTTGAATGATCACATGGCCAATGGATTACGTAGAAAAACCATAAAGATGGAAAGAAAAAAAGAAAGACAGTCTACCAAAAAGACAGACAGAAATGTAAAAAGACAGATGGAAAGACATTCAGAGAGAAAGTTCATGCCCAAAACTAGAGGAGAGAAAGAATTCCATGTAGACAGACACAGCCCTAGCCAATCATCGTCAGCTGATTTAAAATATAACAAACATCCCCAAATGCATGATTTGGAATTGGAGGGGAGAAGGGAGTTTCCCAGCAGATATACCTATATATTTTCAGCAGCAATTTCTTCTTCTTTACAGTAAAGTGTGGAAAATGAACAAAGGGGCCAATTGTGATCTGCCTCACTTTCCAGTTGTCAAAGCAAATTGAACTCAGAGAGGACAGAGTTGACAACACAGGAAAACAAGTTTGCATTTCAAGAGCAGATCTGAGGCCCAGCCGAAGAATGGGGCTGCCAAGGCAGAGGCATCACTTAAACAAGCAACGGGGTCCCCCCTGCATAGATGCTATTGTATATAAATAGATATACAAATGCACCAAGGTGTTAACAGGAATCTAGCCGGAGAGAGTTGGCCTGTGTCCCATAAATGAGCCCAGAACCTACTTCTAGATTCCTGAAAAACTGAACACCAGGATGACGTGTATAAGGCGCTGTGTTCCCGGACCTCTCTCAATTTCTCTTAATGTAGGTTAACTTTAAGAACCCTGGTGCAAATGCCACCTCCTCTAGAAAGCCCTCCCCATCTGCCCTGTTCCAGTGACCTTTCTCTCCGTGGCTCCTTTACAGATGGGCTCTGTCTAAGACTGCTTGGTGCCAATCCCTCGGCGATGGGGCTGGTCAGCTCTCGGTAAGTCCCTTGCTGGTGTGTTATCGCTCCATCCAACAGCCAGCTGTTTGATGCAATTTCTAATTAAAAGTATGAACCTGGGATACTTGCCCATTAAAAATGTAACACCACCCATGAAATCTCATGTTTTTCATTTTCATTTTTTAAGAACACAAATTAGTCCAACTGAATCGTTTGAATCGTTTAAATGACTTTTTTTTTTTTTTTTGCTTTTAAGCAAAATAAGCCATATGCAGGAATCAACAGATCCCTTACAAAGATTTGCTTTTTCCCCGGGACAGACACGTCAACATAAGCTTCTTTGCAGTTTTTACAACCAAGGTTTGGCCACACAGAAACCTCTCACTGCATGCCATGAACCTGTGAGTACTTTCTTTCTGCTCCAACTTCCCGCCTAAGTGCTAGTGCCCAGGGTGCCTGGGGTGGGGTCTGTGACCTTGGGGTCTTCCTGATGCCCATGGCTGACCCTTGAGACCTAGTTAGTCATAATGATTGAGCTGACATGGTTGATAGGCCTGCATTTTCTTTCCTTTTTTCCCCAGGAGACCTGAGGACTCCTAAGGAATGAAGTATGGATTTTCTGGAAGGACACTTAGCTGAGTATAGTCCATTGAGAAGGATGGGGAAAATCTGTGCTTTCTGAACCTGTAATTTTTCTGATTTAAGTGCCGAACAAATACGATCTCTCTAAAAGCAAGTCTTTTACATCCAGTTTGGACTGTAGCTGAGAGCTGAGAATTCCACAGTGGAGAATCCTTACTCCAAGTTTTACAGTGCTTTGCAAATTCAACTCACAAATCCTCAAAAAGATTTCATGGTCCACTGCTTCCGGGATGAAGTCAAAACTCCCTGGGCTGGCCTGGGTGGGGCAGAAGAGGCGGCTGGGACTTGGCCCAAAGCTTGACTCGTTGCCTCCTGCTTGAGCCTATTTTGTCATCTCTGAGGTGAGGTTCATGAGAACATCTAAAGTCTTACGGTTACGTGAAGATTCAGGGAGATGAAGAATAGAGCATCTGACCGCCTCAGCCCTGAAGACTTCATTCTCCTTGTCCTTCCCCCACCCCACTTGTTTTTAGTTATTATTTTTTAATTGAGGTATAAACTTCCTTCTCCTTTTTATTCCCTTTTCTATCCTTTTTCTTTCCCCTTAATTTGTTGACGGCATACTCAGGGGCCAGCCCTGTTGTAAACACTGGGATTCAGTGTTGGAATTTGTGGGGTTCCTGTCCTCAGGGGCTCACACCTGCTGGGACACACAGACAAGGGAATTAATGATGACAGGACACACGGTGTGTGATTGGCTCAGAGAGGGAATGTGTAACTCAGGCGGTTTGCCCTGTCCCTCCAGGTCTAGGCGACACCTTGCCCAGCTTCAGGCCTGTCTACTGCTTTATTTAGACCCGCTGGCCCTTTTGCAAGGAGTGCCCTTTAGCTGTTTGAGAGAAGGGGTGCAAACACATAGAAGAGAGAGACACTCTGTCCCCTGGCCACCCTGGGGCTCGTGGTCTCCAAGGAGAATGAGAACAGGAAACAGGCAGCAGCCCCTGGTCTGCTCCTGGGCCACGTCCGCGAGGAAGAGCTAAGACCAAGAACATGGCAGCTGTCCAGAGAAAGGGACGAGGAGGCCCTGGGGGTGACGACATGCAGCTCCCGAGCAGGGAAGAGAGGCCGGCAGGAAAGTCATCACCACATGTGGGTCACTTCACTGTGAAGTTGTCAGAAGGGAAGAGGATTCAACTGAGTTTGTCTGGGGGAAGAAGATTCCAATAGGCTAGGGCCGTCTGAAGACTCAAGCCCTCCTTGGGTCCTCAGAAGGCTGTTTGCTGTTGGACAGGCAGGGGTCCGCAGCGCTGGAGGCAGTGGCTGAGAATCGGAGGGCCTCTGTCCACCCAATTCACGGAGCCTCCGAGGGCTGGAGCGTGAGCCCGGCACGCCACTCCACCCCCCAGTGGATACAGGTTATCAAGTGTCCCCAGCCCCCCATCTCTCTCCTGAGCACAAAAGCCTGTTGTCTGGGAGCTCAGAGAGTGGACACAGACCATCCTGTCTTCTCTGTGTCATTAACGTAATCTGTTTGATCTTGAGGGTGGTTTTGTTTCAGTCTCTCAAGGGGTGTGGGGGAGGGAAGGGGGTGTTTCTTCTGATTTTGAAGAGTAGAGAGTGAAAGGGTTAAATATGAAAATTAAGCTCAGGAGGAAATCTCTCTTGGGCCCTCTTCTCCTTGTTGGAAAAGAGCTGGTGCTTATTTTATATCTATGGGAGATTCACCTATTCTGTGGAATGAAAGTGTTTTTATCATCACTGCTGACAACATTACACTTGTTTACCCTGATATATGTACACCTTGCCTCATTTTCAGAAGGATTTTGGCACACCAGTAAAACAGGTTTGCAACGAATAAAAGAATCATGGCTAAGACAAAATAAAAGTAGAAGAAATAAGATGTTAACAGAGAAAATGTTAGAAGACAAAATTTGCCCTCGGAGGGCCTGGGCAATAGCTGGATGTGGGCCAGGACTGAATTCTGAGCTTCCTAGTAGCCACGGTAATGAGGGAAAGGCTGACATACATGGTTCCCAGCATGAGCAAGAAACAACGCTGCCTCAGTAAAAGAAGACACTGTATGATATATTGAAAAATACTCATAAAATCCTCCCAAAGATTTAGATATTTATTAAGACACATAGCCCTTTGGGGACTGTCAAATTTCTAAATACTCCTAGGGCAGCATTTCCAAATTGTGTCCTATGAAACACTGACTTTGGGCAACATCAAGAGGTGTTCCTCAAGAATAGACCCCGTGGTTAATATTCACGCTCGTTCCCGTCTTGAAAATTTGCGATGTGTCCATTCTCCTGAGAGCTCGGAGGAGTCTGCAGGAAAGAAACCTGGTCACTTTGGTTCAAACAATCATTTCCCAAAGGCTCCGCTCAGCAAGAGCACCCAAAGGTCACCCAGGATCTGACCCCAGTGCCTGCTCTCCCCTGGGAGAGACCACACAGGGCCTTCAGAGCTGAGTATCTCCAAGCTCCCGTTGCCAATACTGACCACTCTCGTTGGGTAACATCTCTGCCAGCAAACCATGGTCTCTGTTTTACCAAAGACGCCTCAGTGCACCCGGGTGGGTGGTGGGAGATAGAAGGAGGGAAGGTGGAAAAACGCTGTTGGCCACCTGGGTCCCGGCAGTTACAATACAGCGTGATGGATACACGATGCGGTCTGTGGGGTCTCAGGAGGGACAGAAGGCTGGCAGTTCCAGGCAGGCTTCTTGGAGGAAGTGACACTTCAACAGAGATGTAAAGGATTGGCAGGAGTTACGTGAAGGAGGAGGTATGGGGTCCCATTTGGGGTCTGGCTGGCTGGAGCAAATGGTCAGAATTGGCTTTGAGTGGGACAAATGGCCGGGGAGGGAGGCAGCTGGTGAGAAGCAGGAGATAGCGGGCCTGGCTAGCCAGTTCGGGCTTTCTTGTCCAGAGACCCTAAGGGAGGCATGGCAGGACACCCAGGGGGGATGGCAGGACTTTCCTGTTACAAAGAGCCCCCTGGGGAAGATGTGCTGTGGCTTGGGGGGACTCTTATGGGCTGGGAGGCTGGGGCCAGGATCCTGAGCGACCCACCCAGGGCAGCGGCTGTGGGAAAAGGGCAGAGCTCTGGCCCTCGGTTCCAGTGGATGATGGGGGACATGACAAACTCTCCCTGCTCCCTGGAGGACTGGTGCTCCCCCTGGCTGGACGTCAGAACAAATTAAGGGCACCGGTCTCACAAGCCCCACCTGGCCGGCAGCACGGTCAGGCCGGGCTGGCAGCAGGGATGTGTCCCCAGGAGCATACTGGACCACGGCCATTGGCCTCGGAGCAAGAAAGGCTCTCTCTGCCCTGGCTTTTAGTGAACAGTACACAGGAGTACAAGAGACTATGCAAACAAAGACCGATGTTGGGGTCACAGTTTGATGTTTTCTGTGCTCACCAATGTGGAAAACAGAAGCCTCACGCCCGATCAGAATCACGGCCGGTGTACAGAGCAGCCAGAGGGCATGGGGGAAGGGGACGGGCCACCACATCTTACATTTCCATTCTGCTAAGTGTGCTCACAAGGACGAGCTCATTTGATTTCTTAGTCCATCTCGGTTGCTATAATAAAAATGTCATAGACCTGGGGAACTTAAACAACAAGCATTTATTTTTCTCAGTTCTGGAGACTGAGACAATAAAGACCAAGGCCCTGGCAGATGTGGTGTCTAGAGAGAGCCAGCTTCCTTGTTCATCGACGGCCCAGCCAGCTGTCTTCTTGCTGTGTCCCAACATGGCAGGAAAAAGGAAGGGACCTCTCTGGGGTCTCTTTTTCAAGGGCACTAATTCCATTCATGAGGGCTCCGCCTTCGTGACTTAATCACCTCCCAAAGGCCCGACCTCCTGGTACCATCACACTGGGGGGTTAGGATTTCAACATAAGACATTCGGGAGGACGTAAATATTCAGTCTATATCACACCTCTCAATACCTTGTGACGTTGGGATTCCTTATTGTCCCATTATTATCTCCACACCTGGGCCAGGTGCACCCTCTCTGTTTCTGCCTCTGGGGCATCCCCTCTCACAGCACGTATGCCGCATTCAGATCACTTGCTTCATCTGTATTTTTCACGGCATGAAGACAGAAACCTTGCGTCAGCTCACAGATGTATCCCTAGCACCCAGCCCTGTGCTTGGCACACGTAGGGCTTAATCAATATTTGATGAATGAATTTCATCTTGCCGTAGTAAAGGCAATAACAACGACAACAACAAAAACCAAAACAGGTGCTCAGGGCTTAGGAAAGCTTGCTCCCCGCCTGAGGCAGCCGGGCTGGTGGATCTAACTACGGTAAACACGTACATTGGATCCGCTTGTCTAGAATGAAGTACGTGGTGGTTTCTGGCGTCTGGTCACCAGTCTAAGCCTGTCGGGATTCTGGGGCAAGCAGTTATTTTGTTGACTTGTGCAAAGAGTCAGCGGTTGGAATTCAGTGTAGGTATTAGCCGAGGCCTGGGGATGCTTTGAGAAGGTGGGGATATGGGTGGAATTTTTAAAAAACTAACTTATTTTGAAAAAAGTGATCTATGTTTGCTATAGAAATTTTATAAATGCAGATAAGCAAAAAGGATAAAATAAATGAATAAAATTATTATTCTACCACTTGGAGGTATAGAGCATCAGCAGGTGGGGCTCGTTGGGCATCCTCTCTGTCTCCTCCGGGTCCCCCCAGCAATGTGACTGCAGGGTAGCCCGGCTGCTTACACGGCAGCTCAGGACGCCAAAGGTCCAAGTCCCAGGAGACAGTCAGGTGGAAACTCTTATCTCTTGCGACCTCACCTTGGAAGTCACTTGGCTTCATTTCTGCCAGATTCCATTGCTGGAGGCATTTACAAAGTTCCACCTGGATTTGAGTGGTGGAAAGCATGGACCCCACCTCTCAATGGAGGAAGGTTGTCATCCCATGGCAGGAAGAGTACGTGGGATGGGAGATGCACTGATGTGACCATCTTTAGACAATATCACTGCTTGCAATGACATCTCAGTATCTACTGTTAAAATGTTAAGTGAGGCAACAGTTATTTCAGTTGGGAGTCTTTATCGTCACATTAAAGCAAAAAAAAAAAAAAAAAAATCCTTGGCCAAATGATGCATACCCACATCACATCATACAGTGTTTCTCAGGTTTCTAAAATCTTAGCAGAACCCATTTCATTGGCTGCTCACAATTTCCTGGTGGAGATCATCTTCCCCGTGGAACCTGAAGTCTACAAGGGAATAAAAAAGCACTTCTGCAGTATCAGTACCTGATGGATCTGGAGTATCTAGATGGATCTAAATATCCGTCTTCCATCCTGGAGGTCTGGCCTCTCCTCCAGGTAACACCACTTGTGATCAAAATCCTCTCCCAGAAAACTGTAACACTGACCCAGGAGGTCAGACCTGCTTTTTAATGTTTTAAGTTTAGTGTGGCCTTCAGCCTTTCACTCTAGAACGGTTTATACCGAGTAAATATTAACCCAGTGCTGGGTGACCAGTGTTTTATTAGCTGGAGGAATGCTTGGCAGAAAGAGCTGCAGAAAAGGGTGGGTTGGCCGGCCCACCATTTGGAAATGGTACCCAATTCTTGGGTGAACAAATATCTGATAGTTCTTGAAACTTGCTGGGCATTCTACGGGGGTGCCTAGCTCTCGGTAAAAACATCAGGACCGATCAGACGAAGATTTGGACTCTTGAAAGACTTCTGAAGGACCTTATACCCTTATTCTTGGAGACCCTGCCCAATAACATACCCAATACGTTACAATACCTACATTTCGTATCACAGGGTTTTTGTTTATCCGTTTGCTATAAAAAAATTCAAAAGAGCTTCCACAATTCTGCCTTTGAAATTATTTAGCTATGGGTAACTTAATTAACTTACAGTAAGTTCTGTCAGCTCTGGAAGGTCCCTTGGAGGTTACATATTCTTACTCTCATGTTTTAGAGAAGAGTTTTCTGTCAAGTAAGAAGGAACTTGACTGAGGGCATAAAACAGAGCCAGTTTCGGAGTTCTGTCTAGTTTCCTCAACTCAGTGGAAGTGACTCTCTTCCAGGACATCTCTGGAGAAAGCCAGTGGTCCTCGCTGGGCCTCCACACTAGGCCCTGAAGAAGCATCCTCATCTGGTTACACCCAGCTCTGCTGAGATTGTTTGCAAGTGCTTCCGGGTGCACCCTTGCCCAGGCCCTCCAGAAGGGACATGCACAATGGATGTTTTCACAGTCCGGTTTCTGGTGGGAGCGGCCAGTGGCTAGTGTGGCCCTGGTGCTCCGCAGTGTGTGTGGAGGGACTTTCCTCCCTTCCCCAACCATAAACGCATCGGGCCTCGGGAGAGGATGGGTATCCTGGAGGTCAGGCCTGAGAACAGTGGCTGATTGATGGCCAGGAGTGGTCCCGAATGGCCCGTGCAGGACCTTGATCTGGAACACACAGGGGTTACTGGCGGCAATCACAGATTAGTCAAATTCCCAGCTGGCGTCTCTGAGCGGGGAGTTATGGCGAAAAGGCCTGTGACTTCCTTCCTCCTTCACTAAAACAGGTCTGGAGAATGAGGCCCTTGCACTGTAATTATACAGAGGCAGGAAACAAATAACTAAGACTTGTCTCTAAGTGAAGAAGGAAGGAAAACATACAGGGCTCTGCAGATCCTTCAGCTTCTGTTCTGGAGGCCCTGGAATAATAAGAACTGCTGTCACCTCTGAAATCTTTACCAAGCCCGGTGCGTAGGTATTATCAGCCTTAGTCTACAGATAAAGGGATGGCGAGTTAATCCGCAGCTGCAATGCCAGCAAGTTGCGTCATGAAACGGGACTGAATTACACCTCTGCCTGACTGCAGCCTCCGCTGGTCTCTCTACTTCTCTTATTAGTTCAAGGTGCCCAAGGATGCCCGACCAAGGAGGCTGCAGTCCAACGTGTGCTTTCCTTGGCAATTTGTGCGCCCTGGTGCACCTTTGCATCTGCCCAGAGAGAAGGGCGCCTTCTCCTTTGCACAAAGGCACGGAAGCCCAGTTCCCACAGGCTGCATCCGCCCTGCAGGGGCTCCTTTTCCACTTCACCAGATAGGCTAGTGGTGGCCTGATATTAGCTGTTGTCATTGTAACATCTCTGGGCCTCAGTTTACCTCCTGGGAAGTGGGAATCCCACTCTTACCATCACTGCACACTCTCTGAGAGCAGGATTATCTCCACCAAGCTGTGAGCAGAGTCAGGGTTAGGGTGTCTTGACACTTAGATATTTGTGTCCTGGCGGGTGGCAAGGTGACCCGTACCCTAGACTCTTACCTCCCTGGGTCCGTGGTGCTTCCTCCTGGCCATTTTAGTACCTGGGTTGGTGTCAGTGAATACAGGCTGCCCCTGCCTGAACTGTGCGGGTGAGGGGATGCGTGACTCAGGCCCTCCCCGCCTGGCTTCTTGGGACCACCAGATGGGAAAGAGCTGTGTGTGTAATGTCTCTGGTTTAAGCACAGGCCAGGAGGCAGCGATGGAAGAGCCAACGCCCCCTTCCTCTCTGAGTGTAAGGCTGTCAGGAGAGCCCATGCCCTGGCCCTGCCCTGGGCCTCCGCTTTCTCACCGGCACGGCTGGCACCATCTGAATGCACCCTGTCTTTTGTATGTGCTCTTCCCTTTTATACATGTATTCGCTCCACATGTAGGCGATAGCATATGATATTTGTCTTTGTCTGTCTGACTTCCCTCAGTATGACAATTCTTACGGTTAACAGGGGGAAAATGTGAGGGGGGTCATATAGATTGAGAGATTGGGACTGACATATACACAGTACTATATATAAAATAGATAACTAATAAGGACCTGCTGTATAGCACAGGTAACTCTACTCAGTGCTCTGTAATGACCTATATGGAAAAAGAATCTAAAAAGAGCGGGTATATGTATATTATAACTGATTCACTTTGTCGTACAGAAAGTAACACAGCACTGTAAATCAGCTCTACTCCAATTAAAAAAAAAACGTATTCGCTCCCTTTCTCTGCCCAGCAGACTCCTATTTGTTCTTCGGGACTCGCCTTCCCTCTTCTGACAAGCATGCCTGGACCCCAGCGGGTGAGAGGTCCTCCTTCGAGCTGAACCCACAGCATCCTGCACAGGCCTGCGCACAGAAGGTTCTCTACTTATGTGTCTTGAACAAACGGGTAAGTGCCTGTCTGAGCGGTTCTCAGGGGGCTTTGTGACCCTGGCTGGCTCCCCTTTCCTGCGGGGCTGCAGCTTCCAGGACCTGGGCACGAGCCTCTCTCCTTCGCTTCCCCACAGGCGCCGGCCCATTAAGCCACCATCTTCTCTCACCTCATTATCACCTTGACCTGGGGGCGCTGAGGGATGCCAGGAGCCCCTGGGAGTCCAGAGCTGTCCCGTCTGCCCTCCCGTTAGAAGCGTTGCCCTTGGAAGGTCAGATAGAGAAAAACCCAGCACCCAGAGGGAGTGTCTTCCCTGTCGGTTTGAAAAAGGCCATCTTTCCTCAAACTCATTAAACTCACCCCGGGGGGGGGGGGCAGTGAGAGCCCTGGGCCAAGGCACCTTCGGGTGGGCGGCTTCCCAGAGCCTGGCCTTTATCTCGGCCGGGAGATAAGACCCCAGGGCTTGGCTCTCGTGCTGAGCGATGGATGGGGGAGCAGGAGCCATAAAGCGGGGCGGGGCTGACGGTTGAGGACGGGATCCCGCGGAGCCTAAGCTTTGAACTCTGCCCTCGGAGGGGAAGGGGCTTTATGGCCGGGCTGCTCCGGGGCTGGTGAGAGAACAGGGCAGTTAGGTCAGGAATGAGGCCCCGAGCCGGCCCCCTTTGCCCCCGACTGTAGGGTGAGACCACAGAGGCCAGCGAGGTGGGACCCGCGGGCGGAAACGGCGCTCCATCCCGCTTTATTGACTTGTAAATGACACCATTAAGAGGAAGCCCTCACCTTGGCTGGAAACAGCTGTGTGAGCCGCAGTAAACCTGGCAGCCGGCCAACCAGCACCAGGGGTGAGGGGGTCGCAAGGCGATGCCAGGGATCCCGTCGCTCCCACCTCCTAGCTGCACTGCGGGACTCGAGTTGAGACCGTTCGTGAGATGGGGACTGACTAGTGGAAATAATGACTAACTAAATATCCCCTCCTAACCCTCCAAAAAGGAGAAAAAAATTCGCAGAAATCTTCGGGTCATCGTCTGCAAATTCAGCCCAGAGAAATGGACATGGAGAGGAAGCCCAGGTCCACAGAGAAAAGCAGGTGGGGGTTTCGAGTCGGCTTGTTGCAGTGCCTTGGGGATGAGTCCCTGAGCCGCCCAGGTGCCAGATTTGCTTTTCCGTAAAAGTAGACACAGTGATACCCTTCTGAGGGTGGCCGCGTTGATTGAATGAGACAAAGGAGAACGCTGGGCCCATGGAGGTGCTCAAGAAGTGAATGATCTCTCCCTCTCTTCTTCAAATGACAGCAAAACAAAATGGAAATGTGAGATCTAGGATCCTTTTGTGTGTATGTTCCCCGCGGAATTAGCTAACATTGCAAAACCAAGACAAGACTGCTTGCTGCCTGAGGGCAGGGACAGCCCTGTCTGGTTCAGTTTTATTTGCTTAGTGGTGGATAAGGAATCTGGTCTGGAACACGGAGAATGTTTTCAGTAAATATTTGACGAACAAAATAGGGAGGGAAGCAAGGAAAGGTGTGTGTGTGTGGGGGGAAATAAAGTCATTTTTCCTCTGGACTCAGTCTAGTAGTAGGAACCCGGAGGAAAGAAGGAAGTGACATTTGCTGGTTCCCACTGTGAGCTAATACATCATAAAACTCCCTTCTCACAACCGCCAGTAGGACCCCGAGGATAATTGTCCAAGCACTGCCAAGCACTGCCATTTACTTATTGACCAATAGCTAAATTTGCGTTAGGGGCATGTTATTTACTCTGGTACAAATAACTTCTCGTCCCCTGTTTCCTCCTCTCAAATGGTGAGAATTAAATGACATAATATGCGTAGAGCTGTGAACACAGTTATTGACAAACAGTAAGTGCTCGATAAACGTTGGATATTATTAGGCTTGAGGATGGAGAACTTGGCTCAGAGCAGTTAGGTAACTTGGCCAATTCACAAAGCTGAGAAGTGTCACAGCCTGGATTCCCACTTGCCTTCTAAAGCTCCCGCCCTGGATTCTGCCAAGTTCTGGAGCTGATGAGACACCACAACGGGTGATGAAAGGAATCCCCACAACTAGGTGGTCTCAGACTTTTTTTTATCAGCTATAACTACCGAAAAGAATTCTTTAGAGATGTAATTTGTATGCTGCGGTCCTGAAAGTAGTTGGGCCATTGGGATCCTTATCTTGGCAGGAGGAATACCTTCATTCATTAAGTAACCACCAAACAGGTAAATAAACAAACAAACACAAGCCAAAAGGAGGCAAGATGTCAAGCAAACATTTCCAGAGCCCTTGCTGGGCCCGGGCCTGAACCAGGAAATGCGGGGAGCTCCATGCTCCATGACTTGGTCCTTCACCTCCTGCCTCCCAGGGGTCAGTGTTTGCTAATCACTGACTGTGGGAAGTAGATCGTCCTCACTGTTGTGTGTTGGGGGGACCTTAGTCTCACAAGACGCTTGACTCGAAGGGACTCTGGGTTCAGATAAATTTGGGACAAGCTGTGTTACGCACACAATGACTTAGTTCCTGTGGGATCTCCCTGAGCTTTTATAGCTCTCTGCATTGGAGACTCCAGTGGGGCTGAGCCAGCCTATGCAGCGCCCAAAGCACAGATGACCAGGGAGGCCTTTTATTCTATTTTTTCAGGAAGAACATATTAACATGCCACAGCCCTGGGCAGAAGTGTGGGGAGACCCAGCAGGAGGGAAAGATGGGACACAGGCTCTCTGGGGTGCCCTCATGGCCCTCCTGCAGGCTGCATCCCTTTGGAATTGCCTGGAAGACAGTTTTCTTTCAGAAAACTCTTGAGGCCACCTGGGATGCCATACTGCCTTCCATCTCTGGGCATGCGTTTCTCATGTGTGTAACTGGGAGACAGGATGACATGTGACATTTCCCATCATCTGTAATTCTTTAATGATCCACAGTGAAAGGGATCTCAACCCAGGAATTACCAGGGTGCCTCTGCGTCTGAGAGTCTAGTCTGATTTTTGCTGTGGCTTTAGTGTTTTAAATGATTTGGGGGTTTATCACGTGCGTACATAGCTCTTACCACGTGCAATGTTTACAAATATTAACTCATTTGATCCTCGCCCCAATGCCAGTATAGGAAGTCACCTATATATACTCATTCCCTTTTTACAGATGAGGAACTGAAGCCCAGAAAGATTGGAGAATTTGAATCTGAGCAGCCTGCCTCCAGCACTGGCCCAAGCTTTGTTGTCTCCCCTCAAAAACTGATCAACGCGAAATGGGTTTCAATTTCCCAAATGGCTTTCCATCTTCTGCGGAGGGATGGAATAAAGGAGGTAGAGAAGAAAGAAGGCTAATGTGGAGAAAAAGGAGGTGTGTCAGAGAGAAAGTGGGCTGGTGGATCTGGGGATCTCGGCTCTCTTTTTGTTTGGGCGAAAAAGAGGGTGTTTGCACACCTTTGCTATTATCGGCCCAGTCCCTGAATCACCGATGATGCTGGTTTCTCCCTGCCTGGGGCGCTTTCCAGTACTCACCTGCCACCGCCCACGACTTCCTGGCGATCCATCTAACAATTCCACGCACCTCTCATTCCGTCCGTCTTGGGAAGTATCGGGCAGAGGCACACACCCCGGACCTGCGAGTCCTGTTCTGGGTCTCACATCAGCAGAGAAAACTTCAGGGGATGCTCTCACCTGTGCCTGGGCCGTACCTGCCACATTCCATTCTTCAGGTCTTAAAAGCCTCCTATTCTTTTACAAATCACTGGTTCAGGCCTAAATTATCCAGATAATGGAGCCGCCTGGCCCTTCATTTTGTTGGCATAGACAATATTTATGTGTAATCTGAGAATATTCTATCTGCCGCGCAGAGTTTCTTCCAAAGACATTATTTCTACCTTCTTTAAGAAATAAATTTCCTGTTGCCATGGAGATCATTCTTCGGCTAATTTGCTCGGGCTCAGAAGCCAGGGCTGGAAGCTGGTCTCTCCCGTTCCCAGGTTGTCTACCCTGGAGAGTCCTGGAATGTCTTCATCCAAGAGGCGCCCAGGCCTCAGCGTCCTTTGAACGAGACAATTCAGGTGATGGTCCCATTTTGGTTTTGAATTTTAAAAGCCTTGACATCATCTCTATAGACGCTGTTGATTTGTCTTAATGAAGAAACATATAAAGATTAGGGATGGGTAAGTTTTGTAAATACGTGCCTTCTGGAACCTGTTTGTGAAGGAATTGCTAAAATGAGAGATTTCCCAGCTAGAAAAGACTAGAACATTCCGCAAGCAGAAAAGGCGTTTCTTGGGCATAAACCTGGCCCCCTCTGAGGTGGACCAGGGAAGGCAGAGGAACAGAACGCACATCTTGCCTCCAGGGAGGTTGCAATCTGATGAGAATTAAATTGCTTCAGAGCTCAGAGGGATCTCAGCGATCATCGCATGTAATACTCTAATTTTACAAATTGGGAAATTAATCTAAATTCTCGGAGCTGATACTCAGGAGAGGTTTTAAAACCAAAGTCTCTTAGCTCGCAGTCACTTGCGACGAAGCCTTCTTTGAGCCGGGCCACACGTCTCCCCCTCCAGCACGCTTGCTCGCTCTGTGTCCCCTCGACACGCTATGCTCTCTGTGCCCTGTTTCTCACCTCTGTGTCTTTGCACCTTGAGGTCCTGCTCCCTGGAATGTACTTTCACTGCTCTGGAAATTTGTTGCTGTCCTTCAAGGCTCACCTCAAGTGTCGCCTTTTCTGGAATTCTCTAGGCTGGGTCAGGCTCTCTTCTGGAGGCCGTCACACTGCTCCAATTACTCGTGTGTTTGTACCCTCTTGTCCAGTGAGCCTCTTGGGGATGGTGTTCTATTCACCTCTGTGTTACAGTGCCTCGGGCAGAACCCAGCACGGAGGAAGCACTTATGAGTGATTGAAGAAATCAGTAATCCCAACAGCCAACTTATGTGAGCCTCCCATGTGCCAGGCACTGTGTTTATGTATTAGCCCTGACTTAGCCCATTTGGACTGCTATAACAAACTGCCACAAAGTGAGTGGCTTATAAACAGCAGAAATTAACTGCTCAGTTCTGGAGGCTGAAGGTCGATCAGGGTGACAGCATGGTCAGGTGAGGGCCCTCTTCCAGGTCGCAGACTGCTGACTTCTGGCTGTATCCTCACATGGCGAAAGGGACAAGGGCACTCTGTGGGGGTCTCTTTTATAAGGGCACTAATCCCCTTCATGAGGGCGCCATCCACCCTCATTGAGTTCAGCACCTCCCAAAGGCCCCAACTACTAATAACATCAACTTTGGGGGTTAGGATTTCAACATATAAATGTTGGGGGGACATAGGCATTCAGACCACGGCAGATTCACTTAATACTCTCCCTGATCCTAGAAGGCGGTACGATTATCACTCTATTTTGCCGTGGAGGACTCTGACACTGTGAAACGACTTGCCTAAGCTGCCCAGCTGGAGAGTGCTGGAGTCAGGATCCAAACCCTGGCAAGTTGCCTCCAGATATTTTACTTTAGCAGCTACTCTGGATGCCTTTCTGATCAATGCACAGCCCTCTGCTGTAGGTATAAACCTCATTTTGTAGCTGAGGAAATAGACTCTTAACAACTGATAAGAAGACTCTTCCAAGGTCACACAAGCGTGCAATGGTGGACCTGGGATTGAAGCTGGGATGTCTGGCTTTGAAGCCAATGTTCTTGTCGCTTCATTATACTGCATCTAAATTTAAGTGTGAAAGGACATGGCACTGACCATAAGTATTTTAGAGACAAATTTAGAAAATTTTCTAATTTTCTCTAACAATCTCTGCTTTAAGTACTTCAATTCAGAGCTAGTTTGTACTCTATAGTACAGCAAACCCCAAGGCTTTTCTATTCTTTGTGTGTCTGAGATATAGAACTTGCGTGAGTGAGAGGGAGGTCAGCTCTTTCCGTTAGAGGGGAGCTTCCCTAGTACCAAGATCAAGAGTACGTGGTTTTATCTTGGTTCTGTTACTGTTATTTAAATAATACCTGAATGTGGTCCTTTAACTTGAACTTTTCAATCAGAGGCATGAATGGAAAGGAATCAATCATCTCCACTTGCGAGAGGAAGATGCTGGCACCTGTCTGTGTAGGGGGTCCCTATGAAGACCCAGCTACCTGCAGCACGTCCTGGGTATGTGATATTCATTTTAATTGTCTTTCTTCCTCACTTGGGGATTAGGAAATTCCTGTAGCTTGGAAGAGGGGTGCTGGCCAGAGGAGCTGTTAACCTGGTCTTGCTGTGGGTGCCACCCTCTCCTGGGGGCTCTGCTTGTCCGGGTCAGGCTGGTCACCAGGTGTGGCAGTAATGGCTTCAGAAGAGAGCTGGCCATCAGGAGTCTCCCACTCTGCTGCTCTCACTTTGTGAATGTACAGCTGAAACATTAAGGAAATATCAACATGCTGATGACCTTGGAGCTACAATGACCAGCGAGTCTTGGTCATTGATTGGTCATCGCAAGTCCCTGCTTTGCCTTGATGGTCACATTTGGCCCTGTTTGTTTCAGCCTTCAGCCCTCCTTACTGGGCTCCTGGAGGCCCATCAGTGTATTAGTGCAAATCGTCACATAACCACCGGCACCGCCCGCAGTGGGCTGCAGATGGCCTCTAGTTAATGCCCACAAGTCCTTTCTGAGCAAAGTGGCCCCAATCCATGCTATAACATAGTACCCGGCAGATGGTTTTACTGGTGCTGGTCTAGGCCTAGCCGAATCAGGAGACCGCGAATGGTCACAATAATAGTTTATCAGAGCATGGCCGCAGACCACACAGACAGCTGCCCAGAAGCTCGCTGCTGGCTGCTTTGCTACCTAATCAGTCACCGTGACCTCCCCCAGCTGTTCTGACATTCCGTTCTCAAGGCCTAAGGAATGCTCCGTGGTCAAGCCAGATGTTACATCGTCCAGTGGATTCCTTGTACACGAAATGGAAACACACACGGTGCCGTAGCCTCCGTTTCAGGGATGCAGGGAGCGTAGTCATGTTTGTGGCAAGACTTGGCATTTGCAAAGGAGGCAGGGAGGAGGTGGTGTGAGAGGAGGCTGCAGCATCACAAGCCAAAGCATCAGGAAAACTACTATTTAGAGGCTACTTGAAGCCAAGAACCTTGGAATAGTCATTTCTTTCGTTCCCTCAGGTAGGCATCCTCATTCCCAATGAACAGATGAAGAAACTGAGATCCAGGGAGACTGCCACCTCACGATGAGTGACAGAATGAGCTATGTCTGATTCCCAAGCCAGGATTCTTTCCACTGTACAATCCCATCAGAATCAGCCCCCAAACAAGGTTCACGTTCCGAGTCGTTCATTATACATGGAAAGAGCTTCTGAGGCCTGTTGAGGTTGATTTGCATAATTCATTTTTAGAACATTAATTAGCCGGGATGTGTAATATAGTTCTTGTGCCAATTTGTGTTTCAATTTCAAATGCAAATACAAATTAACAAATGTTATTCCTGTGGTACCTTAAGGATGAAACATTTGCTGCTCCTTGTATTAATTTTTACATTTCTGAAACTATGGCTGATAGAAGCAATAGTAGCCTTTCATTTGCAGGATTGAGAAAAAAAAATCTAGTCTGGTTGGGGGTGGGATGGGTAAGAAGTAATTCTTTTTCAGCAAAACTGCAGTTAGGCATCCATCCATCCATCCATTCATCCATCCATCCACGCATGTATTTAATAGTATTGAGCACCAACTAAGCATCAGACTTTGTGGAAGGAGACAGAAATTGTACCAAGAAGTGCACGCTTAGTGGGAGAGAGATTTAGGTAAATAAACAAGTGCACTGTATTGTCATAGGTTTTAGAATTGAGCTAAGCTTTTCAGAACAGAAAGACGGGAAGGTCCCAGAAATGCTTCCCAGGGGTTGGGACACTGAGCAAGCTGTCTTGACGTGGAAGTTGGAGGAAGCCAGATAGAGGTGGATTGGTGGTGGTAAGGGTGATTGCGGCAGTGAGAATGCGGTGAGAGGAGACCTTTATGTGAGAGCTGGTGTACTCGGGGAACTCCAAGCCATTCTGCCCAGCTGGAACTTAGGGGTATTTGGGGTGTGATAGCAGGGGTAATATTACCAAACTTGTCTGCAGGCTAAGTTGTTTGGAATTCATCCTGCTGACCTTTGAGAGCCATTGACTGAAGGAGTTGGTCAGACTGACGTTTGAGAAAGCTTGCTCTGGAGCCCGTGTGGAGAATGTTTCGGGGAAGGAGGCTTTAGACGCGGAGTTAAGAGACCGTTGGAATAACTCTTTAGAAGGGAAGTGATGCTGATGTCTTTGCAAAAATTAAATAATACTTAGGACCATTTGTGTAGCTGTTATGTGCCAGCCCCTTCAGTAAGACCTTATCTACACTATTTCATCCTCACAACAACCCTTCAAGGCAGGTGTTGCCATCCCTCCAAGGAAACTGAGGTTCTATAAGTAGACCGTGGCCACAGAGTTAGTAAATGGTCTAAACCAGATCTGAGTATAGATCCTTTGACCATAAAGCTAATACTTTCCTTACCCGGAAGTCTACTTTTGTGACTGATGCTGTAAAATATCCTTAGAAGCCCACAGGATAGCACCTAGCCCCGTTTAGTGGCAAGTAGGTACATTTCATGGTTGCGGTGATACTTCATCTCTAAGCTTCCTCCCAGACCTAATACAGACCTAATATTTCAAGTAAGTCATTTATAGTCTAGTGTAAATGAGGTTCCATTGGGCGTTAACTTTCCGAAGGATAAGGCAAAATTACATCGGGGCTCTGGGACTCAGGCTAGAACTACAGGCTTTTATGACTGACCAAAAATTTTCTTCATACTTAAATAGTGCATATCTGGAAACCATTATACAACACATCATGCATGCAAAGTGTGCTATACCAACCTCCAGGCTTCTGATATGGAGGCATGAAACGCCAGCAGCCCCTTGGTACAGGAAGGTTGTTGGTAAGTGAGGGATGTCAAGTTCAGCAGTGGCTAAAATTACTACCTCATATTGCCATGGAAAATATACTGAGTCTGAGAAAATCAAAAAAGAAGTGAAGCTTTAGCATCCTGTGGAGGATGGTGTGCCAGGGAGATAGCTGAGAAAACATATGCTTTTATCCAAGTAACAGCTACTCAGTTCCTGAAACATCTGCATGGTCAAGACCAACCTTCCCTGTGAAAGTTCAAGTTGAGTGATGTAATTCTCCACAGAGAGTTCTTGCCCACCTTCTAAGGGTATATACACGAGGCTTGCAGGATCTTAGTTCCCCAACCAGGGATTCATCCTGTGCCCTCTGCAGTGGAAGCTTGGAGTCCTAACCACTGGACCACCAGGGAATTCTTTATATCAGAATTTATAACTTTTGAATAATCTTTAGAAAGCCACACTGGAATATATGTTAATAAACTGCAGCAGTTACTAATGCCTTTTGACAAGCTAACGTCACATTCCTATGGAATATTTTGTAGGGAGGACTCCCTGAGAAATGAACATCAGAGAACCTGCCTTGAGGGGACCCAGTACAGTGACTTCAGCTTGAGTCTGCAAACATTCAGTTTCCCTTTCATTTAGAGAGCACGATGGGAAGGGATTAGACTTCTGATCGTAGCTTCCCCGGGACTCAGTTTACATAACTGTAACTAAGGAGGTTAGATGGGATGACTTTTTTAAGGCCCAGTCTGCTTTCTCTACAATTTCTTTGAGTCTTTTCTTGTGAAGATTCTATCAGTTTAAAATTATTTTATGTATTATCTCGGGATAGTCATTTTGCATTACAGGGTTTGCTCACAGATGGAAGGACAGGGTGCTTATACCAAAAAAAAAAAAAAAAAAAAAGTCCCAAGAGTATTTGCTGGATATAGATTCTCACATTTATCTAATGCCATCTAAATTTACTTGTTCTAATGTTCAGAATTCCACTTGTTCCCAATCAATGTCATATACCTGGCAAGGCTGTGAATTCAATTTATATTGTTATTCTGAAATTTGTAGGATTAAATTTTGGTTCTGACTTTCATCTGTATTTACCCTGAGGATGTAAGAAATTGGAGATTCTTTTAGGGCTGACATAGAAGTTTTCTGGTTTTCAGGTTGTGTCTTAAGCTAAGTATTTAAGTATGATCTTGTCATTATCACGTAAACTCTCCAGTAGAGTCAGAAACAGCATCTCTCCACCCATCCAACTTTCCCTAATCATTCTTCTCCCCCTTCCCTCCCTCTTTCCTTCTTTCCTACCTTCCTTCCTACCTTCCTTCCTTCCCTCCTTCCCTCCTTCCTTGCTTCCCTCCCTCCTTCCTCCTCTCCTTCCTTCCTTCCCTCCCCCCTTCTCTCCTTCCTTCCTTCCCTCCTCCCTTCCCTCCTTCCTTCCTTCCCTCCCTTCTTTCCTTCCTTCTTCCTTCCTTCCTTCCCTCCTTCCCCCCTTCCCTCCCTCCTTCCCTCCCTCCTTCCTTCCTTCTTTCCTTCCCTCCTCCCTTCCTTCCTTCTTTCCTTCCCTCCTTCCTTCCTTCCTTCCCCCCTTCCCTCCCTCCTTTCCTCCTTCCCTCCCTCCTTCCTTCCTTCCCTCCTCCCTTCCCTCCTTCCTTCCTTCCCTCCCTTCTTTCCTTCCCTTCTTCCTTCCTTCCTTCCCTGCTTCCCCCCTTCCCTCCCTCCTTCCCTCCTTCCCTCCCTCCTTCCCTTCCTTCTTTCCTTCCTTCCACTGACTACAACATTATTTATTTATTAAAAATTATTTTTCAGTTTTATTGTGATATAACTGACATACGGCACAGTGTAAGTTTAAGGTATACAGCATCATGACTTGATATACATATGTTGCAAAATGTCATAATCATTTCCAGCACCACCAATAGCTTCATCTCCAAGCACTTCATCACAGACAACTGCAGGTAATAACTGAAATAACTGTTTTATCCCTATGCAGTTACTAGTCACTGTCTACTAGATCCAGATAACCAAACTTGGGTTGCCGATTTTGAGAGTTAGCTGCCCGGAGCCCATGACTATTTGTGTCACTGAGCTGCCAGAGTGACCGCTGCCACTGATGCAGAAGTGCTGCTTTCCTGGAAGCCAGGAGACATTGGAACCACAGGATCTTGGGAGGCCACCGTCTCCTTCTTCTCTTCTGTTCCTCCAGGTCAGAACCCTCAGGTCCTATGCCACCGAGACAGCTGACATGCTGCTACCACTCCCAAAGGCAGGTCCCATGAGTGTTGCGCTGCTGGCACATCCCCTACCACCTGTAATGACCAATGGAGCTGTGTTTCCTGAGCAGAGACCCTGTACCCCATATCGCCTGCTGCTTCTCTTGCTGCCGCTGGAAGCAAAAGTAGCAAAACCAAAGTGGTTTCTCTCTTCTTCCTGGCTTTCAATCTCCTGGCAGTGCCTCCCATTGGCAGAACTAAATCTGAAGCCATCTGGCAAGAGAATCTGGGCTTGCATATAGTTTCCAGGCTTCCAACCTCCTGCGATTCAGAACAGAGCAAAAAAAGTGGGGCTGGAACTGTTAGCAATCAGCAAAATGGTTGGTGCACATGTTACACACGAGACAAGTCACTAGGCACAATATAGAACTGAAAAAAATGGAATCTCCATGGCAACAAATGGCCCCAATTATTTCCTTCCTATATCCATGTAATTTCACTTTTTAGCTCTTCTCATTAAGAAATGGGGTCTGTTTCCCCATCTCTTGAATCTAGGCTTGCCTGGTGATTTGCTTTGGCCAATAAAATATAGCAGAAGTGATAGTATGCCAATTCTGAGCCCAGGCCTCAAAAGGCCCTGTGTACTGCCACGTGCTATCTTTGAATCTTGCCTCCTCCATGAGCAAAAGCCCAGGTTAACCTGTGGGAGGATAAGAGATGACATGGAGCTGAGACCAGGTGTGACAACTGAGACCTCTCTAGACCAGTTAGTCAACCTGGCAGCTAACCATAGATACATGAGTGAACTCAGCCAAGAACAACCAATTCCAGCCTCCCAGGCAAATCATAGATTTGTGACTCTGAGTCACTAAGTTTTAGAGTGGTTTGTTATGCAGTTATAGCTAACTGATACATCTGCTCCCAGGAGCTCAAAATCTAGCAAAGGGAGGAAGTATGCACACATACACACAGAATGGAGACAAAAATGACAAGGCATCATTGAATTGTATGGTATGTCACATCCAAAAGGTTTGCAAGGAGGATGCAGGTTCTTTGGACTGAGTTTTCATGTAGTCTTCCAGCAAGAGGTGAAACCTGAGGTGGGCTTTGAAAAATAAGCAATATTTTGGTTGACCCTGATTCAGCAACATTTAGAAAGATGGTGATGCCAATCAACAATTTAATACAAAGAAGTGTGGTATATTGAGTGCAAATTTGAAGGAGTCATCACTGTCTTCTCTTTTACCTACATAAATATTCTTTTGGCTTATAACAGAGTCCTGTCAGAGTATTTAAACTTATTAACATACATGTATATATTTTAAAACAAGTTAAATGACTACAAATATTTTGCAAAGTAGAGCAATAACCTATAGTTTCTGAAGAAAATTTGGAAATTATAGAAAAGAAAAAATTTTCATCTAATCTGTAATCCCACCCACATACTGTCACTGCTATCGTTTTAGTGTGTTTATTTCCAGTCTTTTAAAAATCCATATTTACACAGTTAACGTCAAATGGGAGATGTAGTTTTATGCTATTCTTTTCACTTTCTCTTTTAACATAAATATTTTCTCATTTAATAAATTGCCTCAAAATGTAATTTTTAATGGCTTTATATTTCATTTTCTGAAGATACCATTATTTATTTATTTTTTCCCATTTTGTTGGATATTTATGTTGTTTCCTATTTTGTTCTGTTTTAGGTGGCTCTACGCGTACCCCCTTTCTATACAAAACACATTTGAATTATTTCTATAAGATAGCTTGCTAGAGGTGAGACAAAGCTTTCCATTTTTGAAGGGTTTTGGTATATATTGTCAAATTTCTTCTGTTGCCAGAGAGAGTGATCTCACTTCTTCTCCTTCATAAATGAATGATACAGCTCATTCCATTCTGGCATTGAGTATCATCATACTTTTTTTGCTATTTTAATAAATACAAATTGTTAACCCATTGCTGCTTTAAATTGCATTTCCTTGAGTTTGAGATAGATTGAACATTTTCCATGCACTTATTGGCTCTTTGCTTCCCGTTTTGTGAACTGACTGTTCATGGTCTAGAGAATTGATATTGACATCAAAGTCCTTCTGCGGTCGACCAGCTGCTCCTTGCCTCCCGTGGGATATGGGCTGTGCAGTAGGAAAGATGTCATCTTCTATAAAAATGCCTATAGGATGCGCTGCCGCACATGACCATTGCTACAGCTGTCACCTGGGTGGCACTGCCAGGGCTCTGCTATATGTGGTCCTTCCCTACAGGATGACATGGAATCTCAAACCTGACGCTCCATTTTATATAGTCACCTCCAGGGTCCTTCAGTCTTGTGCCCTGGGGGTTGTTTGCTCTGAATAATAGAGGGATTTTCAGAGCTTTCAATTTCTTAGTGGTACCAGGACCTGCTGTGACCAAGAGGGAAGAGGGCACCATAAGGCTGTGTTGCTTGGGTGGTTTTCAGGGCCACCATAGGCTGCTTGGCCTGAACTCTTCCCTTTCATCTCTGGCTCCATGGTGTGAAAAGCTGAAGGCTCTGGTAGAGAGCTTTCCAGCCTCATTACCCATCCGGAGTACCATACGATTCCTCAGTAAGCCACCTGTTATTGCCAAATGAAAACCCAGATTTGCATGTATTTACTGGAGGCAATACATCTATTTCGGGTGGATGGAGAGCTTGGTAAGGTGAATGATAAAGATGACTTGGAGAGCAGCTTGTTGCTCTTTTGTACCCTGTGGCATTCAGGACACCGTTTATTACAGCATTTATCACTTGATGGTGTGACCATCCATTTACTCAAATGCTTTGCCTCTGGAGTTTGAGCTCTACGTGGGAGTGGACAGCATTTTATTAATTCCTGTATCTCCAGGGCTCCACTGAGGGGCTGCCACAGAGTAGTTGCTCAGTAAATACTTACTGTATCAAAAGAATGTCATCATTTGGATTCTGAGGAAAAGAAAACCTTATAAAACCTTGTGTGAGTAAGGTATTTGCCAACAAGGTCCTCAAAAGCAGCTGGTGATGGGATGGGTTTTGTCCTGTGGTTGCTCCAGACTCTGCGTGCTACTCTTTCTTTCTCCCTCACTCCTCAGCCCAAAGGCTGCTGCTACAAAGAGGCTACCATGGTCCCTGGCAGTGGGAAGAGAAGACCTGGGTAAATTGATTCTTTTTTTTTTTAAAATAAATTTATTTATTTATGGCTGTGTTGGGTCTTCGTTGCTGTGCGCGGGCTTTCTCTAGTTGCAGTGAGCAGGGACTACTCTTCGTTGTGGTGCGTGGGCTTCTCATTGTTGTGGCTTCTCTTGTTGTGAAGCACGGGCTCTAGGCGTGCAGGCTTCAGTAGTTGTGGCACATGGACTTAATTGCTCCACGGCATGTGGGATCTTCCCGGACTAGGGCTCGAACCCGTGTCCCCTGCATTAGCAGGTGGATTCTTAACCACTGTGCCACCAGGCCAGTCCCGCATTAATTGATTCTTGTGCAACCCTTATAATCAACATTTTCCCACTTGGTGCGGTGTTGCAGGTTAAATTATTTTGCTCAGAAAGATATGTTAAAGCCCAAACCCCCAGCACATTAGAGTGTGGTCTTCCTCGGGACAGAGTCATTGCTGATGTCATTAGCTGAGTTGAGGTCATGAAGGAGTAGGTGGGCCCCTAATCCATATATGATGCCCTTATCAGAAGAGGGAAATTTGGACACAGAGACACACAGAGAAGATGGCCACAGGAAGACGAGGTAGAGATTGGAGTTTCCACTGAAGACGAGGTAGAGATTGGAGTTTCCACTGAAGACGAGGTAGAGATTGGAGTTTCACTGAAGACAAGGTAGAGGTTGCAGTTTCACTGCCATAAACCAAGGAACGCCTGTGGCTACCAGAAGCTGGGGTGAGGCCAGGAAAAGCCTCCTAGAGGCTTCGAAGTGAGCATGGCCAGCTGACACCTTGATTTCGAACTTCCTGTCTTCAGAACGACGAGATGATAATTTCCATTGTTTTCAGGCCCACCACTTGCGGTCCTTGGCTAAGCAGCCCTAGAAACTAACATGTGAGGTTTGGGGGAGCTGAGGCTCCTGAGACAGCGTGCAGGGTGAGCGCACACAAGCACACACCCCAACATTCTCCTCCAGCGCTGACCTAGTTTCTGAGAAATGATCGATAAACCTGGGGCGTGTCTCTGTAGCCTGCACTCGCCTGCATCTACCCTGGAGTTGCATTTTGTTTCCCTTGTGTGGGTCGGACAGAGAGCTTGCTTTTCAGCTGGAGCTGTATTTTTATCATCCAACTCAGTGCGGGGGCATCTGGGTCTGCCCCTGCTGCACTGGTTTTGCGTGGGGCACTGGGGGGGGATATTCTTGGGCTCCTTGGAGGCACAGAGGTCCTAGCCATTGATCCTTTGGGCAGAAACACGACCAACTGTCCTCCCAAATTGGGTGTTTTAGATATCCGCCCGGAGGCCATGCCTGGGGTCTGGCACCAGAGGCAGCATCTGAAAAAGGAAGGGAGCTGGCATCAAAAGTCCTGGCTGCTGGATTCCATTCTCTTTCTTTCCGTGGGATCTTGGGCAGGTCCTCCTTGTCTCGGGAACTCAGGCTGTCCATGGACACAATTGGTTACAACCTGTGCACTCTTAGTGTTTTAACAACTGCGTCCCAATAGGCTACAGCCCCTCCAGTGGATCCAGACAAGGCACGAATACCTGGGCCCAGGTACAGACGGCTGCAAGAAGGTAGAAGCAAAGGATCTGGTCTCACGCAGGAATCTGCCCGAGGATAATAAGAATTGAGAAAAAGGAACCAGGCTCTTGATTTCTTAGTGAAATCCCTCTGCTTAAAGGATGCACTCACTATCAGAAGACCGGGCCTGAGTTGTGATTTGAATGCAATCAGGCAGTGCAGCCTGGTGGTGAGTTCCTCACCCTTTCTGAGCCTCGTTTTCCTCACCTGGAAAATGCAGGTAACCATGAAGAGCCTGCGGGGCCGTGGTGAACTCAGATGAGAAGCGGGCATGAGCGCACCTGGCAACCCTGAAGCCATCGGAGGCCGGGGACGCTTGTTCGTCCGTGTTTTCTTCCCTTCTGTGTCCCCTTCCCCCATCAGCGGGGCCTCTAATGGCTTTGGCATCTCCACGGTCCATTTCCTGGAGCGTGTAAATTATTTAGTGGGTGCACACATCTGCCAGCAGGCAGAGGGCCGGCCTCGGTGCGTGCCCACCGGGGAGGCTGAGAGGGGGCCCGGCCGCTGCCCGCTGCCTGCTCCCTGGAGGCTGCCTCCAGCTCATGGCGTCCTCGACGATGGGGACTTGGCACTGCCTGCTGGGGCTGTCCCCAGGCTTCCTCTCCTGGCCCCACCACTGCGCTCTGAGCCCTGGGTCCCTCCTTTGGAAGGAAGTTAGGCCTCTTAATGGCCATGAATAATCGATGAGCTCTTAGTGGAATGTTCTAGTGAGAAACACTCCTCCCCATTAGTGACCCTGCTGTAACCCCTCTGACGCCCCTGCCGGGCACACAGCCTCTGCCTGAGCTGGGCCTGGCGAGCAGGGTTCGCTCGGAGTGTTGACAGGAGGGGCAAAAGGAGGCTCTGAGAGCAGTCTGGCCGCTCCTTCCACAAGGGAGGGGCCAGAGTGCCCTGTTTACTCGTCTGGGGATAGTGGCGGATAGTTACCCAGCCTGGGATGTGTGCAAATATCCGAGTGAGTTGTTCTTGACTTTGGGGGTTGTGGTCTTTCTAGTGCCCAGGGGACCTCACACATGCACAAACACAGAGACTTGAGAAACCATCTTGGCTGGTCCCCAGGGGCTGTCTGGTCTCCCCACTAGTGGCCCCCTGTACTGGGTGAGCTCAGGTTCTGAATTCAGCCAGCTGTCCGTCTGCCGGAAACATTCCCCTCCTTTCTAGGCCTCTTTCCGGCACAACCCTCATCCTTCAAATGCCCCAAGATGAGTTTAGGTCCAGGTGTTCTGTACCTTGCTTTCCCTGACATTTGTCACACCGGTTCTTGTGATGCCATTGCCGGTCTTCTCCCTGAGGACAGCAATTACTGTTTTCTCCTCCATGACATCCCATGTGCTCAGTACCACGCCTAGCACGTAGTGGGCACTCGGCAAATACTCATCTTGGGTAAGTCACTCAACCTTTCATACTACTCTACTCATGGAAGGACAGATCAGAATCTACTTCCTAAAATACAGCTAGGTTATACACGAGGAGAAGATGTCCTTTTATCCTGTAATTATTTAGGGTTTTAGGTGTGCACTGATATTTTTTTCTGGGCTTCTAAGCCTGGGGGCTTAAGGACCAGATGTGACTTGTAATGTCTTAACCTCTGACGTAAGACAGTAGAAACGTCCCTCTCAAGTCACTTACCAGCTGGGTATTTCAGCTTTTTTATAGGAGCAGGAGAACAGAGTTTCTAGCCATAGCTTTTTACCAATTGGGACAGGATTAAATCCTAGATAAAGGAGATTGAAGAACTTTGCCAGGTGGACTTTTAGTTTACCAAGGATTTGGGGAAGCCATTTAAGGATTTAAAGCATCCTGGGGGCAGAGTAGGGGACAGGACTGAGAGGGGAGAGAGAAGGAAGTCACCACTTAAAAAGCACCCACCACACTGCAGAGATGGGCTGAGCCCTTGGTTTAGCAGGTTATTTGTTTCTTATGTGGCTGCCAAGCATTAAGTACTTCTAATATCCATGTATGGAAGATGAAACTGAGGCTAGGGTGGTCACAACTCGCCCGAGTGCACGTGGTTCGTAGGGCAGGCTGGGCCAGGGGTTACGTTCTAACATGTGATGTGTGCTAGGCACGCGTGCATCTTCTGAAAGGTCATGGCCACAAGCTCCCTGGCGGACAGAACCGACAGAGTGGGCCCCTCTATGTAGGTGACAAGAGGGGTGCTCAGAGACTTACTCAAGATCACGTCTGGGAAAGTGGTGGAGCCACGGAATGCCTGGGTGGCTAGGGAGGGAGGGGCAACATGGGGCCAGGACCACTGGAATGCCAGCCCTCCTCTCCCTCGAAGTGCCAGTCCTGGACAGTTTAGTGGGGGGCAGGGGAACCACTACTAAAAGGCTAGTATTCCAAAGAGCCAGTTGTCATCAAGGTAAGGTCTCTTGTAGGGGCAACATTTTAAAATTTCCAAAGCACTTTTTTTTTTTAAACATCTTTATTGGAGTATAACTGCCCTACAATGGTGTGTTAGTTTCTGCTTTATAACAAAGTGACTCAGCTATACGTATACATATATCCCCGTATCTCCTCCCTCTTGCATCTCCCTCCCACCCTCCCTATCCCACCCCTCTAGGTGGTCACAAAGCACCGAGCTGATCTCCCTGTCCAAAGCACTTTTGAATCTACTATTTCCTTTAATCTTCCAAACAGCCCTTGAGGAGGTACTATCATGCCCATTTTGCAGATGAGGAGACTGAGGCTCTGCAATGTGGTACAACCTGCTCAAGAGCACACTATTAAGAGGCTGAGGAGCTAAGATTCCCATCCGTCCAGCTTCTGGTTGTTTACACTCAAGGTCAGCCCTTGGCCTTCCAAGCCAGTGACCTCGGTTGCCCTTTGATTTCCTGCTGGCACCATGCATATTTTCCTGGGTGGAGGGACTGCCCTGTTATTTTGTAAGCCTGGCTGACAAAAGAGAGCTCTTTCTTGACAAACTCAGAGACCCACTCGGGGTCCTACGAAGGAAACATCAATTCCCCGGGTGATCACAAGGAGCCTGTGAGACTGGTTGGCTGCCCTGTGTCTGAATAACGGCTATCTATCTGGAAATGTCTAGCTGGCTTCCTGCATCATGCCGGGGCATGGCGTCAGCAGCCAGTCACAGTGACAAAAACACATTCAAGCCACTGGTCCCTCACATAGTACGTAAGACTCTTCAACCCAGAATAGATTTGTTTCTCGCATATTTTTTTCAGTTTCCTTTTTGCCGCAAGATCTAATAGGAGTAAGTTCAGAATGTAAATGACTCATAGATTCTGTTACCTCTTGATTCATTCTTTTCAAGATTTGCTAATGAGAATCTGCGTTTGGTATGTAACAGAAGGCATGTCATCCAGGCTTGGAAACGCAAAGGCAGGAGGGTGATTGCTGAACCCACGAACACACCTAGTCGTACACCTTTGGGCAAAGATATTCCCCTCCTAGTTTTCCCATTTGTGAAAAGAGAGGAAAAGGAGCTCGCAGACATGGGCACCGTTCTGTGTGAAATACAAAATTTCTTTTAATCCTCACAACAGGCGACAACCCTAGGGGCTCAGAGACTTTGCCCAAAGTCCCATGAATAGCAATGGCAGCAAATGGGGAAGGAAGCATTGGGGTCCACCTGATTTTGCAGTCGTGTTCTCATGGGGGACGCCACCACATTCTCTCTGGTAGATGCTGGGTTTTGGCACCACGCACATCTATCTCTTGCCTCTCTGATGCCTCTTCCCCGCCCTGGGTCAGGACTTCATCAGCTGCCACTTGCAAATTGGTCTCATGTCTCCCCAGTCCACCCACCACCGGGCCTCCAGAAGGTCCCTCCCAAGCCATAGCGTGACCTCCCCCAGCCTCCTGCTGGAGCCCTGAGATGGCTCCTGATTGACCAGGAATACACTTCTGAGTCGGGCACTTGAAGCTTCTCTCTTGGCCCCTGCTGGCCTTTCCAGCCTTTAAACAACACCGACCAGTTGCAAAATTAATGCGCTTTATAAAGAAGATTTCACATATGTTAACCCCAGCAGCTTATCATACTTCTTACTTTCTAGCCAATAGGTCTAAGCACCATCCTCTAAAAATATTTTATGTGTGTTCCTGTCTCATGGCTTTTCTCCCTGAGCTTTCTTCTGCCTGGAATGTATTTTTACTCATGTTCACACGTTCTTTTTCCTTTCATGGCCATTTGAAAGGCTACCTCCCTCAGGAAGTATTTTATGACCCTGCGTCAGAGCAGAGTCCACTGCTGAATTTCCGCAGAATCGCAGAATGCTGAGCTTTTAGAGGTGAAGACCCACGTCCGAGCCATCGCTATGCCCCACAAAACTCAGAAACGCCTCACGACAGGTTTGTTCAACAAAAACACTAAATGACACTGAATTAATCACGACCAATCAATGAACGTTACTGCCTTCTGAATGGATGTCAGTTGGATTTTTTTTTTTAAATTTATTTATTTATTTATTTATTGGCTGCGTCGGGTCTTCATTGCTGTGCGCGGGCTTTCTCTCGTTGCGGCGAGCGGGGGCCACTCTTCGTTGCGGTACGCAGGCCTCTCATTGTGGTGGCTTCTCCTGTTGCGGAGCACGGGCTCTAGACACGCGGGCTTCAGTAGTTGTGGCTCACGGGCTCTAGAGCGCAGGCTCAGTAGTTGTGGCGCACGGGCTCAGTTGCTCCGCGGCATGTGGGATCCTCCCGGCCCAGGGATCGAACCCGTGTCCCCTGCATTGGCAGGCAGATTCCTAACCACTGTGCCACCAGGGAAGTCCCCAGTTGGATTTGTTGAATTGTTATTATTAATAATCCAAGGCTGCAAAATACAAAGGAAAACAAAGGGATTGGATCTTGGGAAAAAGAGGGCCATGGAGATGTCCCACTTGGGCGGACCCTTGGTGAAGCGTGGGGCAGGGGTGGCCATGCTCTCTATTTGAACCAAGGGTTTCCAGGGGCAGTTCTCAGGTTTACTTCCCAGAGCTAACCCTGCTTCTCCCTCAAGAACCTCCCAGAATACCCATTAGCTCACATCGTTCCCCCATTCAAAAAGTATACTCGTGCTCAATGAAATTAACAGCAGAAGAATCGCTGGGATAATAGTAGGGAGAGTAGAAATTCTTGTAGCTGGTGGGTGACCATGATTTATAGTTGTTCTGTGTTTTCACCGACTGGGTGCTTCTATGTGATCTATTTTCTTTTTCACTTTCTGGTTAAACAATGGAGATGATCTGTGATCTACCTTTGGCATCCTATGGGCCAGAGATTACAATGATTAAAGGATGGGGCAGCGCTGTTTACAATAGCCAAGACATGGACACAACCTCAGTGTCCATCGACAAATGAATGGATAAAGAAGATATGCCATACACACTCATATGCGTGCGTGCGCGCGCACACACACACACACACACACACACACACACAGAGGAATACAACTCAGCCATAAAAAAGAATGGAATAATGCCATTTGCAGCAACATGGATGGACCTAGAGATTATCATACTAAGTAAAGTAAGTCAGACAGAGATAGACAAATATCATATGATGTCACTCATATGTGGAATCTTAAAAAATGATACAAATGAACTTATTTACAAAACAGACTCACAGACATAGAAAACAAACTTATGGTTACCAAAGGGGAAAGGGTGGGGGAGGGATAAATTGGCAGTATGGGGTTAACAGATACATATTACTATATTATAAAATAGATAAAGAAACAAGGATCTACTGTATAGTACAGGAAACTATATTCAATATCTTGTGATAACCTATAATGGGAAAAAATCTGAAAAAGAGTATCTATATAAATATAATATAAATATAAAAAAATATATAAAAAACTGAATCACTTTGCTGTACGCTAGAAACATTGTAGATCAACTATACTTCAAAAAAAAAAAGATGGAGAAAGCAGTGGGGAAACAGGAAGAGATAAGGAGTGGGAGGGGTGTTTGCACACACACAAGCACATGCACAAGCGCACACACACACACACGTTCATCTGTCTGGTACCCTGCAGTCACCTGCGTGCTATCTTGGGAGATTATGCTGACAGGCAGGTGAAAAAATGTAAAACAACGCACTGCAATGAAGCAGGACGTGCAAGGCTCGGTCACTGGGGCTTTGCATACACTGGGTGCTCCTCGGGGTTTAGGGTGGGATTTAGGCAAGCCAGTCACTGGCCGTAGATCCCTTGAACAGCGGGGCTCCTGGCAGGCTTTCATTCTTGGATCATTAAGCCCAGCGCGCCTCTCCATCGGCCAATCGACGCAGCTCAGCTCTGCCAAGTCTGG
Organism: Eschrichtius robustus; assembly: GCF_028021215.1. Taxonomy (NCBI): domain Eukaryota; kingdom Metazoa; phylum Chordata; class Mammalia; order Artiodactyla; family Eschrichtiidae; genus Eschrichtius; species Eschrichtius robustus. The sequence continues at coordinate 11,948,042 of NC_090838.1, forward strand.
GGTGTGAGCAAGGCCGAGCCCGTCCTCAGATGCTGGGCTGGGTGGACCCCATGCCTGCTTCGTACACATGGGGACACCGGCAGGGACTCTGGGTGCCTTCATGCAAAAACACAGAAGCAAAGCCTCCGGAAGAGACCTCTGTCCTTGTCATCCCCGCAGGTTTAGTTGGAGCCTCTGCTCTGAACTGTGTGTATGTGGTGATCGTGTGTCAGGGGCCATGCTGGTGATGAGGGTCGTGAGCATGGGGACCCTTTTGCTCCCTTATCTTCACATATTTACTCTATTCAGGTCTCAGCTCAATCGTCACCTCCTCAGAAAGACCTTCACTGACCCTTCATCTATAATAGCTCACCTTGCTTGATTTTAAAATATTTAAAAATTGTCTCTCCATAATTGACAACATCTCCAGCATTAGAATATGTGTGTCATGGGGTCAGGGATTCTGTCTGTCTTGTTCCCTAATGGGACCCTGGCCTATAGAATAGTACCTGACACTTAGTAGATCCAAGATGACAAATAATAATTATTCCATATTATAACTTACAATCAACAATTATAGGAAAGGGACAAGGCAGCTGTCTTTTTCTAACTACCTACTAAATGTTCTACATACACTTTTACATCTAATTCTCAAGACAAAGTAGGATATTGGTGACTTTTTTTATAGATGAGAGGAATTTAAGGCTCAGTGAAGTTAAGTAATTTGCTCAAAGCCACACAGCTAATATTTGGCTGAATGGATAGAAGGGATTGGATTAAATCTTCAAATTCGCTGGGGAAGAAGACCCAACACATGCCTTCTTCTGAGACAGGGGATCTGGTTTATGGGGTGAGGGGAGACAGAGGGACCAGAAAGAATCTGGGGTGCCCTGGAGTCTGGGAGGGAGGAGGGAGACAGCATTGTTTGCAGGGATAGCTCGAGACTGGGAGGCAAAGGCTCTGGTGAGAGACTTACCCTTCCTCCATCCCCCGTGTGACTTTGGTCAGGCCTTGTCTTCTCAGGGCTACCTGAGAGGTGTCTCATCTGTAAAAGAGGAGGGCAGGATTAGACGGATTGTTTTCAGAGTGTTTTCTACATCCCCAGACTTTTTTTGAGGCCCCACGAGGGAGTGGGGATTCTCAGCATCCCTGAATATGAGGACCACTATCTGAGCTGGAAAGAGGATGTTTGCAGGAGACTGGCCTTGGGGATGGGGAAGGGCTGGAGTGTGGAGCCAGGGCACCTGAGTGGCCAGGAGTCCTTAACTGGCTTAGCCTCAGTTTCTTCATCTGCAAAACGGGGCTGACCATCTCTGGCCCCGTGTCCTTGGCTCTGCTGTGAGGCTCTGATGGCATGAGACGGTGACGGTGCTTGGGAGGGGGGAGAGCTGGGCACTTGGATTCAGGCACTCTAGCAGGAGGAGTGCAGGGCAGCTCTGAAGAGCAGCTAGACACGCGTGGCCTGGCGGAGGGGGCTCAGAGGAGCCGGGGCCCATAGTGTCCTGTGACAGCATCCTGTGGATCAGCTCTCCCGCCTGTAAAGTGGAATTATTATGACCACCCTGCCTGTATAGATTCTAAAGAGAAAACTTACCAGATGTGGACACCGGCTACACACATGCAGGGCTGATGGGGGTCACGCAATGTCAGAGGGACCTCGGATCTAATCCTGGCTCCACCACTCACGGACGGGGTGGCTCAGAGCCTCAGTGACCTCAGCTGTAAAATGGGGATGATAAAAATAATAGCCACCACGTGTAAGTGTTATGGCCACACATTCCATCTATATGCAGCCACTGTGTGGATGGATGGATATGTATTCGTTTAATCCTGCCGACAACTCAATGGATTCAGAGCTATTACAGTTCCATTTTACAAATGGGGAAACCAAGGCACACAGAGGCGGAGTAACTTGACACACGGCTAGCGAGGGATAGGTGTGGGATTCAAACTGGGCAGTCCGGCTGCGCATGGCACCACGTCACCTGTCTCCCAGGGTTTGGGGTCAGAAAGGAGATAAAGTGTGCAAGACCGCAAACACTGGTGGGGACCATAAATTTGATTGCTTTTATGCCACAATTGCCGATTTTGCTGTGGAGATAGAGCTCATTTTAGAAAAGCGTGGACCCCCAAAGGCAGGGTAGTGACCTGAGTTTCCAAATTACGTTCCGTCTTCTCTTAAAACATCTTTCATGCTGACATTGTTCTTTACAGCTTTGGGGTAATTGTAATGCATTTGAAATGGATGGATCACAAAGTTTAGTGTCTACTTCAACCTGGCATTTACAGACCCAGAGAAATGGAGAGAACTTGACCAGGCACAGCAGCGACCACGTTGCCTCGGGATGCCGTGTGCACGTGGCGGTCTGTTATTAACTCCACGCGTATGTGGACGTGCCTTTCTTACTAAAAGTGCAATAGGATGGGGTGTTCTTTTCCTACCCTGATGGCTGACTCTACTCAACCCTGATGGGGACAGGTCTTTAGATGGTAAATTATCGCGGTGATTCAATGAGAAGGGGTCAATATTGGCAAGGAAATGAATTCTGGATGCTTCACTCGGAAGGGTCTGGAAGATGGGAGCCAGCTCTCAGGGCAGATGGAAGCAGGGTGGGGATGGGGGGGAGGCAAGTGAGGTGCCTAGCGCTCCCCTAGGGACCGGCTCCATCCTAAGAGTGATGTCTCCTTGAATTTTGCACCCTAGATGCTTTCTGGCCTCACCCTAGTCCCTGGGTTTCAGCACCCACTGGTTATGGGAGATGTGGTCACCTCTCAACACTGAAGATCTTTGTGGCTTCGATTTCAGAGCACTCCGGGACCGGGTGCTCCGTCAGGGAGGGCAGAGGAGACGAAAAACAAGAGGTTGTCTTTGTGTGGACTGTGGGGTGGCTCAGTGGACAGCACACTGTCTGTCTCTGAGACTCTGGTCTCTGTGAGTCTGGATTGGCCGGTAATTCTTCCTGGTGATGTTATACTTGCGTTCACTCTCAGACCTAGCGGGATATCATGGAAGGGTCTCCAACTAAAGTGAAATGAATGAAATAAAATGAAATGAAACAAAATAAAATAAAGTAAAATAAAATATCCAAGCCACACTTGGCCGTGGCTGCCCCCTGCAATGGCAGCCTGGGCTCTGTGCAGGCCAGTCACTCTGTAGGGTTGGGGTCTTCAAGCCATGCTCAGTGGGTCATCACTTACTGACTCCATGAGATGCTTAGTGGGGAGGGAACGAGAGAGGAAGGGAAGGTAAAACTGTGACATCCCACCCCTGATGCAATCTAGTCCTTCAGCCTTATCAAGTTTTATACACTGGAATTCAGAATATTGGATTTAATTTTTCATGTGCTAAGAAAACAGGTTGAAAATCACTGTCTTAAGAGATACCTTCCTGGGCTTCCCTGGTGGCGCAGTGGTTGAGAATCTGCCTGCCAACGCAGGGGACACGGGTTCGAGCCCTGGTCTGGGAGGATCCCACATGCCGCGGAGCAACTGGGCCCGTGAGCCACAACTACTGAGCCTGCGCGTCTGGAGCCTGTGCTCCGCAACAAGAGAGGCCGCGATAGTGAGAGGCCCGTGCACCGCGATGAAGAGTGGCCCCCGCTTGCCGCAACTGGAGAAAGCCCTCGCACAGAAACGAAGACCCAACACAGCCAAAATAAGTAAATAAATTAATATTAAAAAAAAAAAAAAAAAAAGAGATACATTCCAGTCTCCTTTGAGGACACCTCTTGGCCTACAGGTAGCCCATTTCTTCTTTATTTCTCTGACCTATTGAGGACAAACAACTTTTCCCCCAAGCTATCAGGGGACAAGGCTGTCACAATCAGACACTTTACTAAATACCTCTGGGATAACAATAAGGAAATAAACATTGAAAACTTGTATCCAGGTAGCCTGGTACATGAGACCCAGATCATTCCCTAGTACTAGAAAGTTCCATCTCTCCTCCTGGACACTGTCTCAGTGCCTACCCAGGAGCTCATCCTGCTCAAAATATGGCCCTGAGAAAGCAAGGCCTGGAGAACTTTGAGCTTCATGGAAAGCAATTCCCTCTGTTTTGCACTCAAGACTTGGATTCTGCGTCAGTGTCCTGCGTGAGGTCTGCCTCTTACTAGGACGAATGACATGGGGATGTCCACCCCTTTCAACAGAGACCCTTTCTATCCATGGGGGAATGGCCTTAGAGACCCCTACAGGGTAATCCTCAGAATACAACCCAGCCAAGCCCACTTTCAAATAGGAGGTCCCCCTTTTACTAGTTAATCGTCACCAGGGTGACCATAAATCTGGTTTGCCTGGGACAGTCCTATTTTATGCTTGTTGCCCTGGTGCAATTATTAATCACTCCCCTTTCATTCCCAAAGTGTCCTACTTTGGGCGATAAATTGTATGGTCACCCTAATTACCATGATCATAATCGGAGTGCTTCCGGCCCCTCAGTGCTCAGCTGATACTGACTTCCTCCCAGGAGGCCCTCCTGCCATGCTCACTCCAGCTGATCTCCCCTTCCAGGAAACTAGCTATCAGAATGCTGAGGTGCCTTCCCCACCCTGACCCTGCCATGTGCACTGCTAGTCTCCTCCCCACGTCATTCATTCCATAAGTATTTCACGCCCACCTGCAATGAAACAGAGAGTATGAAAGACTCTGGGGAAAGAGGAGCCAAAGCAGACAGACAATATGTGTACAGAGATTTATGATGTTCCCTAATGACAAAGACTACAAACCCCTTAGAGCCGGGCTGGGGTGGAGGGGGGAAGGGATGGGAATGCGTGTGTCCTGTGTTTTACGGGATGGGCAGAGCGTTCTCTAATAAGGTGACATTTATACAGAGGTCTTCGTGAAATGAGGGAGTGACCCCAGTGGGGAGAAAGAATTCCGGGCCAAAGGAACCACATGTGTAAAAACCCTAAGAGGAAGGAACAGCAAGGACGCCTAAGTAGTTGATGTCAGTGCCAGCGATGGTGGCAAGAGTGCCCATGGATTAGGAGTACCGAGGGCCATCTTTTTCCGTCTTCCCCACAACTGGATCTGCACTGATGCTCAGATCTTGACAACCCTGGTGGATGTTGATTGATTAGGTCACACATCAGTGTGGTTTTCTTGGTCACAGTGGCTCTGGGTCAAAACTTCATAGGACAGCCTGGCTCCAGCCTTGGCAGTGTGGCCAGACTGCCAACCTTTTGCTAGGAGCTTATGGGGTTCCCAAACGAGCTGAACCCCAAGCTACCTTTGCAGACAGCCACTGATTGCTCCAGCCTCTGAAGGGCTGCATGGCATCTCTCAGTAGCTCAGTTTGCTCCACGGAACTTGACCAAGTTGGATCTCCGGGCACTAACCTCTTCACTTGATACCATTCTGTATAATTTTATAAAGCCATTTCAGACTGTGTAACCAGAAGGCGAGGAATTTGCCCTGCTCCCTGAGAGATGTCCCATATTACCTGTTTGCTCCAGGTTATTAGAATTGTTTATATTGCGTTCTTATTCGTAAGTTTATTTAAGTAGATATTCTCCGGACAGTATAGATTTTGCCACTGATGTTGTTTCCGTTTGCATTGGCAGCCAGGAAGCTCCTCATCAGCCCTGGGGAGCATCAGTAGTAACTGGGCAGGAATTCTCTGAGTTAACTCACCCTAGGCATCAGCTTATCATTCTACTTTTCCTTTTCTCCCGTATTACTTTTTCATCTTAGTAAACCAGTTGGAATCTTTTTGAAGTGATCTGGGTCTTAAAATTAATCCCTAAGCAAATCACTTTTTCAGACACCTTCATGTATACATAAGTTTTAAGCACCTACTATGTGAAAAGAAGCATGTTAGGATCATAGAGGATGGAGGGGACTGAAAACAGTGTTGCAGAGTCCCTGCCCTCCGGCTGAAGTCCCGATTCTATTTGCCCATCAGTTTCTCATGGGTCAGATCTCAGTGAATGCCGGCATTCTATAGAACGGAGAAACTGACCCCCAAATTCCATCACTCTAAAGGATTAATTATTTGCATAATTTACTTTGTTCATAATGGTGTTGGACCTAGTACCTACAGAGAGGAAATCAGTTTTTAAAAAAGAAGATGGTTGGGTCGTCATGACTTCACCGGGTCTGTGTTGGTGTCTTTGTCTTGAACGTAATTAAGAGCCTTGGTGTGAGTTTTTAAATGTCTGATCCACCATCCCTCACCCTTTCACCCAACATGGCTACAAAGGGAGGTTGAGACTCATTCAAACCAGAACTTAGCAGCCTCATACAGTCCTATGCATGAGGGGGGAGGGACGGGGCTTGGAGGGAGAATATATTGAGATCTGCCCTTTGATCGTGCTCAATGCGACTTTGCATTTACCTGAGGGATTAAAAGTTCTCATTGACCAAGGCTCCCGGTTTCCTACTCAGCCTTTGACGGGACAAGTGTTAATTGGACGATATAATGGGGACAATGTTAATTCCCCTCTTAGAGTTCCTTTTCTTGTTCAGTCAAATAGAAAGGCCCTTTTAAATGGCAGAAAGAGGAAGAAAGGAGCCTGTTTATAAGGGTAATAGACTGCACATCTTCCCCCTTGTCTCAGAACAAGTGCAATGGAGTCAGCATAAAGCAGGCCCTAAACAGCGACAGAAAGGGACCGACGTGGTGGTTTGCCTGGAATGTCACCCTGGATTTAGGAATGGGGAAATATGGTCAGGAGGCTCTGTCTGTTTCTGTAACAATGGGGGGTGGGGAGCCTGGAAGGGTAGAAACCATGAGACTCAGGGGTGAGAAAAGGGCAGGTTGATGAGGGTAGGAAATGGGGGTGACAGGGGGTGATAAGGGCAATGGACCCTAGACAGTCAGGAAGCCTGGAGGGATCCTGAGCATTTGGACTGAGCCTGATATTCCCAAACCTGGAAGAGTTCATGACTGTACAGGGCGATGGGCAAGAAGAGGGGGTTCTAGAAGCAGCAGCCAGTTTTTAGGGGGTTTCTGTAATTAGAATCTTCCTCCTGCCCCATCTTAAAATATGCTGATGTTCAGTTGTCTGTGGATTCTAGGAGCCCCCCTCCTCCACCTTCCCACCCGTAGAAACAAACATTATCCTCCCAAGTTCCATCTCCTCACACCTCCATTTGTTTCTCTCCTAACAAACTCTTCCTCTTGTTGAACTAATACATCTTCCAGCCCTGCTTTTTATGAATGATGACCATGGTGCATTCAGATTTTCATTTGTTAACTTATTCAACAGGCATTTTCTGGGCATTGACTGGATAGCAGGTCCTCTGCTGTGTGCTCTTGAGTAAGTCACTTCACCTTGCTGTGTGTCACACATGCAGAGATGAGAATAATTGCCCTGGATTTTAGTCTACAAGGTTCTCTTTGGGATCGGTGGAGATAAAAGAAGTAAAAATGCCTTATAAACTATACCATATGGAAAATGAATTATTCTCCTTACTATTTTTATTCACTGGGGAGATGAAAAGGATGTGTAAGAAATGACAAGGAACAAAGACAAGACCATCTCTTGTCTTTGTCATTGAAAGACAAGCTTGCCAGCCACAGACAGAGTGCAATGCAGGGCACCTCCAGCCTGAGCAATCAGAGCGGGCTTCGGTGGTCTAAGTCGAGTCGCCTGTGGGAAGTCCCAAGCCCTTTCTGGCATCTGGTCTTCCTATCAGCAAACCGAAGGGTGGAGGTATCTTACTGATAGATCAGCGCCGTTATAGCTCAAGCTTCTATGATCCTACTTGGACTGGCCTCTTTCCAAGTTTTTTTGTTTGTATGTTTGTTTTGCAAATTTTAAAATCACACCGATTTGGGATAATTTGAGAACCCTCAACAAAAAAGGAATCTGCAACTTTTAACCCAATTAAACATTCTCTTGTTTTTAGAGTGGATTAAGAAAAGAGAAGTAGCTGACCATCCGTATTTAAGACCAACCCTGGAGAAACTCCTGGACTCATGAGGGTCTCATTTCATTGTGGAACAGTGGAGAAAGGTGGGGAGGCCAACCTTCGCTTGTATGACTCTGGAGTTCTTTCCCTCAGATAGCAACGGGTCTGTGCCTGATGTTTACCTCTTGTTTCCTAGTTCTATACCCACCTGTTTAAAGCTGGAAGCCTGCAAACTACATTTGTTAGTTTCCCTTGGAGGCGGGCTTTCTGTCTGCTTCTGCCAATAGGAGACGCTGGTGGGAGCCTGACCAGAGGGTGGAAGGAAGGGAGGATTCTGCTCTCCCTCGGACAAGGTGGCAGCTGCTGCTGGCTCTCGTAGTGGCACGGGAGTGGAGCCGATTCTGGGCTCTAGCAGGCTGGCAGGAAGAAGAATCTTTTCAAGCAGCGGCAGTTCTAGTTGAGAAGACCCTTCTCTGGTGGATCCAGTACCACCCGAAACACGACCTCCAAGAACTCAGCAGCAGGAACAGACTTCCAAGTCTTGGTCTGGGAATGCGTGAGCAGCATCAGATCTCTAAATGTTACTCCCTGTTCTTTTTAATTTTTTTCCTTTTTTTAAAAAAAAATTATTTATTTTTTTGTACTGCAGGTTCTTATTAGTTACCTGTTTTATACATATGAGTGCATACATGTCAATCCCAATCTCCCAGTTCATCCCACCACCAACACCACCACCCCCGCTTTCCCCCCTTGGTGTCCATACGTTTGTTCTCTACATCTGTGTCTCTATTTCTGCCTTGCAAACCAGCTCATCTGTACATTTTTCTACATTCCACATATATGCGTTAATATAAGATATTTCTTTTTCTCTTTCTGACTTACTTCACTCTGTATGACAGTCTCTAGATCCATCCACGTCTCTACAAATGACCCAATTTTGTTCCTTTTTATGGCTGAGTAATATTCCATTGTATATATGTACCACTTCTTCTTTATCCATTCGTCTGTCGATGGGCAGTTAGGTTGCTTCCATGACCTGGCTATTGTAAATAGTGCTGCAATGAATATTGGGGTGCATGTGTCTTTTTGAATTATGGGTTTCTCTGGGTATATGCCCAGTAGTGGGATTGCTGGGTCATATGGTAATTCTGTTTTTAGCTTTTTAAGGAACCTCCATACTGTTCTCCATAGTGGCTCTATCAATTTACATTCCCACCAACAGTACAAAAGGGTTCCCTTTTCTCCACACCCTCTCCAGCATTTGTTGTTTGTAGATTTTCTGATGATGCCCATTCTAACTGGTGTGAGGTGAAACCTCATTGTAGTTTTGATTTGCATTTCTCTAATAATTAATGACGTTGTGCATCTTTTCATGTGCCTCTTGGCCATCTGTATGTCTTCTTTGGAGAAATGTCTATTCAGGTCTTCTGCCCATTTTTGGATTGGGTTGCTTGTTTTTTTAATATTGAGCTGCATGAGCTGTTTATATATTTTGGAGATTAATCCTTTGTCCGTTGATTCGTTTGCAAATAATTTCTCCCATTCTGAGGGTTGTCTTTTTGTCTTTTATAGTTTCCTTTGCTGTGCAAAAGCTTTTAAGTTTCATTAGGTCCCATTTGTTTATTTTTGTTTTTATTTCCATTACTCTAGGAGGTGAGTCAAAAAAGATCTTGCTGTGATTTATGTCAAAGAGTGTTCTTCCTCTGTTTTCCTCTAAGAGTTTTATAGTGTCTGGTCTTACATTTAGATCTTTAATCCATTTTGAGTTTATTTTTGTGTATGGTGTTAGGGAGTGTTCTAATTTCATTCTTTTACATGTAGCTGTCCAGTTTTCCCAGCACCACTTATTGAAGAAACTGTCTTTTCTCCATTGTGTATCCTTGCCTCCTTTGTCATAGATTAGTTGACCATAGGTGCATGGGTTTATCTCTGGGCTTTCTATCCTGTTCCATTGGTCTATATTTCTGTTTTTGTGCCAGTACCATACTGTCTTGATTACTGTAGCGTTGTAGTATATTCTGAAGTCAGGGAGTCTGATTCCTCTAGCTCTGTTTCTTTCCCTCAAGATTGCTTTGGCTATTTGGGGTCTTTTGTGCCTCCATACAAATTTTAAGATTTTTTTGTTCTAGTTCTGTAAAAAATGCCATTAGTAATTTAGGGATTACTAGGGATAGGGATTGCACTGAAGAGGTAGATTGCTTTGGGTAGTATAGTCATTTTCACAATATTGATAATTCCAATCCAAGAACATGGTATATCTCTCCATCTGTTCGTGTCATCTTTGATTTCTTTCATCAGTGTCTTATAGTTTTCTGAGTACAGGTCTTTTACCTCCTTAGGTAGGTTTATTCCTAGGTATTTTATTCTTTTTGTTGCAATGGTGAATGGGAGTGTTTCCTTAATTTCTCTTTCTGATCTTTTGTTGTTAGCATATAGGAATGCAAGAGATTTCTGTGCATTAATTTTGTAGCCTGCAACTTTACCAAATTCATCGATTAGCTCTAGTTTTCTGATGACATCTTTAGGATTATCTATGTATAGTATCATGGCATCCACAAACAGTGACAGTTTTACTCCTTCTTTTCCAATTTGTATTCCTTTTATTTCTTTTTCTTCTCTGATTGCCATGGCTAGGACTTCCAAAACTATGTTGAATAATAGTGGCGAGAGTGGACATCCTTGTCTTGTTCCTGACCTTAGAGGAAATGCTTTCAGTTTTTCACCATTGAGAATGATGTTTGCTGTGGGTTTGTCATATATGGTCTTTATTATGTTGAGGTAGTTTCCCTCTATGCCCACTTTCTGGAGAGTTTTTATCATAAATGGGTGTTGAATTTTGTCAAAAGCTTTTTCTGCATCTATTGAGATGATCATATGGTTTTTATTCTTCAATTCGTTAATATGGTGTATCACATTGATTTACGTATATTGAAGAATCCTGCATCCCTGAGATGAATCCCACTTGACCATGGTGTATGATCCTTTTAATGTGTTGTTGGATTCTGTTTGCTAGTATTTTGTTGAGGATTTTTGCATCTATATTCATCAATGATATTGGTCTGTAATTTTGTTTTTTTGTACTATCTTTGTCTGGTTTTGGTATCAGGGTGATAGTGGCCTTGTAGAATGAGTTTGGAAGTGTTCCTCCCTCTGCTATATTTTGGAAGAGTTTGAGAAGGATGGGTGTTAGCTCTTCTCTAAATGTTTGATAGAATTCACCTGTGAAGCCATCTGGTCCTGGACTTTTGTTAGTTGGAAGATTTTTAATCACAGTTTCAATTTCATTACTTGTGATTGGTCTGTTCATATTTTCTATTTCTTCCTGGTTCAGTCTTGGAAGGTTATACCTTTCTAAGAATTTGTCCATTTCTTCCAGGTTGTCCATTTTATTGGCATAGAGTTGCTGGTAGTAGTCTCTTATGATGCTTTGTATTTCTGCAGTGTCCGTTGTAACTTCTCCTTTTTCATTTCTAATTTTATTGATTTGAGTTCTCTCCCTCTTTTTCTTGATGTGTCTGGCTAAAGGTTTAGCAATTTTGTTTATCTTCTCAAAGAACCAGCTTTTAGTTTTATTGATCTTTGTTGTTTTTTTCTTTGTTTCTATTTCATTTATTTCTGCTCTGATCTTTATGATTTCTTTCCTTCTGCTAACTTTGGGTTTTGTTTGTTCTTCTTTCTCTAGTTCCTTTAGGTGTAAGATTAGATTGTTTATTTGAGATTTTTCTTGTTTCTTGCGATGAGATTGTATTGTCATACACTTGCCTCTTAGAACTGCTTTTGCTGCATCCCATAAGTTTTGGATCATCAATTTTCGTTGTCATTTGTCTCTAGGTATTTTTTGATTTCCTCTTTGTTGATCTCTTCAGTGATCTCTTGGTTATTTAGTAACATATTGTTTAGCCTTCATGTATTTGTGTTTTTTACGTTTTTTCCCCTGTCATTTATTTCTAATCTCATAGCGTCTTTTAGGAAAAGATGCTTGATATGATTTCAATCTTCTTAAATTTACCAAGACTTGATTTGTGACCTAAGATGTGATCTATCCTGGAGAATGTTCATGTGCACTTGAGAAGAAAGTGTAATCTGCTGTTTTCGGATGGAATGTCCTATAAATATCAATTAAATCTATCTTGTCTATTGTGTCATTTAAAGCTTGTGCTTCCTTATTAATTTTCTGTCTGGATGATCTATCCATTGGTGCAAGTGAGGTGTTAAAGCCCCCCACTATTATTGCATTACCATCAATTTCCTCTTTTATAGCTGTTGGCATCTGCCTTATATATTGAGGTGCTCCTATGTTGGGTGCATAAATATTTATTATAATTGTTATATCTTCTTCTTGGATTGATCCCTTCATCATTATGTAGTGTCCTTCCTTGTGTCTTGTAACAGTCTTTATTTTAAAGTCTATTTTATCTGATAGGAGTATTGCTACTCCAGCTTTCTTTTGATTTCCATTTGCATGGAATATCTTTTTCCATTCCCTCACTTTCAGTCTGTGTATGTCCCTAGGTATGAATTTGGTCTCTTGTAGACAGCATATATATGGGTCTTATTTTTGTATCCACTCAGCCAGCCTGTGTCTTTTGGTTGGAGCATTTAATCCATTCACATTTAAGGTAATTATCGATATGTGTGTTCCTATTACCATTTTCTTAATTGTTTTGGGTTTGTTTTTGTAGGTCCTTTTCTTCTCTTGTGTTTTCCACTTAAAGATGTTCCTTTAGCATTTGTTGTAGAGCTGGTTTTGTGGTGCTGACTTCTTTCAGCTTTTGCTTGTCTGTAAAGCTTTTGATTTCTCTGTTGAATCTGAGTGAGATTCTTGCCAAGTAGAGTAATCTTGGTTGTAGGTTCTTCCCTTTCATCACTTTAAATATATCCTTTCTGGCTTGTAGAGTTTCTGCTGAGAAATCAGCTGTTAACCTTATGGGAGTTCCCTTGTATGTTATTTGTTGTTTTTCCCTTGTTGCTTTTAATAATTTTTCTTTGTCTTTAATTTTTGTCAATTTGATTACTATGTGTCTCAGCATGTTTCTCCATGGGTTTTTCCTGCCTGGGACCCTCTGTGCTTCCTGGACTTGGGTGGCTATTTCCTTTCCCATGTCAGGGAATTTTTCGACTATAATCTCTTCAATATTTTCTCGGGTCCTTTCTCTCTCTCTTTTCTTTCCGGGACCCCTATAATGAGAATGTTGTTGTGTTTAATGTTGTCCCAGAGGTCTTTTAGGCTGTCTTCATTTCTTTTCATTCTTTTTTCTTTATTCTGTTCTGCAGCAGTGAATTCCACCATTCTGTCTTCCATGTCACTTATCTGTTCTTCTGCCTCAGTTATTCTGCTATTGATTCCTTCTAGTGTAATTTTCATTTCAGTTATTGTATTGTTCATCTCTGTTTGTTCTTTAATTCTTCTAGGTCTTTGTTAAATATTTATTGCATCTTCTCGATCTTTGCCTCCATTCTTTATCCGAGGTCCTGGATCATCTTCACTATCATTATTCTGAATTCTTTTTCTGGAAGGTTGCCCAACTCCACTTCATTTAGTTGTTTTTTTGTGTGTGTTTTATCTTGTTCCTTCATCTGGTACATAGTCCTCTGCCTTTTCATTTTGGCTATATTTCTGTGAATGTGGTTTTCGTCCCACAGGCTGCAGAATTGTAGTTCTTCTTGCCTCTGCTGTCTGCCCTCTGGTGGATGAGGCTATCTAAGAGGCTTGTGCAAACTTCCTGATGGGAGAGACTGGTGGTGGGTAGAGCTGGGTGTCACTCTGGTGGGCAGAGCTCAGTAAAACTTTAATCCGCTTGTCTGCTGATGGGTGGGGCTGAGTTCCCTCTCTGTTGGTTGTTTGGCCTGAGGCAAACCAGCAGTGGAGGCTACAGGCTCTTTGGTGGGCCTAATGGTGTACTCTGGGAGGGCTCATGCCAAGGAGTACTTGGCAGAACTTCTGCTGCCAGTGTCCTTGTCCACACAGTGAGCCACTGCCACCCCCCGCTTCTGCAGGAGACCCTCCAACACTAGCAGGTAGGTCTGGTTCAGCCTCCTATGGGGTCACTGCTTCTTCCCCCTGGGTCCTTATGTGCACACTACTTTGTGTGTGCCCTCCAAGAGTGGATTTTCTGTTTCCCCCAGACCTGTTGAAGTCCTGCAATGAAATCCCACTAGTCTTCAAAGTCTGATTCTCTAGGAATTCCTCCTCCCATTGGCAGACCCCCAGGTTGGGAAGCCTGATGTGGGGCTCAGAACCTTCACTCCAATGGGTGGACTTCTGTGGTATAATTGTTTTCCAGTTTGTGAGTCCCACCCAGCCGTTATGGGATTTGATTTTATTGTGATTGCGCCCCTCCTACTGTCTCACTGTGGCTTCTCCTTTGTCTTTGGATGTGGGGTATCTTTTTTAGTGAGTTCTAGTGTCTTCCTGTCAATGATTATTCAGCAGTTAGTTGTGAATCTGGTGCTCTCGCAAGAGGGAGTGAGTGTACGTTCTTCTACTCTGCCATCTTGAACCAATCTCCCCCTTTTCTTTTTAGTTCCACTAACTTTCTCTTTTTTAGTTTCCCCTCTGTCTCTTATTTGGCCTTCCAGCCCTTCTAACTCCTTTATAACCAATTTCCCATATTAAATTCCCTCCACTTGAAACACCAGAGAAAATGATTTCTTACTGATACAAAGACCATATAAGAATTTTTGTCCGCAGTTCTTCTGGGGCTGGAGAGAAAATAATTCCTGCTCAAAGGTGAAAAACTGTGTTAACTTTGCTCCTTGCTGACCCTGAAACCAAGGGTGATTCCTTCCACTTCTCTGAGCCTCAGTTTTGCCATCTCTGAAATGCACATAATAAGTTCAGGTTGGCCTTCCTCACGGGGGTGAATTGTTACTCACAAACAGACCAGCCCGATGTGACCATGCACAGTCTCAGTGCTGTGTAGCCAGGGCATCTGGGTGCACTTGGACCTCACACATTTCCCTATCAACTCATCTTTGTGCATCTGTTCCATCATCTAGCATCTGACCTTGGACGGGGCTCTTCTTGCTCTGAGCTGAAAGATGCACACTTCAGACTCACCAGCCCTTAAATATTTCATAGCAGACTGGCTGGAAATTAATATTTTATCACAGACACCTTGGCACGTAAATATTTAATCACAGATGTAGCTGATGAGTAATGAATCAGCACCAGGAAAACTTTTGGTCTCTTGTACCAGTTTTAAAGGATCTTTGGATATGGTCTCAGAGGACAGAGGGACCAATGGCAAGTCTATTTCCAAGTTTAATATTTTTAAGGGCTCAAAAAATGGCCTCAGTACCAATCTGAGGCTCTGGATCAGAGAATCTCATCCACAAAGACCATAAGCAAATTGGAAATAACCATAGTTTGAGAAGAATTGGCTGGATGGCTAAAGTAATAAGCATTTATGTCAGTTTATATCCTAAGAAAACACAGGTTCTGTGTATGCAGAAGAAATATCTTTAGAGGCACAAGAGTGGAGCTCAGCATGGTAAATTGGAAGGCTTTATGTTTCCAGTGGTGATTTGGAGTATGATGTGAAGAGAAGGTTGCAGGAAAAGGTTAGAAAAACTTTGAATATGAAGAGTAGGTTCAGAAAGGAGAAAAAAATTTGAGTTTGGAAGAATTCATGGAACTCCATGTTTAAAAAGTAAGAGTAGGGACTTCTCTTGTGGTCCAGTGGTTAAGGCTCCGTGCTTCCACTGCAAGGGGCGTAGGTTCGATCCCTGGTTGGGGAATGAAGATCCCGCATGCTGCGTGCGGCTAAAAAAAAAAAAAAAGTAAGAGTAGTAAAAATTTCTTGAGTTGGAATTCAAAGAAACTACTGATGTCCCCATGCTGGGATAAGTGCACCTTCATTGCCAGAATAAAGGATGTTTCTAGAATTTAGCCTTAAAGGGCTTCATCTCTCTCTCTCTCTCTTTTTCTGGCAGTGCTACATGGCTTGTGGGACCTTAGTTCCCAGACCAGGGATTGAACCTGTGTCCTCAGCAGTGAAACCTCAGAGTCCTAACCACTGGACCACCAGGGAATTTCCTAGACTTCATTTCTCAACTTTGTTGGACATTTGTTTCTGCCACCCAAAAGCCATTGTCCCTATTCTTCTTTATTGTTAGGAGAGCTCTGAATTCATTTGGGGGGGGTCACCCTCTGATGTGCTTAGAGGAGGGGGACCGGTCTACCCCAAGGGTGACTGTCTAAACTGACCATGGAAATTCTATTCCCCTTTATGGTCATCGTTTCAGTCATGGGTACGTAAAGTAATCCTTGCCAACATGGTATAAAGGGAAATCAGGGGCATTTGTTCAAGGGGCTTCTGGGAAAGGCATTGCTCAGTGAAGAAAAGAGACACAGAAGGAGGAGCAACCTGCCCGCCTTTGGATGCTGTTGTGTGATGTCGTGGGGCAGTGACCTTGTCACCATGATGAGAAGACAGGCTAAAGACCAAAGCTGAAGATGAGAG
Source organism: Eschrichtius robustus (assembly GCF_028021215.1). NCBI lineage: Eukaryota > Metazoa > Chordata > Mammalia > Artiodactyla > Eschrichtiidae > Eschrichtius > Eschrichtius robustus. Next base: position 11,964,343 of record NC_090838.1, read on the forward strand.
AGAAGAAAAATGAAAGCCCCTGGTCCTAGCACCACTAAGTTGACCAAATCTGGAAGCCCTTTATCAACAGGCTTCTTATGATGTGTGTAAGCTGCTGTTAGCTGAGTGTTTTGTTACTCAAAGCCAGGAGAATCCTAATTAATGTACCACGTGAACAGTAGAGGTAGAGTCAACGGTTAGCGAGATAAAGATTAGAGACAAATGACAGTAATTGAAAAGTAAAAGAATAATGAGAAACTTTTCCACTCCCATTTGATGGGCTAATAATCAAGGCTGATACACACTGACCTTTGGTGAAGATGTGGAGTCTTGGGACCTCTCCTATGCTTCCAGGGGGTATGTGGAGGTCAAACTTGCTCCATCCCTTCGGGGAATAAGTTGGCAGCATCTGGTAGTGCACAAGATGCACGTAATCCGTCATCTAACAATTCTCCTCTTTGGCGAATACCTAGAGATACTCTTGTACACGTACGGAGAGACACATATATGATAATGTTCATGGTAACATTTTTGTAATAAAGGAAGTTGGAAACTAACCCTAACGACCGTCAACTTGAAAACCAATAAATCACCTCTCCAGACTTTGGTCCAATGAATAAATTACAGCTACATGTATTAACATAATTAAATATCAAAAGAAGAATTTAGAGTGGAAAGAAAAAAGCAAGCTTCAGAGGGATATATAAATTTTCATATGAAGTTTAAAAACACAAACAGTATGATGTAGTAAAAATGTAAAGAAATGCATTGGGATGGATAAATAACATGTTCAAAATGGTGGCTTCCTTCAAGGAAATGGAGAGGGGGGAGTGTCCACAGGGGGCTCCAATCAGACTTAAATTATTTTCTTTCTTAAAAAAGGAGTGTGAGGAAATGGGTGGCCATAATATAATTATATATACTTGTTTATATGTCTGAAATATTTCATTAAAACGTTTCTTGAGACTGAGATTATGGGCTTATTTAAGTGAAGTTGACTCAGATGAATATATGGCCCTGAATCATTTCCCCAGTGTAAGTTTTCTGAAGCCTGGTGGTGGTACATAGACTAACAGTAGTTTATATGAAAAGAAGCCAGAGGGGTTTTGTTTTATTTTTACCAGGAGATTATTGTAAACCAACAGGGTGATGTAATTTCCAAATGAGTGGGCATAACCTGGGTCGTAACAATAGAATTACAGTGATAAATTTAAAGGAAATGAGAGTCCAGCTTTATTTAGTTTTCTTTTTTAAATTGAATGAAAGATTCTTTAAGTTCTACAGTGCTTTATAATTTTCAAAAGTTTCACACACATGATTTCATATAATCCCCTAATAACCCCCTTTTTTTATCCCATACCCCGATATTGCCCCTCCCCTCTTCCCTCTCCCCACTGGTAACCACTAGTTTGTTCTCTATATTTGTGAATCTGCTTCTTTTTTGTTTTATTCACTAGTTTGCTGTTTTTTTTTAGATTCCACATATAAGTGCTATCATACAGTATTTGTCTTTCTCTGTCTGGCTTATTTTACTTAGAATAATGCCCTCTAAGTCCATCCATGTTGCTGCAAATGGCATTATTTCTTTCTTTTTTATGGCCGAGTAGCATTCCATTGTATATATGTACCACATCTTCTTTACCCATTCATCTGTTGGAGTCCAGCTTTATTTTGCACTGGCCAGAGCTTGCTTAGAGGATGACCTTCAGGTCTAGATTTGTCATATTATGAGGGATATTGTCAGAATAGAATACAATGACAGCGAATAGTTTGATGAAAGCACTGAAACTTTCAGTTCATATAAGGAGTGGCTGGTGAAGAGACAATGTAGGGGCAGCAACTCACTCATTACATCTTTGGTGGGCTGTCATGGAGCAGAGGGAGAAGATTTGTCACCTGGGGCCAGAAGGCAGAGTCACACCCAATACTGGAAGGTACTGGGACCATGTGTTAGGTGGGGGGATACTTTTAGCTCAGTATGAACCAGAGCTGTCTAATGTTGGAGGTGTCCTGTAATGGGACTGGTGGCCTTGGGAGGTAATAGGCCGCCTGTCACTTGCAGTGTCCAAGAAGATTTTGCAGTGTGGTGGGAGCTGGACTGGACAACCTCTGAGGTCCCCGTCCTGAGGTTGTACAGTCATGGGACAGAGCACACAACACAGCTATTCTTGGGAGACATTAGTGTGCTTTATGACTAGAGATGAGCGTTTCAGGCCCACCAGGGAGAGGTCCTAGAGGTAACTCCAGGGCTGGCTTGGTCATCGGTTCTGATCAGGAGCGCTGGCTAATCTTTGGCCTTTCTAAATGAATGGTGGAGGCAAAAGCCTTGGACAGAGGTGAGGAGTTGCTTCTCCCGAGTAGAGCTGGCTGATACAGAGGTTATGGGGAACATGGTCCATTTTCTGTTACCACAGGGATGCAGCCCTTAAAAGCATGTTAGGGTGATATTGGGGTATTCGAGGATGGCTGATATCTATAAGCTGCAGCCTGTGGGATGCAAGTCTTGCCTTATGGGCTGATCATTTTTAGTGTTGAGTAAGGGAAGCTGTGGGTGCTTAGTTAGCAGTAGGCACCTATGTAGGCAGGAGATGGGATTCAGGGAGCGTTTTTCTCGATCATAATTTTGAGGAATTGAGATCTCTACCCTGGTACTCTAAGGTTCTGGGTTCTGGAAGGTACAAGGAGGCAAATAAGATGGTAAGAACGAAACACTCCTCCCAGTGTGAAGAAAAATATGTCTTTCTTTGTAAATCAAATTTTCTCAGAGAGTGGTGTTCTATATTTTTTGTTGTTCTCCCAAAGCCTTTAGTAAAGTTTTGTGTCACTGCTCTAGTCAGGTCTCAGCTGTGCTTGGTAGAGTGTTAAAAGCAGAGTGCCGAGTAACAAAAACCGCTAAGAATCAATGAAAGAAGAAAACTGCCCTCCACCCCCGTCCGCCCACAAACGCACTGTGAAATCTCTGCAGCAGAGGGAAAGCCCACAGTCCAGTAGGACCTTCCGCTGTCAAATGTGGATACTCTGGATGCTACTTTTTTGAGGGAATGATAGAAATCCTCTTAGAGGCATCTTATATATATACTCAGCATCTTGGCCTGCTCCTACAAGGTCATTTTCTTCTAGCCAAAGGTCTCAGAGATCACGGCTGGGGTTTAGAGTCACCTCAATAGGAGCGTATTAGTTATCTATTACTGTGTAACAAATTACCCCAAAACTTAGCTGTTTAGAACAACCACCATTTGTTATCTCTCACAGTTTCTGAGTGTCTTAGCTGGATGTTTCTGGCTCAAGGTCTCTCATGAAATTGCAGTCGAGATGGGGCTGCAGTCTCTGAAGCCTTGGGTGGGTCTGAGAATCCACTTCCAAGCTCACTTACATGACTGTTGGCAGGAGAATCCAGTCCTTACCAGGTGGGTCTTTGCTTAGGGCTACTCATGACCTGGCTTCCCCAAGAGCAAGTGATAGCAGAACAAGAGAGTGGCAGAGCAATGGAGCAACAAGAATGGAAAGTGCAGCCTCTTACAACCTAATATTGGAAGTGACTTACCATCATGTCTGCCATGTTCTACTGGTCATGCAGACCAAACCTGGTTCAAAGCATAAGGTGTGAATACCAGGAAGTAGCACTCGCGGTTGGAACTCTAATTGCAAACATACAAATTTAAATTCACTCTAGAGAGATCCATATCTGGGCATAAGAAACGTTAATATTTCTTCCTTCATTCAAGAGGCTCTTATTAAGCACATCCTTTGTGCCAGTCACTGTTCTAGGTGCTGAAAATACCATGATGAGCAAGATATTCAAAGTTCCTGATTTCAGGGATTTTACGTTTCAGTGAAAGAGACAGAGAATGAACAAATTTCAAAAAAATGGCTTTTTACTTCCAACTCAATCTTTCTTCACAACAACCCTTGGGGACGGTGTTACCAGCATTCCCATTTTCCATGTGAGGAAGTCAAGTCTTAGACAGGTGATGGGATTTTCCCGGGATCCCACTTAGTAAGAGCCATGGCTGGGCTTTGACCCCAAGTCCATTGCCTCTTTCCCGAGCTGAGGTACGTTACTTTGGGGTGTCCCAGTCTACCATAAGAAGAGGCCCCGCCGGCTGGGTCTGTACTTTAGAACATCTGCTGAAGGTCCCAATCCTCGCTAGACTGTGGGCTCCTTGAAGGCAGGCCTGGTGCTTTATTCGTCCCTGCATCCCCTAGACATCCAGATATCGTAAGACGGACTGGTCCCCAGCCCTTAGCATATTCTTTCCTGGGCTCTGTTCTGCCCGTGCCCAACCCCCTCTGGAGTTGGTTCCTGTGAGGGAGGCCATTCCCTGGGAGATTTGCTGGCTGTCTGCCCTGGACAGAGCCTGGCAGAGCCAACGTTGGGAGCTGTAGGTGCACAGAACCTACATTTTCAACAAGGGCACATCGAGAGAGAAATGTGTCGGCCATAGGTCAGCAAAACTAGGCACTCAGAACTGACGTGCTTTCACATGTGTTATCTCACTGCCTCTCAAAAAACAGACTTGTGAAGTAGGCAGGATGGAACTTATGGACCAGTTTTATAGATGAAGACACCAAGATTCAGAGAGAGAAACCACTCTTCCTAGTGTCTCAGAGCTATGACTAGAGGAGTGAGGGTTTTCTGATTTTGTTTCCCCCCAGCCTCCCACCCCGTGGCTGTCCCTAGATTATGTTCTGCACCATAAAACTCCATGTGGTCTAGTCTGGAGTAGTGCTTCCACGTGCAGACCACCTAGGGATCTTACTCACTTGCAAATTCTGATTCTGCAGGTCTAGGGTGGTTCCTAAGGTCCTGCATTTCTTTCTTTTTTAAAAAAAAATTAAATTTTTAATTGAAGTATAGTTGACTTACAGCATTTCAGGTGTACGGCAAAGTGATTCAGTTATACATATATATATGTTCTTTTTCAGATTTTTTCCATTCTGCGTTATTACAAGCTATTGAATATCTTTCCCTGTGCTATACAGTAGGTCCTTATTGTTTATCTATTTTATATATAGTAGTTCGTATCTGTTAATCCCAAACTCTTAATTTATCCTCCCCCCCCCCCTTTTCCTCTTTGGTAACCATAAGTTTGTTTTCTGTGTCTGTGAGTCTATTTCTGCTTTGTAAGTTCATTTGTATCATTCTTTTATATTCCACATATAAGCGATATCATATGATATTTGTCTTTCTCTGACTTACTTCACTTAGTATGATAATCTCCAGGTCTGTCCATGTTGCTATAAATGGCATTATTTAATTCTTTTTTATGGCCGAATAGTATTCCATTGTGTGTGTGTGGGTGTGTGTGTATATATATATATATATATATATATATATATTCATACATACATATATATGGAGATATATATATATATATATATCTCATGAGATTCTGCATTTCTAACAAGTTTCTAGGGAATGCCCAGTTGCTGCTCCACAGAGTATACTTTGAATCCTAAGAGCCATTCTGCTCTGTTTCCATACTGCAGAACCCCAGCTGCCCTTTAAAATACAGGCCAACGATGATCCCGGCACCCAGGAAGCTTTCCGGACATCTCCTGCTGGAAGTGCCTCTTCCCACCTGAATGTATCCTCAGGGATCTGCTCCCCTCTGGGGCACCGGTCACAGCTCCTTCCACTAAAGTGACCTGTGATCTCAAAGGCTTCTCCGTGGGCTTGGCCCACACTGGGTTGGACCCACAGTGCCTCTGAATTTATTTTTTGTTTTATCATTGACCAAATGTAGGCAGTATCAGCGGTGGGAAAGTGGGCATTGCGGTGCGCAGCTGCCCTGAATATCCTAATACTCCATTCCTTTTCTGTGGGGACACTTCACTGGCCGATTTAATCTTCCACCATTATTGATGAGGCTGTGCTTTCAGTCTTTTGGGCTGGACTGTAAGTTTCAGTTGATAAGACAGCTGACAAACAGACAGTGGGCTGTAGGCTGTGCTTTCAGTCTTTTGGGCTGGACTGTAAGTTTCAGTTGATAAGACAAACAGACAGTGGGCTGTAAGCTTTCACATAATCTTCATCACTGGCAAATTTTGAGTCAGTTGCAGCTGACCTTTACTTAGGGAAAAATCTCTTCTCCAAAAATGAAAAACGTAGATGTACGTGGAAGACTTCCCTGCCCCAGGCTCTGGTCTGCAGCAGATACAAACTCCTTGGGGGCAGACACCAGCTGATATTTATATCTAAATCCCCATGATCTAGAACATGTAGGCAAATTCAATAAATTCTCAAATACCAACTGTGCTGGGCCATGCACATACATTGTTACTTTGAAAAAACCCAGGAAAGCGTTCTAACACAGCCCCAGAGAATCTCAGTCTTTCCAGCCTCTCGTTTGAAAGTTTAGGATCAGGAAATCTTCTAGGTGAGGAAGTTGATTATCCCTTTTTACTGGACAGATGGGCACACAGATGCTCTGGGGAGTTCATTAACCCCACCCTGACATTTTTGCAGTCCTGGCTTTATCTTACAGTGGATCTTGGAACACGTCCAAAATATACTTAGACATACTTCTCTGGGAGAAAAGCTTTTACACTTCAGACACACACACACACACACACACACAAGCACACACTCTTAATTTGAGGTTGAATTTTTCTGCCCTAATTAGCTGCGTCTTTGAGCTTCAAGAGCTGGTTTTACTGTGGTTATTAACGAGGCCAATCTCTGATTGCTGGCCTTTTTCAAAAGCATTCCAGCCTGCTAAACAGTGGCCTTTCATGATTTACAAGTTTGGAATCTTTGGGGGTTTTCAACAATTAAGGTGCTAACTTTTCGCACTCCCCTTGTCTCCAAACTTCTTAATCACAAAACCTTGAAAGTGGGCTGTGGCGAGGGGAGCTTGGTGCTCCTGTAGGTTGCCTCTTAGACGTGGGAGAGCCCATCATCCAGTCCAGTGGGCATCGTTTCCAGAGAGGATGCTGGCAGGAAGTCACGGGTGCTGCCGTGAAGTCGTGGTCCAGAGTGAGTACTGTCAGATGTTGACTCCAAAAGACACAAGAGTAAACAACCCCGTCCTTGAACTTAGCGTGTCACTGTTTTCAAAGTACTTCCAAACTTGAAAGCTCACTTGATCTTTACAACAAGGCTGTGTGGGGCACAAACAAATACCGTTATTACTGAATGGGCAAAGTGAGGATCAGAGAGGTGAAGTGACTTACCTGAAGACACACAGCCAGTGGCAGAACTGGGTCTCAAGGATGCTCTGGTTTCTAGTCCATAGCTTATTCCAAAAGGTGTGTCAACTCCTTCGGTCTAAAACTGTACCCCTTCTTTGGTGAACATGTAAAACGCTGGCTTATGACTTCTCTACCATGATCAACTGACCACATTGGACTTTCACAGGGCATTTATGCATTCTTTGGACATCCTCTGGCCCCGTTTGATCTACCGATGAATCCTGATACTCAACACCAGTTAAAAAGTTAAAAGATTGATCTCCCAATGTTTAAAGACATCTTTTTCTTCACAGGGGAAACTTGTTGCTAGTTAGTATTGAAAAACGAACACATCGATGACATGTTATGGAAAGAGGGAAGATAAAAAGAGGGGACTGCATATCAGCAGCAAGGACCCACAAGCTGTGTAAGGAATGTGGGAGGGGGTGTGTTTCATCAAGATAGAAAAACATCCAGAAGTCCACTGCTGTGTAGTTTTTATTTATCTGAAATAAAGCAGGTGAAGATGACTCCTACTCTGTAAAGTACCGGGTATATTTCAGCTGTTTGTTTGTTTGTTTATTTACTTACCTAAGCTGTTTTCTTAGCATGATCATAGTTATTGGTGCCTGTCAAGTTCTCAATACACTTGAATAAGTGTTCTTAACTCACTCAAGAGTGTTGTTCCTGGACATGTGAAAGATGATGTCTGGGCATTTAACTTGAATTCTTCACATCTCCTCAAATCCACCTCCAAATTATCTTCGTATCTACCCACTTCTCACCGCATCCAGCTGGTCCAAGTCTCCATCATTTCTTGCCCAGGAGCCTTCCCAGGAGTCCACCCGCTCCCCTCTTCCTCAGCCCATCTGTTCTCCACACATCAGCCAGAGCTATCTTCCATGTCACCCTCTTGTTTAACACCTGGCAGTGGCTTTCCATCACGTTTAAAAGAAAACCCAACCTCTTGCCGGGGCCTGTGAAGTCCCCCATGATCTGGCCTCTGTCCACCTCGCATCCTCACCTTCCACCTCTTGACTCCTAGCTCACTGCCCCCTGCACCGCAGCTCCTGGAGTGCGCCCGTCTCACTCCCAGGCTTTCACCGGCCTCCCATGAGCTGTCCCTAGATCACTGCAGGGCTGGGTCCTCCTGATCACACAGACCTCTGTGACCTCCTCAGAGCGGCCTTCCCTGACCACGCTGTTGGGAGTGACCCCGCATCTCATCTTGTTCCAGGCACTCTTATCAGATTACCCTGTCCTTTCTTTCTATAGAGCACTGATCCTCCCTTGAAAAATACCTTCTTCATTGTCTTTTTTTCTCCCACTGGAATGTAAGTGTTGAGAAAGCAGGTTTGTTTTATTCGCTTCGGTATCACCCATGCCTAACACAGAGGCTGGTGCAGGGCAGGTGTTCAATAATCGTTTGTGACTTGGTGAAACTTGGACAAAGGTAAGAGCAAAGACGAGGCACACTTGTTGAGCATCTACTGTCTGTGAGGTCTCTTTCACCTTTTTAATCTTTTATTCTCGGGGGGGGTGGTGGTGGGATGAATTGGGAGATTGGGATTGACATATATACACTAATATGTAAAAAATAGATAACTAATAAGAACCTGCTGTGTAAAAATAAATAAATAAAATTTTAAAAAATCTTTTATTCGCCAAAAATTCTAGGTAATATTAGCTCACCGGGCACAGAGGAGTAAACTGAGTCTCAGATAAACTTACTAACATGTATAAGGATCTGCAATTACTAACAAACCCGTAGGAATGAACATCGAGATAAGTGACACTCCAGAGCTTGTGGCTCTTCCACCGCACCATGCAGCATCACTTCTGTTTTTGTTGTTTTTTGCTTTTGGCCGTGCCACCTGGCACTCAGGATCTTAGCTTCCTGACCAGGAATGAAACCCTTGCCCCCTGCAGTGGAAGCGTGGAGTCTTAACCACTGGACCACCAGGGAAGTCCCAGCATCATTTCTAATGTACACGGTAACCAGGCATCTGTTGCCTCTACCCCTCAGTAGCATGTACTGGTTAGAACTCATTAATAGAGAGAGTACGTGTAAAGGGGAAATGTTACTGTGTTGTCTGTGGGAGGACCACCGAGGACTCATAATTCACGCAAACACACCATAAGAATAACATTTCGTAAGAATTTACACTTAGTGTTATGGATTAAATTTTGTACCTCCCACTCGCCAAGACGTGTTGAAGCCCTAGTCCCTAGTACCTCGGAATACAACCTTATTTGAAAATAAGGTCATTGCAGATATGATTAAGTTAACATGAGGTCATACTGGAGTAGGCTGGCTCTGTAATCCAATATGACTGGTATCCTTCTGAGAAAAGGGACATTCGGACCTGGAGACTCACACGGAAGATGACCATGGGAAGACATAGGCAGAGATGGGAGTGATGTTGCCACAAGCCAAGGAACACGTGGGGCTATGCCTGGGGCTGGGAGTGGAAAGGACAGATCCTCCCCCGGAGGCTTTGGAGGAAGTGTGGCCCTACCAACTCTCTCCTCCAGAACTGTGAGACAATAAGTTTCTGTTGTTTTCAACCACCCAGTTGGTGGATTTGTCACGGCAGCCCTAAGAAACTAATATACCTAGATATCAAAATCTAGGGAGAAATATCACCACTGGCTGCTTTGATGCTTCTAGGTAAGCCAGGTAATTCATATGAAATGCATGAACAAGAGAAAAGGGAGACAAGGAAGGAAGGATCCATTACCTGCTGATCTCTTATCCAGTGTGCTCAAAGACGAGTCATTTCTGTGCACTATTGCTAGATTTGGAGAGGCATGAAGAAAGTAACACAGCCTTCTGTAGGAGCCGAGCTCACTGGTGTGGGCTCCCTGGACTTTGTGCCCAGAATGGCTTCACCATCTCCCTTAAGTGTGGGCGAATTGCAGACCTTGATGCACAGTTTTTCATGTTTGATACGATCCTCCCTTTCATTTGCTTGTCTAGTTGCTCCAGCGTGGTTTTTGCCTCCATCATGCCTCCAAGTCATCCAAATCATTAAGCCAAAGCCCAGAATTTTTCTAATTTTCTTCCAGTCTTTTTTCTAGGAATATTTATGACTGGGTTTACAAAGCATATATAATTCTATATTTATGGAGCCATTTCCATATTAATGGACCAATGCAATTTCTATTTTCAATTAATTTATCATTTATCTACTTTTTACTTACAAGTAACACTGTGATGAACATCCTTATGCATAAAAACACGTCTCTCTTTCAGATTGGGTTCTTGGAAATGGATTACAGGAGCAAAGGGCATGATGGATTTTAAACTTTTTCTGCAAATGCTAGTCATGCTTCTGCTGTGTGAATCATACTCAGCAAAACTATGTTTTTGGTCATAGTATGGACCCAACATTTATTAGCTAAGTGAAGTGAGACTGGCCTTCAAGAAAAGGTATATATCTTATAGTATATATATAATGTATAATATATATGATTTAATATATATAATATGTATACTTAACCTTTGTCCAGCAGTAATAGTGATATTCTAAACACATTCCTTATACTTGGGAAGGATCACATTCATTACCAGATTACGCAGATCTGGGATTATTCATTCTGAGATGCACTGGGATTACTGGACGATGCAGCTATTCTTTATAATAATGCTAAAAATATAGTTTCTGTGTTCTTGTCTTTTCTGTTTTAATCTTCCTCATCATCCTCATGACTTCCAAACCCCCGAATTCTTTCACTCCAGTTCTTTAACTTTTCCTTTTTCCCCTTCCTTTTCTTCCATCCGTTGTGATAAAACCATGGACTCCTGAGGGCACAGGCGGCATTCTGACTGACACAAAGTTTGGGCTAATTTCTCAAAAAAAAAGATAAAAGCAGATTTTTCCTCTAGAACAGATTGGCACTTTGTGGGGCTCTGAATCTGAGGCTGGATGAGAACTTTCATTTTTCTTTTTGTTTTTCTTCCCCTCCCCAGCAAGTTGGGCCGTGATAGTGTCACCTTTGTCCCCTCGTGATCTCTTCCAAGTGGAGCTTCAGGACTACGTGGGTGTGTGCCAAGGAACTATTTTTCTCAGAGAAATTCCCAAAATATGCATCCCTCATGTTGCACAAAAGTCATTCAACCATTCATTCTTTCAAGAATGTTTAGTATGGGTGTGCTATTGGCTAGGGTCCAGTCTGGGCCCTGAAATAGAAATACGATAGATCAGTCGTGCCCTCACGGAGCCTGCAATCTAGCGGGAAGCAGAGAAGCTTGTGATTGAGAATCGCCACAAATGGGATAGGATGCTGGCACAGGGCTGCCCAGGGCAGAGGAAATCAGGGTGAGATCCTGAAGGAGGTGGGTGGTACCTGCGGGAGGTCTCAGAAGTTGTGGGAATCCCAGACACAGAAAGGCAGTTGTGTTCTCTGACATCTCTGGTCACTTGCGCCTCCGGGGCTGCATCGGTTCAAACACAAATTCTTACCACCTCATTCAGAAGCCCAGCCCAGGGTCTTCTGATCAAAACTTCAGAGAGTTGCAGAGAAGACCCAAAGGCGCCCAGGGCTAGGAGTCCGAGAGCGCTGGGTTAGAAGTTCAGCTTTGCGGTCTCCCCGCCTTGTGGCCTCAAATACTTCCTAGAAACTCAGAGCCTCATAACCCTCACCTGGAAGTGGGAGGCTTGAGTGGGACCGTGCATACACAAAGTGCTCAGGGCAGCGCATTGTGCCTCGTCTCACCCTGGGCTGATTTTTCAAAGCTGCAAGTCTGAGCTCCGCCCAAGGGGTGGGTGGCAACACGTAATCCCGCCCTCTGTGAACCGCTGACCTTCCTGGCCACGGAAGCAGACAGGTCATTTAAAAAATGTAATTTTCGCATTGACATTCTTCATGCTAAGCCCGGGGGCAGGCATGTCCATTCTGCTCGGGGAGAGCTCCGGGGCAGTAACCCAGAAAGAAGAGGCAGCCCTCACTTGGCCATTCCGCGCCTGGGCTGCTGACAAAAGAATTGTGCAAATGAACCTTTAAATCCGTAAATAGTGCCCTCACAATGCCGGGAAGAATGCAGCGGCGACAAAGGGCAATATTCACAGTTTATCTCAGGGTGATGGATCTGAATGGACGCATGAACACGGGTTTGTTAGAGAAAGCGCGGGCCACAGCCCCCCGCCGGGAACCCAGTGGCCGCAGTCTGCAGTGCAAACAGTCAGTCTAAATCCCGAACAATTAGGGGAAACCAAGCTGCCATTATCTGAACTTCAACTTGTTCTCATGATTGATATGGGAAATGAAAAGTTGTACACGGCTCGGGGCAGGCTCTGTGCGCCCTCACCGCACGCAGGGCCTCCGAGAAGGTGCAGAATGTATATTTCATACCCACGGCGGGAGTGGCCCGCATGCCGCCCCGGGGCAGCACACGGACGGGCGCGGCCCTGCATGTCAGGTCATCCCCATGTGGTATCTTGTCTCTGACCAAATAGCCCTCCACCATCTGAGTCTTCAGAGAATCCCCACTCAGTGACCTCAATAGAGGTTAGCTTGGTACCTAACAGGTTGTTTTAAACTTTTCAAGGGCGGGGCTGTAGCTTCTTCTCTTTTGAGTCTCCAGTTTCTTAGCCCAGAGTGGGAGTTCCACGGTGTTTGTTGAGCTGGGGTGAGCCCAGTGCTATGGGAGAGGGACATGGCCCAAGGAAGATGAAGCATTTGAGCTGAGCCTCCACGGGTGACGGGATCTGAGAGGCTTGATATGAAGGAGAAGGGCCTCATTCCAGTTTGCATAAACAACCCCGGCAGAGGCTGGGAAGAGGGGTGGCGTACGGCCGGTAGCTGGAGTGTGGGCTTCTCTGAAGGCAAAGGTAGGAGTGGAGGCTGGAAAAACAGGCTGTTCATCAAGGGTCTTGAAAGCAAAGAGAACGTTTGCCTTTTTGCCCCGTAGGCAGTGGGAGTGATGGAATGTTCTGGAGCAAGGGAATGCCACCTGACTGGGAAGGGTCCTCTGAGGATGCGGGCCTGCCTGGGGCGCTGCAGTGGGACAGGAGTGGCCTGCGGAAAGCAGGGTCAACCGGGCTTGGATGCAGGGAGAGAGGTCAAAGGTGACGAAGGTTGTGAGCCTTTGGCTCCTTCTGCCCCAATTCATTCATTAATGAAACTCTTCTTATTTCTTTCTATCCAAGAGGAACGTCAGAATTCCACACGCTAGCTCAGTTGCCAGCAACTTATAAAGTCAATCAGTCAATTAATTGCACACATGTATATTTTCAGAATGGGAAGCAGAAGGTGTACTTTTCATAAAAATGCAATTCTTGTCATAACAAACTCACGCGGGAACCCTTGTCACTTTAATTTCGCAGATGGGAAAACTGAGGCCCAGAGGATTAGAAGAAAGATGGGCTCAAGTCTGAGCCAGGATTTGAACCGGGGTCTTTCGGATGAGAAAGCCTTCCGCTTTGCTTTATGCCAAGCCACCTCTAGTGCGACTGGCCTGGAGGCATGCATGCAATCTCACAGAAAGACCTGAGCTCGGGCCACCGGGACAGCGGCTGAAACAGAGACTTCCAAGAACCCTCTTCAAAGCGCTCAGAGGCATTCAGCAAGGCCCGGCATTCAGGCTGCAAAGATTTCTCCATTGTCTCCACCATCAGAGGTAAGTGACATCCTGAACGCCTCAAGAAGATTAAATAGCCCGGCTCCGTCGGAAAGCTTAAAAAAAAAAAAAGAGTGAGAGAGAGGGAGAAGAAAGGGCCCAAGTTGGCTATTATAGAGCTGGTGCTTTTTTGTCGGAGAAAGAGCTTTCAAGGAGTACTATTGGAAGAAGCGGGCCAGATAGGAAGACAATGCCAGGGAGCGGGAGAGAACTCTGAGAGGAACCCGGGGCTGGGCGCCTTGAATGCGGATTACTGCAGCTCTGAGCCACCAAAGAAAAGGGGAACCCTGGTCAGGATGAAAATGAGGAATTACCTTTTTTCCCTTCCCCTCTGAGACTCCAGTTCACTGCGCAGTGACAATGCGTGATGGGGGGCACTTGACATGTCCCTCGGCCAGGCCATGTTGGCGCCCCATGTGGAGCCCCCGGGGAACAAGGGCGGCGCAAACCCAAACAAAGCCAATTTTAACCTAATAAACTCACCCCACATTCTCGGATAGGAACGACGAACGTTTGGGCTGCTGAGTATCTGTTGCCAGCCCAAACACATGGGGCAAATCAGAAGTTTGAATTTGGGGATGTTTGAACATCTGTCACCTTCATCTTTTTAAGAGGTTTTTTGTTTGTTTGTTTTTTGTTCTTTTTTTTTAAAGCTCTCAGTGGGAAGGAAGACGAGGGCTGCTAGTGGCACCGTTTGCAACCCCGAAAGAGTGTGTTTCTAGTAGGTGATGAAGGTGACTGAGAAACAGAAAGGGACCTAATTTGCTCAGTTCCTGGGAACACGATTTGCTTTTTAAATGTACATCGTCCTAATCCACGTCCCAGTAGCTGCCCTGCGTGCTCCCCGTTCATTTGGGAAATGTCTTCAGAGATGTGGGAGTGAACGAGCTTTAGGCTACAAGTCAGGAGATCTGGGTTTGAGCCTGTCACCAGCTTGCTGACAGTTTTCTAAGAGTCACTTGGCTTCTCGGAGTTTCAGTTCTCGCCTGCAATGCTCTGTGTGGTCTGCTGTTTGGATAAGGCAGCTAGGAGTTTCCACAGGGCATCCTCCAGGGCAGATGGTGCCCAGTGTGTGCTTTGTAAACATCTGTGTGGATGATCAGTGCCCTATTCTGCTTTCTTCTCTGAGAAAAACCAAGTAAGATGATCATTGCAAACTTAGTTTTGAAACTGCAAGTACATTTTACAAATGTGAGATATTTATTATTTTTCTATTTTTTCCTTGGGAAAATCAATCATCCAAAAAATATTTAATAGTTATAAGCAGTTATAGAGCCCAAGTCCCTGTATGAAATTCAGCTTAATGAAACTTCAAAATTATTTTCACGTACCTAGGGTCATGAATGGTTTTCAAACCTCATACTATGTTAAAAAGAAGCACGTGGCAGATGTTGAAATCAGAAATGTAACAGAAGCTTGAATAATGAACTTGGTGAATCTTCATTCCTTCTAGATCCTAAGCCAGTGTCTGGTCATTTGGTACCTCATGTGTACTGGAGTTATAGCAGCCTTTTATATCTGGTTTTAACTTATCATTTCACACTTGGTTTTTGGTTCTGTGTGTGCGTGCATGTGCGTGTGAATTATGAGACTTGGTACGTCTATCAGAACTTAAGGTCACAGTGGAAAGGGTACTTGGCACCTTTAAGTGGAGAAAGGATGTTTATGTCACTTTGGAATCCCTCCTTCTTGGAAATGTGAACACACCTGCATGACGTGTCACGCCTCACTTCGAGGGTCTCCTTGCCGAGAATGTCTGTCCTTCCCAAACGGAGGAGAAAAGTCTCCTTGCTCACAGGTGCTTCATTTGGCCCTGGATGCACCTTGGATGAACTCAGGGCAGGTATCAACCTTAAACAGGAAGCCATGACTAGTGGAAAGAGTTGTGGGCTTTGGCATAAGGCACATCTGCAACTGACTCCTTGCTACACCCCTTTTGAGCTGTGGACCCTCGAGTGAGCCATTGAACTGCGCTGGGGCTCAGTTTCCTAAGAGAATAACACCAATGCGTCAGAGCTCTTGTGAGAATAAAACAGGTGGGTGTCACTGAAACTCTGAGCGGTGCTCAAGGTAAGTAAGAGGAGCGTGTGGACCGGGCGGGATTGTCAACAGCTTAGGCTTGGTGGTCAAGCAAAGGGTGAATCGCTTACTAGGTACAGGGGCTCCTGTGCCTTGGCTGATGCATCTGTAAAGTGGAAGCTTCTTCACTGATTGCTGTAAGGATTTAGAGGTAACGTGGAAGGATCTTAGAACGGTGAGGGAAGTGGGGGAAAGGGCGATATCCAGGAGAGAAGATTAGCTGGAAAAGTTTGAGTGCTCTCACTTCCATTCACTTCTCCTAAAGACTTACTCCAGGAAACCAGTATGTGAGTGGCTCTCCAGTGAAGAGGGCGAGGGGAAGCTGAATATCTGACCTTCTGCTCTGCTTCCCCTCCCTTGACCTGCACCCCTGTCCTCTGGGGTTACAGGTGGAATCACTCACTGGAGAGAGATTTTGTGCCCATTCCTGGCTAAGATGTGGTGTGACTGGGTGTAGGAGTGTTGGGAGGGGAACAAGACGCTCATTATCCTTAACATTCAAAAGTGTCTCAGAAAACAGTATGGAGGTTCCTTTAAAAGTGAAAAATAGAGTTATCATATGACCCAGCAATCCCACTCCTGGGTATATATCTGGAGAAAACTCTAATTTGAAAAGATACATGCACCCCAGTGTTCATTGCAGCACTATTTACAATAGCCAAGACATGGATGCAACCTAAGTGTCCATGGACAGATGAATGGATAAAGAAGATGCACTCTATATATACAATGGAATATTACTCAGCCATAAAAAAGAATGAAATAATGCCATTTGCAGCAACATGGATGGACCTAGAGATTATCATACTAAGTGAAGTAAGTAAGAGAAAGACAGATATCATATGATGTCACACATGTGGAATCTAAAATATGATACAAATGAACTTATTTACAAAACAGAAACAGATTCACAGACATAGAGAACAAACTTATGGTTACCAAAAGGGAAAGGAGTGGGTTTAGATAAATTAGGAGTTTGGGATTCGCAGATACAAACTACTATACATAAAATAGATAAACAACAAGTTCCTACTGTATAGCACAGGGAACTATGTTCAATATCTTGTAACAACCTATCACGAAAAAGAATATGAAAAAGATTATATACATATATATATATACATATATATATATATATAAAACTGAATCACTTTGCTGTACACCAGAAACTACTATTCTCCCTACTTCTTGTGGGTTTTGAAGGATGTTTTGGTCGCCGCCACTTACTGGATTTGCTTAGTTGAGTCTTTTAAGGACTGAGACTTGCTTGGAATGTCGGTCATCAGCCAAACTTGTTGTAAACATTAGAATTTATCTTCTTTTCATGCTTTTCTGTAAGAATCTATTATGAAACCAAGTAGAGAATTGCTGCTTTCCAGCTCATCGTTCATGGCTTTCATATTTGCTATTTCTGACAGTTCCTTCTTGAGTCTGGCTTCTAAAACAGTTGATTTAAGGTCTCTGCATTCCCTTCCTATGTGGCTAACTCTTTCAGAAATTTGATATCTTTCCTCCAGAAAGACAGAAACTCCAAAGGCCAGTTCTTTGTCTCTCCCTGCAGAGTAATACAAAATCTTAAGCATTAAAAACTCCCCCATGACTGTAAAAGTCCCCATCTCCCCCAGGGTTTCAGGGGATCCGGGCCTGGGCTAAGCCCCCCTGGCAGTACTGCCACTGCCTGGCACAGGGGTCTCCAGCATCAGCACCATGCAGAGCATCAAGGCCATCAGGGGACCCTCTGTGGCTCCCATGGCCTCTGCAGTACCCCTGGGTTGCCAGGACCCTGCTGGCCACAACAGATGTCAGAGCTCCATGGTGAGCATTCTGCCCAGAAACTCCTCTGCGCCTGGCAATCAGGGGCAAGCGCAGTGGATGGGGGGTACACAAAAAGCAGTGTCTCCCAGCCATCCCACATCTTGACTCACAGGGAAAATGATCACATATCATGACCTTGGGGATACAGACAAGGCTCTGCAGACCTGAGGGACCAGCTGGTGGGCTCTGGTCATGTATGGTCCTTCCTGGCTACCCCAGGAACTAAGGAGATCGATCTCTTTCCACATCTGTAACCATCCTAGGTCAAGAGGTTCAACCATCTCAACTAGTCAAGAGGTTCCAAGTTGGAGCATTTGCAGGCCCTCAGCACTGGCTACTGCTCCTTTTGCCTCCCTTTCTTTTTAAAATTGAGATGACATTCATATAACGTAGTGTTTTAGCTATTTGAAAGTGAACAATTCAGTGGTATTTCATACATTTACAACGCTGTGCAATTGTTCCTACAGTCTGGGAATCAGCCTTCTCTCAGGGCTTAAAATGCAGCAGACACCTGTTTCTGCGATCTTCAAGGGAATCTTCCAGAGGAATGCTCTCTGTCTGCCTGGTTATGAGTCAGGTTCCCCCTCCCTGTTACCTACGGCACCTTCAGACCTGCAGAAGCCTTTGAATTTTGAAAATTGCCTTATAGAACCAAAGCTGTGAAAGGGTCAACTCTAGTGGGAGACAGATTAAGAAAGACAAATCCATCAGCATTCACGGGGCCTCCCTGAGCACCTGCTATGTCCTGGGTTCTAAAGAATATTCGAGGAGCTAAAAGGCATATTTATTGCCCTTGATTTGCTCTCTTGCTGGGGCAGCAAGATGTTCTAGAAACATTTATTGAGTCCCTGCCATGGGCTGAGCCCTCTCCAACGTGATTGGCATACATGACCAAAAATAATTGTTAAGTGACTGGTTCAGCATCTTTGGTACAATTTTGGAGAATTTTGAACAATTTAAGATCCAAGAAGTCTGCATGAAGGAAGAGGGTTTGGGACCAGATGATAAAGATGGGTTAAGAGAGCTGGCTCCCGCCATGGGGTTGGTGGGTGGTGGAACTGAGCTGACTTCGATCTCCTTGACCATGAGTCTGGGCTCTGATCTTCCACTAGGATTTCCAAAGAAGAAGAACCGGGGCATGGAGCGTCCTGTTTCCTTACTTGGGCGTTTCTGGTCTTTACATACTCTGTTTCTTCTGCTTACAGACCTCCTCTGCCTCCTCTCTCTAAAGGACTCTTGGAATAAATAACCTCTTTCATGAAGGTTTCTGCAAAGACTTGCAGGCAGTGTAGGGGACCTCTGGGCTCCACAGGGCTGGCTGCACACGAGTCTGTTCACGTCCTTCTATTGCTTGTCTCTCCTGCTAGACTTTGAGCTTCCTGGGGAAGCTCAGGCACACAAGCCCAGTGCTGGGCACAGAGAGGGGCTCAGCAACTGGGGGTGCACCCAGCATGCCCTGTCACTGTAAATCATTGTCTATTAGTGAGAGACCGTGGGGCCTGGCTCCCAGGTGTAAGGGTCTGTGATGCCCTGGTTCTCCCACAAGGCTGCCCAGCGTGGGGAAGCCAGGTGTGGTCTGGTCTAGGGCACTGGGTTCGTGTTCTGAATGGCAGCATTCTGGATGAAGAGGGACCCTTCAGCTTTCTCTCCCATACTGTGGCTGGAAAGGAGAGTGAAGGGACATTGCAGCTGGGTGTCTGGGATGGGGTCGAATTCACCAGGAGGTGTCCCCAGACAGGGCTGGCCGGGATGGGGGCTCCCTTCGGGAGGGCTGAGAGCAAAGGCGACAATGCTGGGGGAGTCTGGGCAGCAGGAGGGGCCCAGGCCAGGCCTCGGGGTGGGCCGGAAATCCCCGACCCAGGAGTGAGTGGGGTCCCAAGGCCCCATCCCCAGCGCCGGTCAGACTCCTCATTGGCTTCTGAGAGTTTCCTGTCTGCATCTTATCCCTGCGGAGGACGTGGCTGCCAGAGGGCTCTTCTTAAGGAACAGAACGTGCTGCTCTCCTGTTCAAAATCCATCAATGGCTGCCCATTGTCTGCTGGGTACAGTGGGATCTCAAAGCGGAAAGCCCAATCCAGCTGTGGGAGGCTTTGCAGGGCTGAGTCCCGAGAGTCAGCAGATGTCTGGAAGGCAGTCGGCAGGGGGAGGTGGTGGCAGCTCAGGCGATCCCAGGAATCACTGTATGCCCATTACTTGTGCAAACTGTGGACCAATCAAACAGCAACGCATGGTAAGGGAGAGCCACAGATCGGAGGGCAGCTAAAATCCAAGAGTGGGCAGGTAGGGAACGTGGAGAAGACGCAGGCTGGAGTGGTGACAGGCTGATCTTGTGTAATAAGTTCAGATGTCAATGGGACACCCTGAAGGTCATTTTTTTTGGATATGATGTTGTGTATCAAGTACAGATTTAAAAAACAAAACCAAAGTAAGCATCTTGCTGTATTTACTTTTCTAAGCTCTTTATCATTCAACATTACACCATGAGCGTTTTCACTTATCAACAAACCCGTCACGAACATTTTTGTGACCGTAGAATAGTCCATCCAATGGATACATCAAAGTGTGTTTACCGTTTCCTTATTTTTGAATATTTAGGTTGTTCTCATTTTTTAATACTAAAAATAAAGTGGTAATAAACACCCTATGCATATGTCTTTGCTTTACATCTCTAATTATTTCCATAGAATTGATTGATTCTTAGAAGGAAAGTTCCTGGATGAAAAGGTATGGATATTTTTAAAGCTCTTGATACTTGTTAAATTGCTTCCCCAAAATGTTGTGCACATTTTATATTTCCTACCCACAAGACACCAGGATGCCTGTCTCATAACCCTCATGGACAATAAGAATGATTATTTGGAAAAAAATTGATGTTTTGAGAGGAAAAAAAAAATGGTCAGCTACATTCATTGGGTTTTCCTTGATACTTGAAGAAAAAAAATTTGGATGTTTATCTGCCTTTTGTATTTTGCCAGTTTCTGCTGAAATTGTTCATTTCCTTTGCCCAGTTTTTATGGGATCATTTTCCTTCATTACTTAGAAAAAGACTTTATGTATTAAGCATGCAAACTCTTTATAGTTGTTCTAAAATTTTTTGCAGTTTTATATTTGTCTTTTTTCATTTCATGAATGTTGTATCAATAATTTGATATCTAGATGCTGACCTTTACAGGACTTAAAGGCTGTAGGTTGATGGAGTAAGGGAGGCTGGGGAGGGATTGGCGACCCCAAGATGGCTTGTAGGTTTCTGGCTTGGCCACTAGGGAGATGCTAGAGACCTCAGGTGGTCCAGGGAGCTCAGGAAGAGGGAGGATGTGATGGATTTCACGGACTCTGCCTGTGGCACACCCAGGTTGAAATACCTGAGAAAGAGTTGGGGATAAGGTCTGAACCTCATTCCTAGATGTGGTCTAGGAGTGTTTGCTGAAGACATGATAAGAGAGCTCGATTTAGAGCCCAGCTGAGTTCTGGGAGGAGATACAAACTCTGAGTTGGGGTTCAGATCAGAACTAGAGCTCGAGACTCCTGACTCCTAGCCCAGGACTCCTCGCTGAGTGTCAAGTGGATCTGGTGGTCGTGTGGTGGGGTTGCAGTGTGGTGTTTGAGGTGGTCAAATTTATGAAGTATCAGATTTTTCAACTTCACCGTATTTTTTTTTTTTTGTAAATGAACATCTGATCATCCCACTCTTTTCCAATCTGTAGTTGGCTTCTCCTTTCCCGTGGGGAGGTGGGCTATGTTTTGGATACCTCAAGCCAAATTACTCTTGGAGGTCAACATGGGAACCCATCAAATGTTTGTCATAACGGATCTGCTCTCCATTTGCATTCATTAATTTAGTCTTTTCTACAACAAGTGGCATTAATATAGCATAATTGACTTTTCCATTACACCGGATTAATTAATTAATAGGAATCAATATGGTAGGAACATTAACAAGGTACAGAGCAATTAAAACCTTCCCTTCCACAATTAGTTCCCATTGCCTTGTGTTTCTATCACGGAAAGAGAAAAACCAGCTCCACCACCACCAACACGCTCCCGAACGCTTCCTGTGTGAGCAGAGCTTCTGTATGTTTTTTTTTTTCTTCTTCTTCTGCTTTGTGACTTGACAGAATCGGATAAAGCCATAGTATTTTATTTTACAGCATGCCCATCATTTGGCGTCACCGGCATAAAAATGCTCCTCTACCAGCTCAATGGTGCAATAATGGTTTTTCCTTGGGGCTGGATCATTTTTAAAGGTATTTGTAATGGAGGATTTGCAAACTTGCGTGGTGGAGCCAGGAATGTGTCTACGCAGGTTGCCAAGCGAATGTCAATCTCTTTGTCACCCCGCTGTCCTGCTACCTCCCCCTCCTCTGGAGGCGGCTGCCCCGTGTTGGCACCGTGCTGGAGGACCCAGGCTAGGAAACCCGAGTGGCGCTGGCCTTGCAGGTGGCACTTTGCATGCTGCACCATCACGTGGAGGTGCAGCGCCGGGAACAGACCTTCACGCAGAGGGAATCAGAACCGGCGCTTAGTTGCCTGCCTGTCGCCATCTGATAAAGCCCCTCAATTGTTTCCCCTCCTCGCTTCCTCCCCACAGGTGTTGAGCCTCCTGGTAGGGATGGAGGGGGTAGAAACTGAGGTGCAGAGAGGAAAAGGACCAGTCTGAGGTCCCCCAGCAATTGGGGACAGATCCTTGGGAAGAACCCAAGCCTCCTCCAGTGCAAAACTATCGTTTGAAAATAAGTACCCAGAGGGTCCATTGGCAGCAATGTCTACATAATCCCAATTTTTGGTTGAAGATCAACTTCAGAAAGCAAGACTGATCCTGGGCTTGCAAATAACTACTATTAATTTTTTTTAATGCAGTGTGTATGGTTGAATTTCTTATGCGTTGATTGCCTCTGTTTGATTTTTCGCAGTTATTCCAAACTGTGGGATTGCATTTTGAGACTCAAAGGTACACAGACATGAAGAAGGAAGGCATGAAGGAACACCGCCTATGCCCGCAGGCCCACATATCCTGGCCTGGGCGGCCTTGGCTGGGGTTGCCGCCGGGTGAGGCTGGGCCAGCTGGCTGCTTCGGGGACCGCCAGCCCCGCTGGGGCCTCCTGGCGTTGCCTGGAAACCATGCAACAATGCCTCCAGAGCGGCCCCACGATGATCTTTTCTGAAGTGGCGGCCCCTTCAATTATTTTATTTCCATTATATTATGTTAATTAAATCAGCAAAAAGAACAGAGCACATGCATGTCCCAAGTGGAGTGGCTGTGAAGGGTTAATCGGAATGGCCCTGGCAGCCACTGGGTGAGCAGAGCAGTGGGCAGAGAGCGTTAAGATGGACCCTACTCCAACCGGCCCGGTCCCTGGGGTCCAGCGGAAGCTCTCAGGCCTCACCTCTGCCTACTTTCTGGTGTCTGTTTTTTCAGCTCTCTCGAACCATGGGCTGCCCTTGGTGGGCGCAAGTGCAAGTGGAGCGGGGTTTGGGGGGTGTGCAGAAGGGACCCTTTGAAGAACCCCTTAGAGCTCGCAGCCAGATTTTGTAGAAGTCACCATGCCTCAGTTAACTGGCAGTGATGAAAGATCTTGTAGATACATCATATGAGTACTCTTAGGCAGAGGTTTTGACAACATTGGAATGCTTTGCTGCAGTAAAATCTTACACCAAATCCTCAAAATATAAACCGGTTAACAGTGGGGGCACTTTGATTAGAGTCGGAGCTGGTATGGGGGCAACATTCCCCGTGCCCACTCTTTGATATGTGGCTGGAGCACAGTTTGAAAACCCGTGCCTTAAAGCCCCCCGAGGGGCAACAGAACTGTGGGTTGTATCTGGGCTGTCTGGTGTTGGACGTCTAAGGACCACACAGCTTTCCCATCCTCATGTTCCCATGCCTGTAGAAATGGGAGTTGGGATCCCTGGGAATTTCTGAGGTTGGAAACAGAGGGTATTCCCCTGCCTCAATTTACCTGTTCACGTAATGGACATAAAAATTCTACATGGCCTCCCAGACTCATGAACTTTAAGAACCAATGAACAATGGCTAGTTCTAAGCCTGTGATCATCACTCCTGGAAAGTGATGGCCTTTCACTAAGGGGTGTTTCTTGAGGGGTGTCTTTATGTTTTAGTAAACACGCAGAGATCATCTCCCCACCTCTTCTTCTACGGTGGGGTAGTGAGGCTGCTGTTTCAGGCTATTATTTGACTCGTGGTTTTTTTGCATTCCGCAGAGGCCTGTCCAGTGGGCCTGGGACCTGCGACCTGCTTCTGGTCTTGTCTTTGTCTTTCTGTGGGCAGGAGACAGAGCCTCCCCTCTCTGGCCTGTGGTTTCTTCCTCAGCCAAGCGAAGGCCCTGCCATCAATGATCCCTTAGATCCCCTGCAGCTGTGGCATCCTCTCATTTGAATACCATCAACAAAAATAGCAGTGCAACGCCTTCAGTTTAAAAGACGATGGAGCAATTACTCTAAAGTTTATTTCCTGCTCCCTTGCGTTTCCAATATTGCAGATCTCCTCCGTTTTAAAATGAAGTTGTAAATGAGATTTGAGTTCCACATCACTTACTTTCTTCTCTCCAAGAGAAAGAGTTGGATAACCAGTTCAAAGAAAACACACACATAACTGAAATTCAAAGAGGTTGGAGGGATTTTCTTTCTCCTCATCTTGGTTACTGGGCTGGCCATCTGATTAAGCATTGCCAGGCACCACTGTGATGGTGTGATTCTCCATCCATCACACTTAGTAACTTCCCTCTTGTTTACAGAATGAAGTCCAAGGTGAGCACCAATACCATCATTATACAAATAATAGAAAGTAGTTATAAAGTGCTTACTGTGGGCCAAGCATTTCATATATATTAAAAAAAAATTCTTTCCAACACACTCTGAAGCTGATATATTTATACCCACTTTACTGATCAGGAAACTGAGGCACAGATAGGTTAAGTGACTCACTCAAGATTTTACAGCTGGTAAGTGATGGACCGTGATTCCAGCCTGAGCTGTCTGCTTCCAAAGTTGTTTGTTTTTAATCCCTGAGCTTGACTTACATATAACCTCTTGGTCACAAAGGAGAGCCTCAAATTTCTCCTGATCAAACTTCCTTTGTGATGCTCAAATCTCCTGCAAGCCTGGCTGACTGGTGGTTGTCCAGCTTGGTGATATTCCTGGTGATGGGAAATCTCTTCCCTTTGAGGGCAATCAGTCATTCATTCACTCGACAAACATAGATAAGCCCCATCTAAGTGCCAGGTCTGGTGCTCCATGCTGGGCCCTAGGGATGAATACGTCACAGTTCCTTCCGCTGAGGGACTTGCAGACCAGAGCCCAACGCGTTAGGTCCTTGAACAGCTCTGCTTGCTAGAAAACTCTGCCTTTACTGAACTGGAAAAGATCTCCCTGTAACTAACATGATCATATAATTATTGTCCAAACGAGGATGCTGTTGAGAGCGAATGGAGTCTGTTATAGCAATTATGCTATAAACAATTTTAAACTGGGCCTGTCTCTGCAAAACAGGGATGCATACCCTCAACCTACAATCCGGGTCCTGGGTGCTTGGTTGGCCCCGGAGTCCACGTCAGCCCTTCCGACGTTTGCAGACCAGTGTCTGGCCGGCTCTGAGCCTCCACTTCTCGAGCTCATGCCCAGTCCTCACAGGCAGCCTCATCTCCTTAGTTTGCTGACCTGCCTCAGCATCCTTGGTCCTCTCTGAGTGCATCTGAGATTCTGAGTGTGGCTTTCTGGTGCTGCCCTGATCTGGCTTCACTTCCATTGGGAGGGGAGCGTGCCCGGGTCTGCAGTCGAGGAGGAACGGAGAAGGCTGAATGTGTACCAGACGTGTTTTGAAAGCCTGGAATTCAGACAAAAAGTGGAGAACAGAGGTGAGAGCTGTGTCAGGGTGGCTCTGCGGCAGACTGGAGGACAGGGCTTAGAAATCCAGACAGAACGGTTTAGGGAGAGAGGTAAGAAAAATATGTTTCACCAGTGTTTCTCAGGCTTAGAAAACTTCGGACAAACATATCTGAGATCTTTTAACCTCTCAGCCTGGAGACCGGACATCTCTGTTTATCACTCAGTCAATCAACAAACATTTATGAACTGGCCGTTATTTGCAGGGCACACAGGTGACACAGCCCCTGCTCTCCTGGAACTTAGAGTTTAGATGGAGGCAGAGTGCTCAGGTAATACACACCACAAGGTGAGCAGAGAGGATGGAGCATGTAACTCATCCCCCATTCCCCCCAGAGGGGCGTGGGGACATCTTCACGGAGCAGAGGCTGAGCAGAAATTTTCCTGGCAGAGAAGGGAAGTGAGTGAGATTCCAGGCAGAGGGGGCAGCATGTGCAAGAGAAAAGAGGCACAGAAGAGCATTGTGTGTTCAGTGGCTCCGTGTGGCTGTTGGGGGTAGGACTGACAGGAGATGGGCAGGACCTGTCGGTGGGACTTGGATGCTATTGGAAGCAGGTGGATCTGCACTGGGAGAGACCTGGACATTCAGGGACCGCTCTGCAAGATGCAACACTGGTGGGTGGCTTCAGATGTCCTTGCAATGAATTCAGGTGAGCACCAGCGTGAAGCACAAACGAGAAAATGCTTTCAGTTGAGGGCCGTGTTTTTCAAACGTGGCTTGCCTGCCAGCTGACTGTGCACTCTGGCAGGAGTGGCAAGTGATACTTAGCTTTCTTCAAGCTCCATTAATCTGCCCTTTTCTTTCTGCTTCAAATTCCACTTCAAACACCCAAGAGTTCCTCAAATGCATAACAGTATAAATGATATATAACCCTGTTGGGAACCATGGAGCCTCCCGTCAGGTGATTGGGGTGGCTTGGGTTGATCCTGTTGACCTTCCAAGGCTTGTAGAGAAAGAGAGTGGCTCTTCCCTCCTCCTCACACATGGACACGTGCACACACACACGCACATACGTGCACACGCGTGAACGCACACCCAGCTGTGCAGCCCTTCTCCGTGTCTTCAGCCCCTCCTTGTGACCACGTGGGGACTCCTGGAGGAGCCCAGCAGCCCTGCACGAAGGCCGGTGCTCCTGGTCCCTTCCGCAGGGAGACCCAAGCATCTCCCCCAGTCATCTCTCCTGTGTCTGATGACACCAACGGCGCTATTTACTGAGCATTACTGTGTGTCTAGTACTTGACATGCGTCACCATCTAAGTTAGTAATATTATGCAAGTCAAGAATGTGTTATCTCCCTTTTTGCTGAGGGCAAACCGAGGTACGGAGACGTTAAGCGACAGGCACCGGTTTACGCTGAGCCAGCAAGTGGTGGGACAGGGATTCGAACCTGTGACGCCGGCGCGCTTTCATTCTATCCCGGGAGCTAGTGAACGGGTGCTGCCAGTCCACCTCCTCTCGTCCAGACTTGGAGTTGAGATGAAGAGGCTGAGTCACTGCCATTGCCTGTGAGAAAGGTTTTGGGATGGATGGATCGGCTGTAGAATTCACGAATTCACTTGTCGACCAGCCTTTCTGGGGGGTCTGCTGGAGTGCTGGATTCAGCGGGGGGCGGAGGGGGCATGCAGAGACACCCTGCATGATGATAGGGCCGCGGCTCTCACAATGGTAGTTGGGAGAGAGGGAATTACAGAGACGGCCCAGGCAACACGGTGAGCTAAGTGCCGGGCTCCAGCAAGTGAGGAGGGCCCTGGGGCTCGGGGTCAGGCCTCGCTCGGCTCAGGGCAGCTTCCCGGAAGAGGCCGTGTGAGCAGAGCTGAGCGCTGGGTTCCTCCACTGGCCAAGAAGGGAAGGTGTTGCAGCGGAGGGAACAGCTGTGCAGAGGCAGAGAGCTCTTACGGAGCGGGGGGGCCTGGGGAGAGGGGGCGGCCCTACAGTTTATTGTTCAAATTGGGACTTTTTTCTCCCCAAGTTTCTATTTTAAAAAATTTCGTACTACATAAAAGTTGAAAGAATGTACAGTGAAACTTGCATACCTTGTACCTAAATCCATCAGTTGTTAACATTGTTCCATCTCTCTCTCTCTCTATACATATATATGTATATGTTTATATGTATGTATGTATGTATATATGATATGTGTGCATGCTTTTATATAAATGTATATTTTCTTTTTGCTAAACTATTTGAAGGTAAGTTGCAAACATAGCATTTTGCCCCTACAATTTATCTCTCTATAAAATGACAATAGTGTCATTTTGGTGTTGTTGAAAAGATTAATGCAACGCAGTACGTGCAAAGAGCCTGCCATGATGCCTGAAATATAGCAGGTGCTCTAAGTTAGCTCTTCCATTCCTTCCTTGAGAGTTTGGGCCTCATGTAAATGGGGAAGGAAAATGCTCGCGGAGGTGCCGCCCGGTGGGAATGTGAGGTCCCTGGAGGAGGTGAGAGAAGGAAGGATCTGAGGTCAGAGCTTCCTGGTCACCTGACTTGGGAGTCCAGGTGTCTGAGATGAATTCTCCTCAGCTCTGTCTCCGGTAGACCTCCAAGTTCCGGTGATTCTCCCTTGAAACGCCTTCTGAACCCGTGCTCTCCTTGTGTCTTTGGTTCCGGCCTCGTCTTGTCTGGTCTGGAATCGGCAGTAAATGCGTCAATTTCTGGTCTCTGTGCCCCTCCCCTTAGCTCCTCTGCTGACAGGAAAGCATCGAAGCTCTTCACAGGACCAACAGGTGAAAGGATGAGTGAGAGGTCAGGTGATCAGCCTCCTTCCTGACCTCCCTGCCTCCATCTCCCCGTCTTGACCATGCTCCACATCTGGGTCAGAGAGGCTCAGCCATCTGAGGGAGGGGAGGCTTCTTGGCCACCCCTGATGAGTGGAGCCCAAATGAGTCAACTCAGAGGGAGGCAACAAGGGAAGCAAAGGAGTTGTGGTGGAAGCCATCTCCTGCTCAGCAAGGTTTCCTGCTGCAGCTCCAGGCACATAGGGCCTGGCGCCACCCAGCAGGACCGAGTGAGAAGCCGTCATAAGGACCCAGAGCAGGCATCACACACAGCAGGACTGGCAAAGCCCAGACCCCTTTCCCTGGGTGGGTGCGGCAGCTGCATTTCTCCATCCAAGTATCAAAGTGCAGTCAGTACCACGAGGAGAACAGAGCTTGAAAGAGACTCGGCCCCTCGTTACTCCTGTGACTTTGTGTGAGGCTTAACTTTTTTGAAGCCTCAGTTTTTCTCCTGTGAAATGGGTTTCCTTTACAATCTCACAGGGTCATGTGGCTCCACCGAGACTGGCAAAATGGCATACTTGGTGTGGAGCCCAGCTTGTTGGATGTACTTGATAAAAGACAGCTGTGGCTGATTCTGTCTGTCCTGACTTGAGGTTTTATTTTTCTGAAATACCCGCTATAGGTCAGAATGTAGGAAATCAAAATGTTTGGTTCCTAAATCCATGAAGATGTTGCCCCTGGGACCAGAAAGACACTTTTAAGCATTAGCTTCTTTAAGGGAAGAGAACATTCCAGCCTGGTTGTAAGAAAATGCCCACCATTGATCCTTCAGATTTAGGGGGAGGTTGCCATGGAGGTTGAAGGATCCAGTTGGGTGATTCTGTGCCAACCCCTCAGAATTCCAGGTAGCCCTTGACCCCTAGCTCTCTGGGCTGTGGACTTCACTCTCAAGGTGGGAAGGGTGGAAGGTAATTGGACAGCGTGTGTGTGTGTGTGCGCCCTGTAGAGAGCCCTCCTTCACCTCACCACCTGCTGCAAAAAGCATTTTTTGATCCTCGGCAAAGGGATTGTTGAAGGGCACAGTCTCCTGTGTACTGTTCAATTGTCCATTGAGCATCTAGCCTGGGCTTGCTACGATCAGCACTTCCCTTATAACATCTCATTTCATTTACACACACCTTGTAGGGTAGACATTGTCATTCCTGTTGCAGAGGGGGAGGGTTTGAGACTCAGAGAGGGAAAGCAACTTGCCCAAGGTCTTACAGCTATGAAGCCATGAAGCTGCTATTCCAGCCTGTTGATCTTCCTCCAAAGCCTGTGCCCATTCTAGTGCTTCTGGATGGATGTGAATTCTCTCACTCTGAGCTTGGGATGCAGTTTCCACATGGGTGAAAGAGACATGAGCTGACTTCGGCTGGATTAGAGGTTTACACTTCATTTGAAGTCGACCTTTACATTGCAGTCACTGAGAGGATTGGAAATGGCACAGGAAAAAAAGCAACAAAACATTGCTCCAGGACTCCCTCTAAAATCCTTTATGTGACAGTGAAAACTGCTCATAAACACCTACCATATTCTCATATCTTCCAGAAGATAGAGTGGAAAGGGTATTGGGCTGAGAATCAGGATACCAGCCGGGCTCATTTCTAATGGCCAAGGGAACTTATCCCTTTTCCTCTCTGAGCCTCAGTTGCCTATTCTGTAAAATGGGGATGATAAACCCTAACTTGTCTACCTGGAGAGCGTGTGGAGAGAATCAGAACGAGTGATGAAGGCCAAAGCAGTGTGTAAACTCCGACATGCTATGCACATGAGAGGAATTATTCAGAGACTCTGTGAATTGTGTGAGGGATTTCCTTTAGCAGGCGTGCAGCTGTCATCTTAATCTGGAACAATGTTGGCAACGTTTGAGATGTTGCTATTTATTTCCTTTAGGGAGGTGAGGGGAACGTGACTTTTGGCTGCTGCTTTCTGGGTCCTAACCCTAACCCCAACTCTCACCCCAGCAGTACCAGCGGCCTCAGAACCCCCTGAACCTTACTCCCAGTCTCTCAGTTCCAGTGACTCTTTTCCTGCAGCCTCAGGACTTTCTTGGAGCCCGTTTGTCTGAATAAAGAAGTTCGGGCTTTGTCCCTCTCCAGGCTTCTTTCCCGCTGAGCCGGGAGCCCAGCTTCCCAGCAGCTGCCGTGGTGGTTGTGGTGTGAATGGGCCTCGTTCTTGCCCCTCACACGGGGGCCTGGGAGGAGCGGTCCCACACAGGGTGCCAGCAGTGCCCGGTGGATCTGCAGGGGGATCCCTGGGCCCTTCTTGGAGGCCCGGATAGAATGGGCCTCCCCATTCTGTCCGCCTTTCTTGTTGGGCTATGAAGAGCAGGCAGAGAAGTTGCTAGGTGTGCGAATGCTTTATCATTTTTAAAGCCCGGTGCAAAATTAGCACCAATACTGGTTACACAATCCAGTCATTTTAGGCTCTTCCCCGTTAGAAGAACTACCAAAAAAAGCAGCTCAAATTATTAACAAAATGTCGAACGACAAGTTCCAAACTACAGATGCAATTGCCAGCACACACTACCCTACTACATGCGGCAGGAGGCTGGAATGGGCCGGCTGGCGGAGGAGACCACGAAACTCATGTTTTAAAGTTCTTTAAGAACCAAAGACTTGCATCTTTCTGGACATTTCTGGTCCTGTGTGGCGATGGATCTCAAAGGCTTTGGAGGGCTCCTTCTGACCTTCTGCCCCCCAGAATTGATATCAACTCCAAATTTTTAAAAAGACCCATTTTTCATTAAGAATAATAATTTTGTAGGGCAGTTTCCCTTTGCAAACAGTATTATCAACAATGTTTTCAAAACACTATGATCTTTATCTTAGCGGCACTGAGGGAAAAAATCAGTCTATCACACGTTCATCATCTACGCTGGCCAGTCCCCTTTCTGAGACGTGAATTAAATTTGAGCGATGTTTGCTGTATGCCAGGCCTCTGCTAGGCTCAGAGGAAGATATGGAAATAAATCATGACAGAGCCTGCCTGTGGGGAATTCGCTGTCTAGTAAGGGACACAGGCTGTATCCGGAAATGGTTATAACAGAATTAAAAAGCACTTTGGGAGCAGTGGCTGGGGTAATGCGGGAGGCGTGGGTGGTTGATTATTTTTAATTAGAAGGTTTGGAAAAGTCTTCCTAGGGGAAGAAGCATTTGAGATGGGCCTTAAAAGATGCTAGGATTTCAGTAGGCAGACAGGGGCGAGGTGGGTGTGAAGGACATTTCAAGAGGAGGAAAGTATCCACAAGACAAAGACTGGGAAAGGCCAGAGCATATGGGGTGAATAGTAGGCCTTCTGGGCGGGCTGGAGGGGTGACCCTTTAGGGGGCTGCAGGGGGGATGGAACCGGAAACATACACCGGGTCCAGCTTCTAGAAGGGCTTGTGGGTGTGGAATTAACCCACTCACTCACACCTCCCTCAAGTGCCAGGTTCTGTCCCACGTGTTAGGGATTCCAAAGAGAAAAAAATCACAATCCTGTCCTCAGCCTACAGATTCGATGTGGGAGATAAAAAAAAAAAAAAAAAAATGAAAGAACTATAATAATATAACAGGATAAATCCTATGATAGAGATAAGATCAGAGGAGGAATCGACTCTTCTGACCTGAGAGAGAGTTAGGGAAAGCTTTACAGAAAAAAGGCCACCTTCACGTAGAGTCTTGAAAGAGGATACGGGTTCATCTTCATTTTGCTTGAATTTTTGTTCACCCGTGGGTTCTCAATAGAGGACAACTTTGCCTCCCTGGGGATGTCTGGCAATGTCAGGAGACGTGTTTGGTTGTCATGACCCGCGGGTGGGTAGCTATTGTCATGATAACACTGTGTAAAAAACCACCCCCAAACTCAGTGACTGGCAACCACAAATACAAGCAAGCGTTTGTTTTTCTTTTGTAGGGATGTCTGGGTCAGACAGGGCCATTCTGCTCCAGGCTGAGGCGAGAAGGCTGGGCTTGGCTCTGAGACCTCAGGTCAGGTTCAGGTCTGTCCCACGAGCATCCTAATTTTCCTGTACCCACCAGCTACCTTGGCATATTCATCCCACAGCAGGTCACAGGGGTGCAAGAGATAAGTCCAACTGTATGACCATTTAAAGTCTCTGCATCGTGCCGGTTCCATTAGCCGACGCAAGGCATCTGACGCAGTCTGGCCCGGTGATACCCACACACGCACCCTGCCCTAATGGGGGAGCAGAAGAATGAACACTTGCTGAACAAGGGGACAGCTGTCTTCCTCCTCTTACTTTACATCAAGGAAGAAACCCTCTCCCAGAACCCTCAGGTGATCCCCTGTATATCACATTGGCCAGAACTGAGTCTCACGTCCAGCCTAGCAGTGGGAAAGGGGAAGAGAGTCACTATGACGGATTAGACCCATCGTGATTCAGCCCTTGGATCAGGACCCTCTTCCCCTGAACCCTGAATGGAGCTGGGCTCCTGGCAGCGTGGTATTGGGGGTGATGATTATCGAGTAGGCAACCAACACTGTCTGCCCAGCCACTGACTACAGCTAAGTCATTTTCCCTCTCCGGGCCTAGAGTCGGGCTGGAAGATCTCTGTGGGTCTTGTGTTTCGTGGGGGATGTGCCAGCACTAGTCTTTCCAGGTATGACTTGCTGAAGTACTTTTACCTGCTCACCCCCATCATACCAGCCAGCCAAGAGCACTCTTGCTTCAGACACTGGCTGCATGAGGCAACCCCATGCTCCCCTGCCCACGAGACTGTCTTCTGTACAGAGCTGAACCCATGTCTGTGTTTGTCCTTCCAGACCTGTCCAGCAAAAGGCTGCTCCTTGTGGGACACTGGCCCTGCAGCTGTCACAGCACTGATGCCACCCCAGAGCAGCTGTGCTTTCCACTGCCTGCCCTGCCCAGGACTTCTGTTCCCACAAGGAGATCTCACAGCTCCCCTGACTTGGCAGGAATTTGGAAAACCAAAGAGCCTTGGATTATTCTACCCTGAACCTGCCTCTTTGGGCTTCAGATTGTTTACTTAGAAATATTCTGGGTGATGATAGGGACTCTGGCACACCTTCCTTTGCAGGAAACTGGATGAGAGGCCATGCACATCTGGGCAAATGTTAGTGTGCTTCAACCTCCTTGATCAGCCAAGGCTTTTCTGGGCATCTCTTTACCCCTGGGAGGTTGGGGATTCTCCCATGAATCCCTAGGCAGGAATCCCCAGGGGAGGCAGGAGCCTAAGTTCTAATCCAGCAAGGCCTCTATGCTGTTGTGTGACTAGGCATTGTGGGGTCTGAAGCTTTTGTAACTTGGGGAGCTTTTTCTTAAAAAGAGAATAAAAATTATAAATGTTTCATTAGGTAACAGGGCTGTGATGGTTAATTTTCTGTGTCAGCTTGGCTGGGTCCTGGTGCCCAGGTATCTGGTCAAGCATGATTCTGGATGTTTCTGTGAAGGTGGTTTTTATTTTTTTGGATGAGATTTAATATTTACATCCGTGGCCTTGGAATAAAGCAGATTGTCCTCCGTAATGTGAATGGGCCTCATTCAAGCAATAGAAGGTCTGAATAGAAAAAAAAGGCTGACCTCTCTGGAGGAAGAAACAATTCTGCCAGCAGATGGCCTTCGGTCTCGAATTGCAGCCCTTCTCTGGGTCTCCAGCCTGCTGGTCTACCCTGTATGTTTTGTACTTACCAAGCTTCTACAGTCATGTGATTCAATTTCTTGAAATGAATCTCTCTCTCTCTCTCTCTGTCTCTCACACACACACTCACACACACACACACACACACACACACACACACACACACACACACACCCTGTTGCTTCTGTTTCTCTGGAGAATCCCAAGTAATACAAGGACCCTGGAAGGGTCCTGTACAACTGAAGGGGCCCTGATACTTGAGGATCATTAGGTTCACTGTAAAATTCTCCCTGTGAGCCGTCCCTGCTCTGGCCCTCAGCTTTCTCTGCATGACGTGGTGAGAGGTTGGTCCAGATGATCCCTGGGCTCTTCCCAGCTCGGACTGTGGGTACAGGGCTCCAACACGCAGACTGGCTATGTGGCCGTCACTCATGCCTCCAAGTCTTTGTGCACCTTCCTCAGATAGTGAAAGGTTAGGGTCTCTGGGCTTGTCTTCCGTGTCTCCCGTGGCCCACGGCCCACGCAGTGTGAGTTAATGAAGCAGCACGAGGCAGGGCGGAGAGGATTCTTACCCAAGGAGCTATCAACTGGCTGAAGAACGCCAGGCCCGGCCCTGTTTTTGGTTTCTTCATCTGAGCTCTTGTTGGTTTGCTCCTTTCTGAGTGCCACTGCCTCTAGTTTGAGGGCCACACAAAGAAGGATGTGTGGGTTCCGTGATTTTGAGCTATAATAAAACACCCTCCTAAAGAGGCATCCTGGAGTGGACAGAGCCCTGGCGTGGAGCCTGGAGAGCCGGGTGCTACTGTAGGGGTATTGCCCACTGACCACGAGCCTCTGGGGCCTCAGCGAAGTGCCTGGGCTTCGCTGGATGGTCTGAGGTCTTTCCAGGAGTCATGTCCATGGGCGGACCTTGCAGCTTGCTCTGCTGCCCCCATGTGATTGGTCACTTGACCCTTCTGAGAGGACAGCAGGAATGGAGAAGACTCTGGGCATTGAACTTGGAACTCTTCTTGTGGCAGGGAGGCGGGATGGATTCATCCCCAAAAGTCAAACACGAGAAAACGGACAAGCCAGGAAGCAAGCCAATGAACAAATTTCCTAGTTTAAAATTTTGTGAAAGGAGTAGGGCTCCGGTGATTTGGTGTGTGTGCGTGTGTATGTGTGTGGGCATGTGTCTGTGCGTGCGCGTGTGCAGGAGTGGAGGTGCGGAGGAAATGACCTGTGCCTGGCTTGGGTGCATTATGCAGGGACCCCGCCTTCGCTCAGCCCTCTAGCCAGCAGCCAGCTTAGGGGATCCAAGAGAGGGTCATCGGGCCTTTATCATCAGAGGAAGAATTCCTCCGTCTGGCTGGAGGAGACAGTGCATGAAAAATGGTGGCAAGGGGTCAGGAGGCGAAAGCAAGTGAGAAAACACTTTCATCTATTATCCCGGGGTCAATGGGCTCCCATCAGGGAACCTTGAGGCTGCCATGAATGGCCCATTGCAGGACGTGCCGCATTGTGTGCCTGCCGCCCCGTGGACCTGAGAGGGCAGCTCGAGGGCCAGAGCCCCACATCACAATCCCCCGTGGCGGGACAATAGGGCCTAAGAAAGTGGTGGGTGGCTCGCCTCCCAGGAGTCTGCTTCTTCTTATCAAAGGGCTTTCACGGGAAACGCCCGGCCGGCTTGGGAAGGCGGGAGAGCCGTTTGTCCAATACTGGGGAGGCATTTCAGACTCATTCCAAAGTCCCCGTCATGGCGATTAGGTTGGCCCGGATTGAATTTCATCCCCAACCAGTGTGGGTTTCTCAGCTGTTGCCGCTTCTTAGAAACCACACATGTTCTTTGAATTGAGTAATTTTTGTTTGAAAAACAACACATTCCTGTTTAAATAAGGCTCAAATCTTATGCTGCAAAAGAGACATACATTTGCTCAAAAGAAGTTGTTGGGAGGGCCACGTGTGTCCGTCCGGCCACAGCAGGCACCAGGCATGGGGAGCCTCACTCATGGTTTGGGCAAACCCCTGGCCTTGCCTTCCCCCTGGCAGCTTCTTGTCAAATAACCCACGGCTGTGGGTTTGAAAATACCCTGCAAATTAGTTGTGAGTCTGACATTGTGATTCCCTTGATTGAGTTAGGGCTGGTTTGCTTTCCATGTCTATAGAAATATGTCGACTGGATGGTGAGAACCAGTATCCACATAGTAACCCCCATGCTTGGGCCTGGGAAAGAAGTGGGCAGTTTGGGGATCGGGCCTGGGAGAGAAGTGGGCAGTGGCCAGAGATGTGATTCTGTGGCCCTGTCAGCACATCTGGCATGGAGCCTAGGATCTGAGTCTTCAGGACCCCTCACTGGTATGGACCCATCTAAGACACCCCTTATTGTGTAAGTACCAGGACCCCCTGAAGGTTTCTTCTTCTGCACCATTTTTGCACAGGCGGCTGGATTATTGCTCTTGAAATTCAGCTGTATGCACGCTGCTCTCCAATTTGCTAGAAGTACCAAGAAATTGCCTGGAGAGGTCATGAACTCAAATACATATAGGTGTGAAGTGGCCCCTAGGACAATAGGGAGGGGTGAGGTCTAATCAAAATGCCCTGAAGGCTTCACACTCACTGTTTTTTTTTTTTCTTTTCTTTTCTTTTTTGGGTAACACTTGGATATGAGACAATTGCTCAGATCAGATTTAACCTGTAGGAGGTAGTGAGTTTGTGACATCAGAATAGTTTTATCAGGGGGCATAGCTCGGGGCAGAGCATTTGACTACAGAATAGTTTTATCAGTGGCTGTTTTGAATTGGGATTTGAATGTGAAATTATCTTGCTTATATCATACCTTTGATATTGCCCTGTTGGCCTGACACTGTTGGTCTACACAGCTCTTTGGCTGAATTCACTGCTTCTCTGATCCCCTGTGTCCTGCTGCCACCTGACTCTAAGCTCTTGGGACAGGCCCTGGGTCTCTTCTTCTGCTGTTTCCTCATCGTTTCTTACCCAGGGCGGAGCACCTTTTAGAAGCCTAGTGTTTTCTAATTTGTTGATAAGCAGGCAAGTTTGGGTCCATGCCAAATTTTAACAGAATATTAATTAGATTCTGGAAGAAATTCAGATCATCCCAGGCCTTACCAGTTCCTGGGAAGCATCTGAGCCTTGAAAGGGGGTTCCCGGGATACCTCCTTCTGGGAACTTTGTGGGAAGATACAACTCATGGAAAAGTTCTGAACCTTGCTGGTCTTCTGATTGAGTGGGTCTAAGGGACTCTCTGGGATTATTCTTTGATGCTTAGAAGGGTAGATGTCAGGGCTTGGAGGTCACTGAGGCTCTGTACACCTGGGAAAACTCAGTCTTAGAAGGGAGACATGACTTAGTCATTT
This sequence comes from Eschrichtius robustus, assembly GCF_028021215.1. Classification (NCBI taxonomy): domain Eukaryota; kingdom Metazoa; phylum Chordata; class Mammalia; order Artiodactyla; family Eschrichtiidae; genus Eschrichtius; species Eschrichtius robustus. The sequence continues at coordinate 12,001,629 of NC_090838.1, forward strand.
ATTCATTTATTCAAGAAACAGCTACTGAGAACCTATAGAGGAGAACAGAGACTCATGGTGCTGGCTTCATGGACTTCAATTCTAGAGATAAGAGATGGATAGAAAACAGGTTGTGAGTTCTTTAAAAAAAATACCCAGATTGCTGTACAATGATGGGGCATGAGGAGGTTTAGGGGGCAGAGACCTGCTCCAAGAAACAGACCGTCCATAAAGGAAACTCTGAGAAGGAGACCTTTGAGGTAAAGCCTGGAGGAGGAGTGCAGGTAGGTCAGGTAAGGAGCTGAGAAGAATGTTCCAGGTAGAGGAACGAGCACAGGTAAATACTCTGAGCCAGGAAGGAGACTGGCATCTTCTAGGAGTGTGGGTGAAGCTTAGTGAATAAGGGAGAGAGAGTCAGGAGGTCAAGGTGGAGAAGCAGGAAGGGGCTGGATCAGGTGGGGCTTTGTAGGCCAATGGGATGAGCTTGGATTTTGATTTTATATGTAGTGCATAGTTATTGGAGGTTTTGAGAATAGAACTGATATTTTAAAAGAATCCAACTCCTTTGTGGGAAGTAGAGTCAGTTGTCCACAGGAGGCTGTTGCAGTTGCCCCGCTAAGAGGTGGGGGGCTAGAAAAATGCAGAGACCTGCGGTGTCTTGGGATCAGAGCTGAGAAGACTTGCTGAAGGAAGGAGGTGGAGATGAGGGAAGGGAAAGGATCACGATGACTGGCCTTTTGGCTGGAGAAGTTGGGTGGTGATGGGGTTCAAGACACACTACCCCTCAATAGGGCACCTTGGGCTATGGAATATTTTAGGCTGAAGGAGGTTGGGAAAACAGCAGAAGCTGGTGAGTCATGCTGAACTTCCCCCGCCTTTCTCCCTTGAAGCAGGTCATAAGACCCTCATGAGAGAGGTGCCCTCCCTCTCCTCGGAGGAAAGGAGCATTCTTATCTCCAAAGACAAAGGAACACCAAGAAGAATCTTAACAAACAGGATTTGTTAAGTTTCCGCCAGTTTACTACACTTATCATACTCCTTAACCTATCCCATTCCTCCACAATTGTCCACTTTTTGTCAAACAAAGCATAAAAATACTTAGGTCTAACCAATTCGCTGAGTCTTCAGTTCCTTATGAAGTCTCCTCTGTCACATAAAACTTAGATTAAATAAATTCGTATGCGTTTCTCCTGTTAATCCATCTTTGTCCGTTTAATTTTCAGACCCAGCCAAAGACCCTAAGAAGGTCGAGGAGAACTTTCTCCTCCCCTGCAGGAGACAGGGGTGTGTTGATTAAAATGGGAGAGATTGGAGTAAGAGCAGCTTTGCTGATGGAAGCAGAGGCGATAAATACTTTTGATTGAAGAGCACGTTTCATTTGAGATGCCTACTGGCTACCCAACGGGAGACGTCAGTCACACAGTTAAATATATGTGCCAGAAGCTTAAGAGAGGGCTCTGAGCTGGAGAGAGGAATGAGGACCCTATAGCAGGGAAGGCAATTTGCTTTTCAATAATCATTTCCCTTATTTCTTGGTACAAAGGACTACTCTCAGAATATAGATGACATCTCTCAGGATCACAGCATGACTGTTTTGGCCATTGAAACATAATCACAGAGAATGATCCTTAAAGAGGAGATGACTCACTATCTTTCCCCTTCCTCTATCCTCATGTTTGGAACCTGTCTGTGATGGCTGGTGCTCTAGCAGTCATATTGGATCAAGAGGATGAGGTCCATACCTTATAGAGGATGAAGGAGGAAGATGCAGAAAGTCTACGTCTTTCCTAATTGTGTTGCCTTTATACCAGCCCTAGGTGCCTATACCTGGATTTTCTTTACATGGGAGAAAAATAAACTTTTACCTTTTTTTCTATTTTTAATTTTATTTTCAAATTAATATACAGTAAATTTCATCTTTTGGGGAGTATCAAGTTTAAAGAATTTTAATGGGTGTATAGATTTGTGTAGCCACCAGCAAATGGATCCAGCATGGTTCCTTCACCCCAAAGAACTCCCCTGTGCTGTCTCATTGTAGCCACACCCTCCCTGCAGCCCAACCTACCTGACCATCACTGATCTGTTCTCCATCACTACAGTTTTGTCTTTTTGAAAATGTCATATAAATGGAATCATACAGTATGCAATTTTTTGAGACTGGCTTCTTTCACTAAGAAAATGCATTTAGCGTTCATCCATGTTGCTGTGTGAATCAAAAGCTCATTCCTTTTCATTCCTGAGTATTATTTCACTGTATGAATGCATAGCAGTTAAGTTTTCCATTTAAATGTTGAAGGATGTTTGAGTTGTTTTCAGTTTTTGGTTATTATGAATAGAGCTACTAAAAACATTCATGTGAAGATTTTTGTGTGATTTTAAGTTTTTATTTCATAGGGTAAATATCTAGGGGTAGGATTTCTGGTTTGACTATATAAACATAAAGTATATGTTTGATTATAAGAAGCTGTCAAACTATTTTCTGGAGTATCTGCATTATTTTACATTCTATTAGCAATGGATGAGAGAGTCATTTGCACCACATTCTTGTCAGCACTTGTCAGCATTATTGTCAGAACTTTGTATTTTTGCCATATTAGTAGGTATGTGATGTTACCTCTTCATGATTTTAATTTGCATTTCTTTAATGGCTAATGATGTTGATGATCTTTTCAAGTGCTTATTTGCCCTAGCACAGAAGGTCCCTGTGCTTTGTTTAATGCTCTGTTGTTGCCATCTTGAAATTCTTCTTATTTGAACAAGGGTCCCACATTTTCATTTTGCAGTGGGTCCTGCAAAGTATGTGGCCAGCCTTGCATGTGCTGTGTCCAGACAGCCAGCAACAAAGGCAGCAACAGAACTTGGCCATCTTTGTATGCTACTGGCCGTCCTGGCCAACAGACTGGGCCATTTATTTTGATTACAGAAGAAAAATCCTTACGATGCACCCACTCTCAGAAGTTCACTAGACAGACAGTCCATCCGGAGTTGTTGGGTGGATCCCACTCTTACCATCCTTTACTATCCCTCTCTATTTCTCTAGATCTCTTTTGCTTGGTTAGATTTTACCTAACAGAATTGCAACCTCCCTATTCATAAACACAACAAATGTTTGTTGGTGGTGGTAAAGATGAACCTGTTACCAGAAGAATATTAAAAGAACACTATATCAGACAGAATGCTGCTCATTTTACTTATTTATTTGCATTTTATCCTCACTTAGAGCTCTTTCTTTTTTTTTTTTTTTTGGCCATGCGGCATGCAGGATCTTAGTTCTTCGACAAGGGATTGAACCTGTGCCCCCTGCAGTGGAAGCTCAGAGTCTTAACCACTGGACCACCAGGGAAGTCCCACTTAGAACTCATTTTAGAGATGTAAAAACTGTGGCCCAGGGCTTCCCTGGTGGCGCAGTGGTTGAGAGTCTGCCTGCCAATGCAGGGGACACGGGTTCGTGCCCTGGTCCGGGAAGATCCCACATGCCGCGGAGCAACTGGGCCCGTGAGCCGCAATTACTGAGCCTGCGCGTCTGGATCCTGTGCTCTGCAACAAGAGAGGCCGCGATAATGAGAGGCCCGTGCACCGCGACGAAGAGTGGTCCCCGCTCGCCGCAACCAGAGAAAGCCCTCACACAGAAACGAAGACCCAACATAGCCATAAATAAATAAAAATAAATTAAAAAACAAAAAACAAAAAAACTGTGGCCCAGAGAACTAAATCCTTTCTTTTTTTTTTTTTTTTTTTTTTTTTTTACAAAATCATACTGCTAGTGAGTGAGGAAAATCCTTGTCTGGCTTCTTTCTGATGTAACGTGTTTGAATTCCTGATTTTCTCTGTTGGGGAGCCATGGGTATTTTGGACATCTTTAATCATCTTTTGGATATCACAGACAAATTTCCTAAGAAAACTCTCATTCCCTTTCCTCTTGATACCTTGAACATCTTTGCTGCATTGCTAGGTGTGGTTGTTGCATCAAGAGTTTCGACTATCTTGGAGTGAAGTATCTGAAGGAGTTCCCAGTATCCCTCCAAGTGATGGAGATCCACATGAAGAAAGCTATTCATGAAGCTGGGAGTCTCTTTTTCTGCTTGGAAAAGGAAGCTTTGTACATTCTTCTATTTTGGTTCAGAACAGCCCTCGAAAAGGGAGGAATCAGGCAGAAGGGACAGGGCCCTAGGTATTCTGGGAAACGGAAGCAGGCGGCATTGGGCCATGGACCGGCCCGCTCCACCCTGCCCTTCACCCGGATTCTTCCCCTGCTCCCCGGGCTCTTTGGGAAACTGGCTTCCGGAGCCTGACACATGTTTCTTTGTCTGGCCCCAGCTGTTAGAATCTGTCTTCATTCATTAAGCAGGCAGGGAATTCTCCGAACTGCTTCTCTAGTCCCATGCCGTGGAGCAGACACTTAGACCTTGACAACTCCAAATCAGAGATGTCAACACAAGCCAGGGGGCCCGCCTGAGCTGCACAAGCCTCAGGCCGGCGCTAGATGCTTCTCTGGTGTGATTTTGAGTCCCTGTGATAGCCTGCATCGTAGGTGTCATTATCCTCATTTTACAGAAAAGGAAACTGAGGCTCAGACGGTTGCAAGGCACCTCAGAGCTACATACTCAGAAAAGACGGGCTCTGAGCCCTGATTGACATGAGTCAGATTTCTCAGAGCACTTGACTCACTGCCATTCATACCAACAGAAAACTGCAGCCATCTTTCCTGCTCTTGAAAAGCAAAGGGCTCATCTTTAGGGGAAAAAAAGTGCCATCTTTGGGGAGAATACTGGTTTTCTGGGGCCAGGGTCCTGTCCGGAGGCCTGGCCGGCCTCTCTGCTGGGAGGAGCCTTCCCGCTCAGGCCGGTGTGGAGGGACTGCTCTATACCGTCACTGATAATCGTACAGGCCCATCCATCAGCGGGAATCCTATTTCAAACATCTCTCTGACTCTAACGGCACGAAAAGCATGAACTAAGCGCAGTTTAATGAATTCTGATCTCACAGGCAGAGGCTGTCTGATCGGGGACAACCGTGCTCCCACACAAGGCAGGAAAAATCGCTCCAGCGGGAGAAGCAGGGATGCATTCCAATGATGCCTTCATTGCTTCAAGATGGATAATTTGTTTTTTAGCAAATTCATCAGAGACGTCCGTTTTATCCATGACTCACTCCCAGCTTTCTGGCAAAGTGTACCTTTTTACCTGGAGAGCAGTAAAGCCCTCTGATCCCATTCAGGACAGAAGGAAATGAGCCGCTTCACTTCTCGCCTAACAACCGTATCTCAAGCTCTTGTAGGTTTTTATGGGAAAATCTTAAACATCTTAGCAAATCCATATATGCAGCCCAATCACCCAGTCATCTCTGAGAAAAAGCCAGGAGGAAGATCGTCATTTGAATTTCAAGGAAAGACGTATGAAGCAGGAGAACTGAACATGCTTTATCTTCCTTCGGTTAGAGAGTCCGGAGGGCTCCATCCTGGGACCATGCCATCGTCTTCTCGGGGCTGCTGTGAAGGAGAAGTGAGGGTACCACCCAGAGATGGAGTCCCCGGGGTTTAGGGGGTGCGGTCTTCCCAGAGCCAGGATCTTACCAGGAAATCAGCAAGGTTCTGCCCCATAAATCACCTCATTTACACCTTACAACTGCTCCAGAGGTGGGAAGATAGCCCTCATTTTAGAGATAAAGCTACCATGACACAGAGAGATCAGGCAACGGGCACAGGGTCATACGACTACTGAGTGGCAGGGTCAGAGGATGTCCCTACACTCCAAGTGGACCACTGACATTTAAGACAAGCCCCTTCCCCTCTCCAAGTCGCAGTTGTCCCATATGTAAAATGAGAAGGCAGGGCCTGTGTGAACGCTAGATACCTTTTTTTTTTTTTTTAAAGACACCAATTGTACTTGAATATTTGTTCCTTTCTTTTTTTAAAAAAATTAATTAATTAATTAATTAATTTTTGGCTGTGTTGGGTCTTCGTTTCTGTGCGAGGGCTTTCTCTAGTTGTGGCAAGCGGGGACCACTCTTCATCGCGGTGCGCGGGCCTCTCACTATCGCGGCCTCTCTTGTTGCGGAGCACAGGCTCCAGACGCGCAGGCTCAGCAGTTGTGGCTCACGGGCCCAGTTGCTCCGCGGCATGTGGGATCTTCCCGGACCAGGGCTCGAACCCGTGTCCCCTGCATTGGCAGGCAGACTCTCAAACACTGCGCCACCAGGGAAACCCCGCTAGATATCTTTTATTAACATACCATAAAAGCACTCGTTTTTTTGGGGGGGAGGAGTGAAAATTGCGTGCTTTATTCCCCGCAGAAGGCTAGGGAGGAGGGCAGCCGAGGGGGGCGGGACCACAGTTCCATTCTCCCCGATCCTTGCATTTGCTCATCCACTGTTTCTAGCACTGGGTCCAGAGCTTGGGATCTAGAGATGACAGTCGTGAGGGGCTCACCATCTTCTAGAGCAAACAGACACATCGCAATAAAACTAATAAAAGTGGGAGATAAATGCTCTGATAGAGACGTATACGGGGAGCTGTGGGAACAGAGGAGACAGAGCAACTCACTGAGTGGCCCTGAGTAAGTCATTTAGATAATTTGGGGCCTCAGTGTCGTCATCTTCGAAATGGAATGGTAATAACTTGCACTGTGCTTCACAAAGCTGCAGGGAGTGAGGAACCTAGTTTTTTCAGCTCCTGATACCGTGTGAGGAACTCAGTGAGTATTTAACGGACCTGAGGAGGGCCATGGGGCTTTCTCCAAAGTTCCTGGATTCCTCTAGGCCATGTCAGCCTCAATCTTTCCCTATCCTTTCCCCAACAGTCCGGCCAGCAGGGAGCCTCTGTGAAGCCCTGTGCCCGCTACAAAGTGTCCTCTGCCAGCCATTTTCCCTGGTTGGCTCCTCCTAAGTTTTCCCACTAGATTTTGTGGGTGTATTTGACCTCTTCCCCCAGCAGTTAAAAGCTAAGAGTGGATAAAAGCTGGAGCTCTGGTGTCAGGCAGATATTGGCTCAAATCCAGCTTTGCTACTTAGTTAGAAGTTAAATCTGGGAAAAGTTGCTTAATCTCTCTGAGCCTCAGTTTCCTCATCTGTAAAGGAGAGATCATGAGAATCCTTCCTGGATGGGAGCTGCAGTGAGGAATGATGAGGGGATGCAGGTAAAGCCCTGAGCAGGTGCCGGCATCCGTCGGTGCTAAGGAAGGGACCCTCCCCTGCTCCCTCGCCCCCTCCTCCCACTCTGCTCTTCCCCTGCCCTCTTCTCCCACTGCCCCCTCCTCTCCCTCTTCCCCTCCTTCTCCTCATGGTTACTAGTAAGTGCAAGGCGAAGTGTGGCAGGTTTCTCACCCTGTACTCACCATGTTCAATTTTGCACATGCAAAGTGGGGTCCCCCCAGGACCACATTCAGGGTCTGGAGCCCACATTTGTTCTCTCTCTCCAGAAGCCTGAAGAGAGTATGGCAAGGGCCCCGGAGGCACACTAAGGTGGAAGTTGAAATCCATACCGGCTGTGTGATCATAGACAAGTTACTTACCCTCTCTGAGCCTAAGCTTCCCCAGTGGTGAGAGGGGATAATGCCACCTTTCTCACAGGTTTGCTGTGAGGAGTAAATGAGATCATCTAAATTGGGGGCTTGACACAGAACGGACGTTCCCCTCTCCTCTCTGTCCAGAGGCTCGACGCCTGCTCCGTAGAACACGGGGGTTGTAAATGCAGTTGGTCCTCCGTCTCTGTGGATTCCATAGCCTCAGAGTCAACCAACTGCGCATCAAAATATTCAGAAAAAAAAAATCCAGAAAGTTCCAAAATCAAACCTTGAATTTACCATGTGCTGGCAACTCTTTACATAGCATTTATGTTGTGTTTACAACTATTTACATGGCACTTATATTGTATTAGGTTTTATAAATAATCTAGAGATGATTTAAAGTATACGGGATGATGTGTGTAGGTTACATCCAAATCCTACTCCCTTTTACGTAAAGGACTTGAGTAGCCGCAGAGTTTGGTATCTGTGGGGCGTCCCGGAACCAATCTCCCTTGGATACAGAGGGACAACTGTACCCCACCAACCAGCACTGCCGTGTCCTGAAAGGTCCTCCTGCTTCCAGTGAGAATCTTCCTCCAAGGCCGCTGGGTCTCTGTGGCCCCTCAGATCATTTGTTCCACCCAGGAGGACCCCAGGGTCTGAGGAACTTGGCTGCTCAAGGATGACGTAGCTAACAGTAGCACCTGGTTTGCTGGTAGAGGTCGCCTACGGTGTAAGGCTGCGTCTTTGGACAACACCTTCCAGACAATTCCTTTTATTTTGTGGGAGCCTCACATCTGCTCTATGAGTTGGGTATTCGATAATAACAGAGATAAAATGATAACAATAATTAACAAATCTTGAAACTTACCACGTGCCGGCCATGGCACTAAGCATGTCGCTATCTGAAAGGATGGAGAAAATGGACCCAGAGGGCTTTGCAACAGACTTCAGAGTAGATCTTATTAACTCCATTTTGCGGATGAAGACTTGGAGCTTCCGAGATAAAGAAAGTTGCTGAGGGACTTACCAGAAGCCCAGCTGCTCACGTCAGGTGAGGCTGGAACTCGGTCCACATCTGGCTTTCCTCCAGCCTCTGCTCTCTGGTAATGCCGCACCGTCTTTCTTAGGTCAAGGAGGGGAAGGGAGAGAGGACCCGTGCAGGGGTGGATTGAAATGTTTTACTCTCTGATCTAAGGCACACCTTATGATTTACTTATTATTTGTCTTCCTGGATGAGGTCCTTGGATCCATGTTAGCAAGAACTCAGCTTCCTGGGGCCCATGCCAACTCAGTCTACCACCTGCTGTGTCTTGTAGGTTTTCACCGGAATCCACGTCCTCCCTGAGATCCACATTTTCCTGTGATCCGTGTCCTTCATGTGACCCATGTCCTCCACGTGACCTACATCCTCCCCAGTCCCAGACCAAGCTCTAGCTCTGCATGATAGCCAGCCCCAGTCATGGCAGACGGGTGGTCACTCCTTCCCTAGACGCAAGCCTTGTGGGCACTTGAGGCTGGATTCAACCCTGGTCACGTGAGAGACTGAATGAAGTCCAGCCCTGAGCAGGGAGCAGTGCTCCCGTGAGCTCGGCACGACTCCTTTCCTTGCCTTTCCTGCCCTGTTCCCCCGTCTCAAATCCCCTTCACACCTCCTCCTCCGGCCACGCCTTGCTCCATCCTCCAGGTCACTTCACACACCCCCTCTCCCTTGTCACCTCAAGTCTGATAAGGTGCCCTTTCTCTGTGCTGCTACACACATGGGCTTGTGCAACCCCTGGGATGGTGTCATGTGACTCTCCACCATCAGACTGTGAGCTCTCTGAGGGGAAAGGCCTTAGTCATCCACGTGATCAGCCTAGTCTCTGAATAATAGCTGTGGCTAGTCCAGCAGGACCAGCTAGGCTGCAGGAACAAATAAACCCTGAAATCTCAGTGTCTTAGCACAGCGCGGGATGTCCCGCTCTCATTAACGTTTGGTGCTAGACGTGCAGCTCTCCCTGCCGTGTGCCTTTCAGCATTGCCTGGGGGACCGTGGCTCCTTGCCCGTGGCTGTGGCGTCAGGGACACACGGCTTCCTGCCTTCCAGGTGATCGCACGGGCTGGCATGGAGAACCAGACCAGGAGTGGTGCACATCACTTCCGCCCACTGTGGTCCAAACCCAGCCACGAGTCCCACCCCCGCTGCAAGGGAGGCTGGGAAATATCCAGGAGCACGTGAGACCTTAAGGGGCAGGAAGCCCCTCTGATGCGGGCTTAGAGAGGTGGGCTTCAGCTCAGCTTAAGGGAGAACTTCCTAACAATCAGAGCGTTTGGGATGAAACGAGGAGGCTTCCTGACCCAAGAGTCTTAGGACTGGTTAGCTGACAGAAATAAACTTGCTTCCTTTCACCACTGCCAGAGACTTGCGTTCAGACAAAAATCAGCTTTTTGAAAACAAGGGGCTGGGCCCTGGAAACTCCGTTTAGCCCTGTCAGCCCTGGAGAAGCTCAGTGTTCCCAGCTTGCAGTGTCCTTTGTCCTCTGTGAGCTCCCGAAGCCTAGAGAGGTGACTTCTTTATACTTGGGAGCTGCTATTTATAACTTCCAAAGGACCCCTACTTCTTTGGTTCTGTACGGAGGCTCAGAAAAGCCAGTCCGCCCTCCCCCAGAAGCCTTCCCCCTCCACCAGGCCTCTCTCCCCCAAGAGCGATCCCGTAAATAAAGGATGAAAGGACCCGTAATTATTACCATTCGACAACACAGGGACTGTCAAAACCAGGAGTCCCACAATAGCCTTTACATAAATCACAGCTGATACAATGGCCCTCGGCTGAGGGGAGAGAAGCTTACAGCCTCAGTGCTGCTGAAAGGAGGTTTGTGTTTGGGGGCGGGGTTACCAGAGTCAGCCGCCCCTGGGGAAGAGATGAGGGCCTGGTGTCTGAACAGAGGATTCGCCCATCATCCCGCTCAACCCGCTAGCCCGCCCGACGGCAGAGGCCACAGCACTGAGAGTAAAAAGCTGAGGGCAGACTCCAGACGTGACAGCTCCACGGGGCCGGATGGTCCAGATGCTTGAGACCGCGCAGGTCGCAGGTGCATTGCTGGCGGTTCACACTCTGGCTGGGCAGGACCGTCCACCCTGGGGGACACGCTGGCCTGCGGCGGTGCGGCCAAGGGCAGTCTGTACCCTGCGTGTCAGGGGGACGTCAGGGCTCCGGGGCCAGAGAGGGGGATGGGCGTGGCCGGGCTGCTCAGAGAAGGCGTCCCGGGAGGAAAGGTCGTTCTCTGATAGGCGGAGGGGAGAGTGGGACCCTCCAGGGTGCAGCGATGTGGCTGATCCTGGTCCCCACACCGCAAGGACCACATTTCTTGAGAATGTGCGCTCAGAGCTGGAAACCAGAGCGACCCCGTTAAGCAGGCAGTCTGTTCCTGAAGCACAGAGCTCTCTTCAGAGGGTGGCAATCCCAGAGAAGCAGGGCAATTGGTAGGACATGGCATATCTCTGGGCATACCAGTGGTTCCTTTTGAATGAGCCATTTAGTGGCACATTAAGAATTTGGTGTCATTTAACACAGGCTGGTGGCCCCTCTTATGCGCCATGCCCTGCACGACTCCTACTGCTTCTTCCTTTGAAGGTGAAGAAGACACTGTCCTTAAGATTTTGAGAGTCCGGGGCAGGAGGTAGATGCAGAACACGAGCCCTAACGCAGAGTGTCTCATGCGGACAGACATATGCCAAGAGGCAGTGTAGCAGAGCCGGGGAGGCCGTGGCTCTAGAATTAAACCTCCTGGGTTTGAATCCCAGCCCTGCTGCTTGTGGGCTTGGTGATCTTGTGTGAGTCATTCAACCTGGGCCTCAGCGACATCAGAATATTAATGGGAGTTATGAGAATAAAAAGAGAATCCGAATATGTCTGGTATCTTGTCGCAGTCTGCGAGCATTAGGCGTATCTTAAATTGCTTAGATAGTGAGCCATGGTTTATAAATCACGTGAGCATCTGTTCTCCAATCTGGTCCTACCATGACGAGGGTTAATCAAATCTCCCCATTTAAAAGATGAGCAGACTGAGGCTTGAAGAGGAAAGTAAGCCGATGTCCCCACGCTCACACAGCCAGTGTGACAGAGCTGGGCCCTGCCCCACGCTGCAGATCTTCTGAGGTGAAATGCTGCTGGTGGTTTTCGTGCTGGGGTGCTCTGAACGACCACAGAGTTCCCAGGGGATCCCTCAGGCAGCCTGGGAGCCTCACTCATGGAAGGCTGGGCCCCGAAGCGAATCAGACCTGACCCCTTCCCGGAGCTGGGCTTCTCCGCCCAGGGGGCTGCCCTGAGCCAGTGCAGGAATCCATACTTTTGAGCTGAGCCCTCCCTCTCCAGAGCTTGATGGGCCCTGGGGGCTTCAGAGGCTGTGTAGCTCAGGGTCCGCTCTCTGCTGTGTGGGGCTCCTTGTGGCACTTCTGGGGGAGGTGCAGTCGCCACCCAGCTCTCTGGAAGCCTGGATGGTCTCACCCTTTCTCACCCAGGGTGGCTACACGCCCACCAGAGTTCCCCACCGCATTCTACCTTGGTGGTGCCCTGGGGTTGTCCCCCAGAGAATCTTATGTGAAGGGTCCCCTTCAAATGTGTAAAGCCCATGCCTTTACCAGCAAGCCACAGCCTGGCATTCAGAGTGAAAGAGCCAAGCGGGGTATACGGTGGATCCCCAAACAACACATCCCTACACCCCACTGAAAGATCTAGGCAGACAGGGACCCTGAAGAGGCGTGTGCATGCGTGTGCGTGTGTGTGTATGTGTGTGCTTGTGGCATGCAGGACTGCAAATTCTGTGTGAGACCGGAGTTCATGGGGGAGGGGTAATGGAGACAGCTGGAGGCCACCAGGTGGACTTGAGAAACGACGGGAAGGAGGGAGAAAGGGTTTTTAGGCGCTGACGAGGGTCTAGAAACAAACCCTGGAAGTGGTCACCCCAGTTACGTCACAAGTGGTGTTCTAACCCTGTCGGCCAGGAGGAAACCAGGCTGCGGTTCTGGGAGCTGAGTGGGTCCTGGGGGCTCTTGGCAGGAGGAAGACCCTCCGCAGAGGATGTGTCCTGGGCAGGCCGCACAGGGTTTGTCAGATGGTAGTTGTGACTCATTAGTGGGTCCTCATGTCAATTTGGTAGGTCAGGATCTGCATTTCAAAATCCAGAATAGTGTCTAATAGAATAGAAAACAGAGTGCGTCACACATAGTAAGGACCGTGTTATTGCAGTAAACTTCCATGAATCTAGACCTGTAGGGGGATCTGATACAACATTTATTTCTTAGGGTCTGATTAAGAAAATGTTTAAATCTCTGCTGTGCTGCTTCAGTCTCTGAAATAGGCTCCTCCATGGCTCAGGCAGAACTGGGTCCAGAGGGCGACTCCTGGGCCCTGGGCAAGTGGCTTCCACATCTGTTCCATGAGGCCAACCCCATGTGCCTGAGAGGGCGGCGTGAGGGTCACACGAGATAAAGCCCTCGCAGCGTGATTGGCGCACGGCGGAATCTCACTGAACGTTTGCTCCCTGGCCCCTTCCCCTACCAGACTGCGGGAGGGGAGGCGGGCGGCTCACGGTGGGGCAGGTCAGGCTCCCGTCCCTCCCTTCGCTCCACCAGCAACTCAGGCTGCCTCTGCTCCCACGGCGGCTTCTCTGGGTTCCAGGCCAAGCTGCCAAGGACTCCTTTAGAGGACCCTGGACCCACTGTGGTTAAAATCCCCTCCATTTCCACAAGGGGACACAGCGGGCTGGGGTGCCTTCCATCCTTCCCTGCGCATCAGGCAGAGCCTGGGGCTGAGGCTTGTGCTGGTAGCAGTGGCGAAGGTGCGGTAGGGCACAGGACTGGAACAGGACATCTGTCCATCCGTCTGTCTGTGGAGCTGCATGGGTGCTGGGGCCACCCTCTGCTTGCCTGTTCTCTGCCCTTCACGCCACCTGACAGACACACAGAAAGCCAGCCTCGCCAGACCTGCCCCCTGAGTTGGGGGCACGGGGGAAGATGAGGGAATTAACTTCTGGCCTGCTGACAGCGGTGCAGCCTGCCAAAGCCGCCCGGGTAATTTGGTTCCTTTCCTCTGCTGACTTGGTACCAGCCACAAGAGCGGATTAAGCAGGGAAATGCTGCATGGAGAACTCTCCCCCTTGGCACTCGGATCCCATTGTCTCCCGAGAGTGACAGCGGCTGGTGGTGCCAATGCGCACCGCTCCACTGGCACGTCCCCAAAACACCTCAGCTCCTCGTTCCTGAAAAGAGGGGTTTGTTAAAGAACTGCAGCTAAAAAGAAAGAAGGAGAGGCAGGAGAGGGCAAGGCCATGGAGTAAAAGTTACGCCGGGTCTGTTAATTAAAGGAGAGAGGCCTCCGATGCGAAGGTCGATGCCGGCAGGGGACGCTGGAGCTTCTCAAACTCCACTGAGGATGATTTCAGTTCCTTCCACTCTCCTGGACCACCCACTGGGTGCCAGGCATTGGGCTTGGTGTTGGTTGGTGGCATGGGAGGAACAACCATGCGTGAAAGAGGCCTTCCCTACCTGCTCTCAAGAACAGACACTTAGACAAAATAATGGGATAATAATAACTAATATTCACTGAGCACTTACTACATGCCAGGCCCTGTTGTAATCTTGTTATTCACATGGACTCATTTAATCATCATGAGATTCCTTTAGAATCAGTATTATTGTTATGATTATATCTCCACCTTAAAGATGGGAACACATGAAGCATAGACAGCGGTGGGTCGTACATTGTTAACAACTGGTCTCTGGAAAACAAATAAAAATAACGAGCCCCGATGTGGAGCATTTGCCAGTTTCCGTGGGGTCCGTATGCCCTCTGTGCTCAATTTCAAGCTACGTATGTGACATCACTGGACATGGAGTTGGGAGGGGATACACATAGTGGGCCTATGAGCTGGCTCCCACACACCAGCAGATGTCAAGGAGCTTGTCCAAGCTCATGCAGTGAGTTACAGAGTCAAGACTTGTGCCCAGGTCACCTGGTTCCTGAGCCTCCTCTCTCAATCCCTGGGCAACCCAACCTGTGATGTCTTAGAGAAGGGACCCAATGGGGCGGGAGTTGTCCTGACGGCTAGATAGGATGAGGTGCGTGATGAGCCCTGGCCGCTCTCAGTTCCTCCCTTACCAGCCGGCCTCCCATTCTTCCTCCTGCCTCATTCTCCTCCGCTTCAAGAAACTGGCCACAGTTACTCCTGGTTCAAGAAGACTGGAGAATATATACCACAACAGATTTCCTCATGCAGAACATAAAATTGGAGACACCTTTGTTATCCTAGTCAAAAAACTTTATAACCACTAATGAGCTCTTTAAATTCTCTCTTTGTACATCATTTTCAGTTCATTATCCTAGCACGCTTGTGAAAAATACAATTAAGATTTGTCAACACAAGAGTAAAAAACAAATGTCTCCTACTGCCCGTTTCCCCCTTTGGTATATCCTGCATGCTGGCTGATTTGCCTTCTCGAATCGAGTTATCATCTGGACCGTCCTCTGCTAGAAATCTTCAGTAGATCTCATTATCTACAGATTGACTCTGGGATTTTTAGTATGGCATTCAAGATCTGCCAGATCTCAGGTGTGCATCCTTCCATCCATCATCCATCCATCCATCCACCCATCCATCCATCCATCCATCCATCATACATCCATTCATCCTTCCATCATCATCCATTCATCCATCCATCCAGCCACCCATCCTTACATCCATTTGTTCAATATGTACTCAATAAATATTGAATGCCTACTCCATGTCAAGCAGGCACTCTACCAAGTGAAATATGACCATCCCAAATTCGTCTTCTACTAGTATCTATTCATTCATTCATATAATCAGTCAGTCAGCATTGAGCATTTATTATATGCTAGGTTCTGGGGACACAAAGATATATAAGACACAGACTCTGCTTTTGAGCACTGTACGTCAGAGGCAAATCTGATTCTTTGTTATTGCCAAAATATTTTCCTACCTCTATGCTTTTGTGCACATTATTTTTTCTGCCTGGAAAGCCGTCTCTACATTTCTGAACATCCAACTTTTATTCCTTGTTCAAGGCCACACTGATGCCTCCTTCTTGAAGCCGTCCCTGATCCCCTGTCCGACTCTGCCATGCTGGAATTGATCGGGGGCTTTCCCTGAACTCCCACTGGGATCCTTTGTCCTCTCTTATGACCTTATTTTTCCTGTCTTAGTTTAAAGCCATTCGTATCCACATCCATTTTCTGTTGCTAGAACCAACCTCCTGGAGCTCTGAGACTCCATGATTCACACTTATGTCTCCTTGGAGAGCAGGTGAGCAGAGAGTGCCTGTTGGAGGAATGGTGAAGGAAAGAATCTATAAAGGTGAGAAAATGCTGTCTATCTTTTTACTAAGTCACTATTTTTGGCATAAGGGTACAGCTAAGGCCCTTCCAAGTAGAAAACTACACTTGGGCCATTTGGGCCCCTTACAAATTGCATAAAGTGTCTTCTATTCCTCTCTTGATTTTATTTTTACAGGTAGCTTTATTAAAATAACAATCACTCCTGGGAGCAAATTATTAAATTAGAACTTGAAAGGACCTGAAAGATCCTTTAGTTTTAACCCCTAATGTAGGTCTGTAAAAATCAGACCTAGAGAGACAAAATAACTTAGATTACCTCATGGGTGATCACAGTTAATTCTACAACACACCATAAGAATTGTTTATAAAGTTTTCTTCATCATTCATTCAACTACTGTGCAAGTCGAATATGTGTCAGGCAAAAAGATGATTTTAAACCATTAAAGGAAAGGAAAAATGTGTGGATTGGTAGTCTAATTCTTGAGAAATATTTTCATTAAGAGCAAGAATGAAAGCAAAAAATAGCTCATATAAGGTAAATTTCAGTTACCTGGAAAGTTTACCTTTACAAGATGCCCCATTTTATGACATGGCCATATAAAATGATGACCATATTTTCTTTTAAAAATATTTTAAACTTATTTTAATTTTTTAAATTCACATATAGTTGATTTACAATGTTGTGTTAGTTTCTGCTGTACAGCAAAGTGATTCAGTTATACATACGTATACATTCTTTTTTTATATTCTTTTCCATTACGCTTCGTCACAGGATATTGAATAGATCTCGCTGTGCTATACAGTAGGACCTTGCTGTTTATCCATTCTATACATAATAGTTTGCATCTGCTAATCCCAAACTCCCAAAACATCCCTCCCCCTCCTTTCTCCCCACAAGTCTGTCTTCTATGTCTGCGAGTCTGTTTCTGTTTTGTAGATAAGTTCATTTGGGATGACCATATTTTCTTGTTTGCAGGGGACAGTCCAAGTTTACTCCTCTTGTCCCAGCAAAGTTATTAATGGTGCTTCCTTTCTCAGTGGTGTTCTGGTTTGGACAATAAATGATCCAGTCATCCTATGCATAGAGCTGAGTAGTTTTTGTTCAACTTGTACCTCTGCTACTACAAAAGCCCTTTTTAATTAATACCAGGTTCTAAACAATGTGTCACTGACCCATTGGAGTGGAACCATGGATATTTCAAGACTGCTGTGAGAGAGCCCTCGAGAAACCATCACAAGTGCAGGAATGATGCCCTCTTTTCTCTCGGTGTCTCTCTACTGGGAAGATTTTCTATTCACAAATCCAACGGCACATCCTTTCAACTTTCAGGAAAATGAAAGGAACCTGTAGGAGCAGGTTGATCTGTCTTGCCAAAAATAGAAGCTCCAAGCAGTCTTGGGAGTGGGGAGGTAGAGAATGTTGCTGGGATGTCATAGGTCAAATGCAAGTCCCTCCAGGCATTTTTACATAAAACTCCATATCCAATCTTCCTACATGAACTTGTCATTAGGTAAATTGCTCTAAAGTATTAAGTGAACCATAACATTGTCCACTGGGGGATTGCTAAACTTTCAAAGCACATGCTTTGCCCATTTTGGATACTCAAATGGTTTGAACTCTCTTTTGCTGTCCAACTCCCATCCTTTGGGGTTGATGGAAATAAAAACGACTTGAAGGGCGGCCTGTGCAGGTAAGTCACCTCAGGGCTCTTGAGAATGTTAGTCAGAGGCCCTGAAGACATCATCGCATCCATTCTTGATAGCATCTTTGTAGAAAGATTGGTAGTGTGGATTGTGGACAAGGTGTCCTGGAGTGCTGGAGAGGTATTAGGACCCAATTTCCATCCCTGTCTCGCTCCGTGGCAGTTGTTTCTGACCTGGGCTTCCATCTCTAGTCTGTCTCCTGACACTCCACCCTTTTCACTGCAGCCTGGGAGGTCTTTCTGCAACAGAGCGCAGACAGGTCAGAACCCTGCTTCCAACAGCCTGACGTCTCACTGCCTGCGGAAATCATCTCTAAGTACAATAGCACCAAGCCCTCATACAAACTGACCGCTGTGTTTCTTTCTTGCTTCACTTTCAAGGATAAGATTTCTTCTATTTGTACTTTCAAGTTAAAGTAGAAGCAAAGACAGGCATCAGAATCTAGTGCCTCGACTCTTGCCGCCATCACCAGAGAGCGTTATCAGGCACTTGTAAAGAAACACTTTGGGCTGCAGAGCAAATGGATTGAAGAAAAACCCTTGGAACCAACTTTTCTGTAAGCGGAGGAACTTCTTTTTCTCCAGCTTTCCCATCTGTCCACCCATCTATCCATTCATCCAGCCATCCAGCCATCCAGCCATCCATTTACACATTCTTTCCACCGTTAATTGCTTGCTTGCTCTGTGCCAGACACTTGGGCTCTGTGGTAAGAATACTGTGGTGAATAACACAGCCCCTGGCTTTGTGGAACTTAGAGTCTGGTAAGAAACGTCTCTTATTCCCTCAACATGCTGCCCATTGCCTATGACCAGGCAGTGTCCTCCACCTACAATGGCATTCTTCCTGTTCTCTATCTAGAAAACGCTTCATCAGTCTTAAGACCTGGCTGAAGCACTTCTTTCTGAAGCCATCTACGTCTCCCATGAGCAAGGATATGCAGTCATACAGACCCGCAAGAGATCTCGCGGAGACAGACAGATGCACCAACATCTTTTCTCCCCTTCACTGCCCACGGGACCTTGAACAAATCACTCAATCTCTCTAGGCCTCGGTTTCCAAAACTATAAAACGAGAATAATAAAAATTGCTCATTTCATCTCACAGAGTAGTTTGAGGGTCAAATAAATGTTTAAATGCCTTACTACCTCTGACGTTCTGTTGATGCATCCATTCGCTGACTAAGAACCTGCTCTGGGAGCCAGACCCTGTGTTCATGCCGGGGATCCAGATTTAATTCGACCTTTCCCACAGCAAGCGCAGAGTGGGTAACAGTCATGGAATTATTATCACACATGTGAGGCGTATGATGGGAGAACCAGCACAAGGTGCCATGGGAACTGGGGGACAGTGGGTTCAAACGTGAAAATCACATGATTTAAAGTAACTAGAGCAGGGGTTACCATATACACACTACTATATATAAAATAGATAACCAACAAGGACCTACTGTGTAGCATAGGGAACTCTACTCAACATGGTAACAGCCTATGATAAGGGAAAAGAATCTGAAAAGAATCTGAAAAAGAATATATCTGTATCTATATCTGTACATATATATCTGTGCTGTATACCTGAAACTAACATGACATTGTAGATCAACTATACTTCAGTAAAATAAAATAAAGTAACTAGAGCCAATGCTCCTGTCACGCTATGCACTCTGCATTCTTCTAGGAGCTTTAAAGGCATTACTCAATTTAACTCTCACATTTAGTATCCCACTTTGCAGTAGATGCCTTTATTATTCCCATTACACAGATGGGGAAAACTTGAGCCCAAGTTGACAGAGTTAATGAATGGTGGAAGTAGGATTTAAACCTCTCATGCCCTTTATAAACAAGGGCCACTGGTGGAAGCGAGAGGGCATCGCGTGGGACTGGGCAGCGAGTGAGGGGCTTGGTGTGACCAGAGCAGAGGAAGGTGAAGGGAGGGGAGAGGTCCAGTCCCAGAGGTGAGGGCGTGCAGGCTGCGGAGGAGTCTGCAGCCCCCAGGGAACCATGTGGGACCAGGACGGGCCTTCTAGGAACTTGGATCTTGCCTCCTTTCTTGTGGGGGACACAGCCATGCTCTTGGAAACTGGCCTTGAACGAGGCTGGCTTCAAACAATTGTCAGTGACCAGACCATATTTTGGTTTGGAGAGTCATAACAGTCCCTGACGAGGCTTATGTGTTCGGACCCCACACATCTGAAGAGTGTGTGGAAAGAAAGCAGCCATTCTTCTGGATGTTTCCTTATCTACTGGACTCTTGCAAATATCACAAAAAGTTGCTAAGTGACATCTTTGCTTTTTCTTTTTGTTTAGATGACCCTAAAAATTTGAGTATTTGGCTTCATTCAGTCAACAATCGATTCAATTTGCCCTGAGCTGCTCTTGGCAGAGACTCCAAGCTGGATTAAATCAATGATCTCTTTTCTTGTCTCTCAAATTGGATTGCTTTGGGGAACTTTTCTTTGAAAAGCTTTTATTGACTTTTTTCTCCAAGAAGAAGTGACACGTTGGATTCTAAATGAAATCCCCTTCTGGAAGAGCTGTGAGGTCCTCACGGTGAGTCCTCAACAACCAAGATCTTGAAGTTGAAAGAGTTTCCAGAAGCCATCCAGCCCAGTGGCTCTCGGACCTGATCCATCACCAGAATCAGGTGGGAAGTTCAGAGATGGACGGAACAATGGGCAAGCAGCAGCTGCAGAACCAATGGGTCAGAGTCTCTGAAGGAGGCCCTGAGGCTCTATTTACAAAGAACATCCTCAGTTGTTACTGTAGCGGCTTGTCTGGGGACCTCTGGAGCTTCTGGTCTACCCGACAGGACAGCCACCAATCGCTGTGTCATTTCGGCTCTGCACACATCTAAGGAAGCACGTGGGGGCTGAAATCCAGCCCGAGCTCTAGAAGAAGGATACCTTTTTCTTTGGATGACCGTCAGCTGGCGAGGGGTGCCTGCAGGGCTGCGTCCACGCAGAGGGAGCACCTTTTCCTAATGTGCACGAAAGCTCCCTGTAGGCTAGCGGGGGCATTGCTAACTGACCCATGATACCGCAGTTATGTTAAGGACCCTTGTAATTGATGGTCACATCAGACTGCTCCAGGGGTAGCCCCTTCCACCGTGGGCACCCTGGGGCCATTATTTCTGCCCCTTCCTCCACCTCCCTTTTACCTGTGACCGTGAATCCTGTTCTGGACACCTAGCATACCACAGAATACATCCAGTCCCTCTTTCCCAAGGGAGACCCTTAAGGATTTGAAAATAGTCAACATGTTCCCTCTGGTCTCGGTTTCTTGGTTAAAATCACCCCACACCCTTCAACTATGTCTTGAATAACCTGGCTTTGTTTTCTCTTGTCTCATTACTGGTATCCTCCACATGGAAGCACACTTCATTCACTCATTCATTCATCCATCCATTCATCAGTGCATACAGATGCCAGTATCCAATGGTCATTCAACAAATATTCATTAAGTGCCTACTACAGGTCCACTTCTTCTCCAGCCTTTGGGGGATGTAGAGGTAAGCAAAATAGGACATCTCTTATCTCATGGGCCTTAAAGTCTAGTGCTAGGAAAGACAAGTAATAGACAAGCAAACCAATGTGTAAGAATAATAATTTCAGACCATTTTGGGGCATCAAGCACCGTGCAAGGTATCAAGGGATTCGGAGACAAAAGAGATAACGTTCTGCCAGTTTTTTACAGTCTAGTGGGAGATTCATTCAATCCCAGAGTTCCCATCTGGGAAGCTCAAGGCTGAAATTGAGGCTTGGAGGAGTCTGGGAGGTCATGGAGTGGCAAAGGCCTAGGGAAGAGGAAGAGGGGCCGCCCTCGGGGATCAGGCCTCCTCAGTTACCCAGTGAGGACAGATTTTTTCCTCTTTATCTTAAATACCTCTGGTTCACTATTTTGTTTGTAAGGTCATATTGGATAGATTTGATTTTAGGGTCTGTGTTTTTTTAGGGGTGGATGGAGTTTTCTATGAGGAAAAAAAAACCCCAAACATGTTGCAATTCGCATTTAAGTCTGGTGGGTCTCGGAGCCAAAATAGTTTGTGCACTAACTACTAAGTTACACAGAAATGCAGGCTACTGGGCTCCTTCAATCTGCTCGGCTTGGCAGGGCCAGCTCTTGGTAACAATGACTTCCTATATACCATCCATAGTATAAAAACTGTAGCCTGTGTTTTGTCTTGCTCTGTGCCCTCTGGGGCCAATTCCAGTGCCAAACTCCCTTTGAAGTCTCCGTGCCTGGATCAGCTGCACAGGCTCTGAAGTCAGATGAGAAATGGGCCCATTATTAATGGGGGCAAAGCATTTGCACCCTCTTCATACGGTGTGGGTGGCATTGCTCTTCCATGAGATACCCTGGGGCAGGGCGTCAGAGTGCTTGGGGCTCTAGCGCCGGGCTTGGCACTGGTTTCTTTTGGGACCGATTGGCACTGAGTGTCACTGGACAGGGAATGCCTCCCCTGTGCTTAGCTGCTGAGCAATGAGAAGTTACTATGGACAGAAGATCAGCTTTGGGGATCGTACATTAGGGGAACAGATTCATTGATTGTTTATTTGATTCAAATTCATTCAAACATTGACTCAGCATCCACTCTGTTCCAGATTCTCTGTCCCTCCTCTTCTCAGGGAACAAAGATCAATAAGATGCTAGTGGAGAAGATGGCGTGCAAGCCAATCAGTACAAAGCAGAATTATGGGCACCGTGGAAGAATCTGGGGCAGTGAGGGTGAGGCACAATGGAGAAAGCATCAATGCTCCCTGGCTGGAGGTGGTTAGAAAAGGTTTCCTGGAGGAAGTGGTGTTTGAACTGCATTCTCAAAGTCGACATCAGAAGCAAACCAGTGGTAGAGAAATGGGTGTGTTGCATTATGATCAGACACATGCTACTCTGTTCACAAAGCCTTCACCAGGCTTCCTGGGTGACTTGATTCTGAACACCAGGAATGTGTTAATGACACTGTTCTCTTTAGTACGATGTCACAGAGAGGGGAGAGTGCCTGAGTTAGAGACCAGTCCTCCCTTCCCCTATCAGGGCTTTGGTTGACTCACCTTCAAATGAGAGCTGCCATCGTGGACGATGTCAGCAGTATTTTGTCATTTGATGAGAAGAGTGACATGGTTGATTAGGATGAAGGGCTGTGCTTCCTTCTACGCCTCCTCTTGGCCTCCGAGGGTGGCCCCTCAAAGGAAAGCTGGGCTTTCCGAACACATCTTATCACCTGTGATCAAATGAAGGGGTCTAGAGACCCCTTCTCAGCTTGGGGTCTCAGCTCCAAGCTGTCATTTCACAGCTGTGTGACCTTGCACAGGTCACTGCCGTTCCTCTTCCCTCATTTCCCCATCTGTATGAGGACTGCGTGGGACAAGATGATCTGCGGGCTCTATCCCTCCTGGCTTTACTGTCTAAGATGGAAAGATCCCACCGCACCGGCCATGTAGGCAGTTGGTTTTCAGGAAAGAAAAAGCATAGTATTTACCTAGCATTTCCTATGTACCAGGCAAGGCGCTAAAGGCTTTCCATCCATGACTTCGTCCAGCCAGCACAGACATCTCTTAGGTAGTTGTTATCATTTTCATTGTCTTAGAGATAAGAAAACAAGTCCAAAGAGATTAAGGAACGGGCAGAATTGTCGGCAGTGGTGTGGGAAGCAGGAGAGCTGGGGTGAGTTCTCTGCCTCTCATCCGGGACTAGTTCTGTCATTCTGGTCTTTGATATCACTGACGGTCTGGCTCCCTTTTTCGGGTTATCTGTTCAGCACAATGAGCTTCCGTGCTGACGGAGCCCTGGGCATAGCTCCAGGGAGCCCCAGAGCCCTCTGCTGTCCGCGGTACCTGCCGGTCCAGAGCCAGCCTGGCTGCACAGTCAGGCCACCCACCCTGGGAGATGCCATGGCCCCAAGTGAAGGCTGCCTCTTGCAGGAGTTGCCTGACTGGACAGACAGAAGAGGCTGTGAAGTTCCCATGGGGAGTCCTGGGCTCTGAGCCAGAGAAGCCTCCAGATCCTCACATTGGGGAGGGGGTGGTGTCTTGTGTTGGGGAAACAGAGACCATGGGTCCAGTCAGAGACACCCTTGCAGTTAGGTTTTGGAGCAGTAAATGTTATCTAGACGTCCAAAGGGAGGAGATAGAGCTTAAGTAAGAAAAAGCATAAAAGGAGCGTATATGTAGATAAACAAAAGGATTTACTGTATAGCATAAGGAACTATATTCAGTATCTTGTAATAAACTGTAATGGAATAGAATCGAAAAAGGCGTAGAGATATATACATATATACGTATAACCGAATCACTTTGCTGTGCACCTGAAATTAACACAGTATTGTAAATC
This sequence comes from Eschrichtius robustus, assembly GCF_028021215.1. NCBI lineage: Eukaryota > Metazoa > Chordata > Mammalia > Artiodactyla > Eschrichtiidae > Eschrichtius > Eschrichtius robustus. The sequence goes on from NC_090838.1 coordinate 12,025,475, forward strand.
AACTATACTTCAAAAAAAAACGTTAAAAAAAAAAAAAGCGTGTGTGTCCTCTGGGTGTCTTCACATAGTAGCAGAGCGTGTCCATATGGGCACAGAGCACACACATGTGACCAGGTGCTGTGGCCTCTTATGTACATGCCCATGTGGAGGAAATCATGGATGTCTGCACATGTGCTTGTCTTTCCAGGGGAGTGTTCATATAAGACAGATGTACATTTTCTATGCAGTATGGGTTTGTGTGTAATGTGTGTGTCCTGAGAAAAATCCATCTTCAAAACCTAAGTACGGAAACAAGTCCCTCATGAAATCGTGCATTATTTGGGAACAGGCATCCGGTCTATATTTATTCCTAGAATCTTCTTCAGCACCCAGGTAATAAATAGCTCTTATTTTGGCTGTCACCGTAGGCACAGGATAATCTAGGCTGTCTAGAACAGGCTGTCCATTTTGGCAGTGAGAAAGGGCCTCAATTCCAACAGAGCAAGCCCAGACGTGGACGAGGAGTGTTTCCAACCCGCACAGAGCCAGCTCAGAGCCAGCAGTGGAGTAGGTGCTCTCAGAGACCTGGGACAGGGCCGGCAGGCTCGGCGCTGCAGGATCACTGGTGATGGATCTCGGTGGGTCTGGTGGGAGAGCACACAGAAGAGGTGGAGGAACCTCGGGGTTCTGGTCCAGAAAAATCTGTGTCCAGCCCCACGGGTGACTCACAGGGCCTCATCTTCCTCCCTATGGACCAGACTTGCTGGAACGGACTGCCTTCTCCCCTCCAGACTGAGGGTTAATGAGATCATGTCTCCTCCCGGCTTTGAGCTCCTTTGGGAAAGTTGCTGTAACAACAGAGGGTGTTATTACCACCGGGGACACCAGAGGTCATTGGGACGGGGCGGTGAGAGCTCCAGTCTCCAGGGCCTTGGGATATCCACCTGCTTTCATGTTCTCCCTCTACTCCAGGCCTCCCAGGGCCTTGAGTGAGTAGGAGGGGCCTGAGGTCGAGCTGGAGGGGCCGGGTCAGGCCAGTCCGAGGGCAACTCTGGGCTGTCTGTCTGTCTGCGGGGTGGCCCTGCATCCCTGGGGCTCTAAGATTTGGAGGCCCTGTTTCTTCTGACTGTAGGTAACGCTTTCTTCTTTAGGGAGGCCTCCCTGCAAGGCGGCTGTGAGGAAGTGTCAGCTGACCCCTTCCTCGCATCACTTTGGAGCCTATGACAACGGGAGGGAAACGCATGCTAGCCAGCTACTGTGCTGGAGACAGCCTGGGCCCCTAATATTCCCAATTCGATCTGATGAGGATGCCACGCTATCAGGTGGGAGCTATGGCCTCTATGTTCTAGATGTGAACTGCGGCCTGAGCTGGGAACCAGCTGCCCACAGGCCACAGTTCAATTAGGCAAATCGAGCGTCACATCCAGCCCCCTCTGCGTGTGGTCCTGCCCTTCTGGCCCTGCTCCCCCGCCCCCCCCATGTCCGTGTTCCTGCCCATCTCCTTCACTCTCTTCTCCTTCCGCCTTCCCCAACCTTCTGTGGCCTACTGGTCATCGCAAGCAAATTCACCCCTTCTTTCCTCACCACTTTCCCAGCCGGAGGGGTCCCAGAAACAAGGCAACAAACTCCCTCAACTCGACAGTGTCATGTGCGCCAGAGACGCTCTCTGTCCCTTTCCTCTCAGTCTCCCCCAGCCTGCAGTGCCTGGCTTCTGAAACGTGCCAGCATCTTCAGGGCAGAAAAAGGTGTTTCTTTTTAAATTTTCTGTGTTTCTAATTGTTATGGTGAAGACACTGAATCTGTTCACTCTCTGACACTTCCCCACTGGGGATGGAAAAGTCAGAAGGAAAACTGCTAGTCCTCAGGTGTATCCCAGAGCCTGTGGGAGGAGGGCACGGGGTGATGGACAATAGACCTTGCTGGGCTCTTACGGCAGGCCAGGCTCTGTTCTTGCCGAGCGGCCCTTACACCGTGTAATTCTTACAATACCCTCAGCGGGTGAATACACTTGTTACCATCACTTTGGCACTCCACTCTCCTGCTTGCTGAGGAAACATGTGATCCTCGCAATGGCTGCCATGTAGACACACAGGAGCACAGAGATGGGAGACACTGAATGGGCTGAAGGGGCTGGGGGAAGTTTGCAGAAGGTGGCAGTGAGCTGGGTCTGGAAGCCGGAGAAGATGGGGAAGGGCTCCGTGAGGGGCAGGAGGGAGCTGCGAGTGGGTCAGCGTCTGGCACCCCCAAGGCTGGGCCCGCTGGACGCAGAGCAGCGTGTACTGTTGGCAAAGGTGCCAGGGCTAGGTCAGCAGAGCCCCACCTGCCTGCCTGGGGATTTGTACCTTGCCCATCAGGAAGGAGATGTTGGGTAAGTACTGTTGGTTATCCTTATTTGCAATAGCTATGTTCTGTAAAGTCACCGCAAGCATGGGATTAGGGCATACGGGACCATCGTTCCCAGGGGGAACACAGGAATGGGTCCCTTTGAGCCTCTGGTCACAAGATGTTCACCAACCAATCAATACAAAACCTTGTTTTTTGTATGTTTCTGTTTAAAGACATCTTGTTTAATAGATACCATTGATTCATTAACCTGGAACTCACAGCCACCAGTGCTGTAACTCACGCCTGAAGGAAGCTCTTCTAACACAGGTATTTTCTCTGTAAGACACATCATATCCTTCCTGCGCTTAGGAACACTAGACAGCACTCAGCACTAAGGTCGAGGGCCATTTTAAACAGCGCCTTCACCAACAAAAAGCACAAAAACATGAAAAACATGCCACTAAACAGACCGCAGAAAGGACCCTTGTTGACAGCATGAGAACGTGGAGTCGGGTGAACCAAATGTTTCATTTCACTGCTCTGTGCATGTCCACAGGTGACCGTGAAAGTGCCGTGAGTATAGATTTATCGAGTAAGTGAGTTCGCATTCATGGAATCCGTGAGTTATGAGGATCCACTATAGTCAGCTGGGTTTCAGGAATTCTCTCACAGGAACGCAGAGGCTGCTTCACAGTGGTCCTGGTCCGCCTAACCTCCAGAGGTACTGGGAGTGAGAGTCTGTGATATCCTGCCCCTGGAAGCCCCCCATGTGCCTGCAGAAGCTGCCCCAAATCCATGGATGGGATTTACACGCCGGTTTCCATCCAAAGCAGCTTGCCCTGTGCTCCGTGTTCAGATTTTCTCAGCAGCCACAAGAGGCGGCCTGGGAAAGGGTTACCCTCACTAGAAGGAATGGAAACTGAGGCTCAGGGGGAAGTGAATGGCCACAGAGGCCACACTCCTGAGAGCGATGTCAGGCTTCTTTCCAACTCATCTCCATGTCTCAAATATTTAGTCAAAGTGATGCCTTAAATGTGAAATTATTTCCACTTGTATAGAAAGCGGGGTTCCGTAAAAATGAACTTGCAGAAAAGAAAAAAAAAATAGGGGCCACAGCTCTGTGTTCTAAACTCTGATTAGCTGGGGCTGTGTGTTCCCTACACGAATAGACTAAAGCACGAGCATCTATATTATTGTTCTTGGGGAGAGAATTTATTTGTGTCCCATAAATATCCCAGCATCAGAGCTGTGGTTACCACTAACTGCTGCTGTTTTAAATAAACTTTGGGTCAGTAGACTATCACGACCACTGAAAATAACTGCTCCTACATTTCTTTGTAGACCCGCTTCTTGATGTCCTTAAATTTTTGGAAATATTTCAAGGAATCCCTGACCTCAGCTTCTTGTACTTAAGCACAGGAGAATAAGTGATACTTTGCCTGACTCTTATTCAATTTATAGCCAACGATTCACGGGTGGGGTTGTGTGAGGGCAGGTGGAGTAATCGTGCTTGCAGCCTCATTTTTCTTTCTGGGCAGGAAGGCTGTGGGATTCTGGGTCACCTTTCACCCTAAATACTGGCTCCCCAACTCTCTGGCCTTGTTCCCTCTTCTACAAAAGGGGGTGGTGGGGGGCTGAAGCACCACCCTGTCTTCCTTCCAGCACTGTCTTGAGGGTTACAGAATTGAACCAGATACGTGAGAGCATCCTGTAGGATGCAAAGTCCTGCACTGTTTTGTCTGTTAAACAAAAGTCTAGTTCCTAGGTCTAGCAAAACCAAGGTTATCTTTTTGGAAAATGACAAAAGGAACAACATCATAGCTTAGCAAAAGCAGGTTCTGTTCTCTGATTAACAAATAAAATTGCGAACACTAATAGATGGGTTAGTTTATCAAGTGTTATCTGGACTTTATTTTTAAATTGTGGTCAGTGTGATGCAGGGATGTACAAATGTGTGGTAGATAGGGCTTTATACATAAATACCCACACACTGTGCCTATACGTGAACTCATCGATGTGTGTTCTTTTTTGTATATTAAGAACAACCAATACGGAATATATACATATTAAAAAATGGCGCTTATTTTTAGGCGTGTGTAAGTTCTCGATCCAAACTTTCAACTAGGTAGGCAGCCCCTGTGAACACACATGGAGTTTTAAGACAAATGTTCCTCCACATGTATGGCTTTGCGTGCTGCAAAGAAAAGGCCCATTGTCTCAAGGAGGCATAGCGGGGAACCCAAAGGCAGGAAGGTCTTGCCCCAGCTTTTCCAAGGACTCGAACTCTGACCTTATGTAAGGTACTTAATTTCTCTGCCCCAAATTCCTCCCTCCGGACTTGTCCCATTGACAGAAGTGTCCATTCATCCAGATGCTTTCACCCTCTCCCAGGCCACGCAATCACGCCCAGTACTCGTCCCACACAACCCATGTACATCCTTTAAAGATGCCTGTTGTCTTCAGACCTTCGGGGCGGAGAAGTTGGAAGGACATGCATCAGACCAGGAGAAAACACGCTCCCACCTGTTTTCAATAACTCGGGGAGGAGGCTTGGTGCCGACATGGAGGCATTTCTTCCAGCATCCTCTGCTCCAGAATGGTCCCTTTTACGAACCTGGCTAAGAAAACACGGGCAGAGGACTCTGGGAGCTTCATGCCCTCCTGGCCCTGCCATTTATCCAATTGACACTGATCAGACCCACATTGGCAAATGAAAGCCTCCTCTTTCCTTCTGTTTGTATGAGTTACTCACAGGGGCAATTTGAACGGATTGGATTTCCCCTTGGAAATGCTGGTATTTCCATGATTTGAAAAGTCTGGCTCAATTAGAATAATCTTCAGGCACTTCCTCTCCTTTTATGCAGGTAAATCATGGATAATTTAAAAGCAAAAGAACCTTTTGGACCATTGGGCCTGCCTCTTTCATCTCCTCGCCCTGGTAATTGCCCTTCCATTGTGAGACCTCCGTGGTTAGTTGGGAGCCTGATTAAGAGGTGAAGGGTTGGGCCTCGGTGAAGGGAGGGTTGAGGGCCACCACACATGGCCTCTCCTTCAAAGACACTTCCTCTGCAGCAGGTATGTTAAATACCAAACCTGAGTCGGGTTACGCTTTCAATTGATGCCATATGATCCCAAGTGCCCAGACAAAGGCAGGCCATGATTAGAAAGTTCAAGACTGAATGCTTCTGGGGGCAGGGGGTAATCAAGTGCCTGGAGATGGGGAGGGAGACGGCCAGGCGAGCTGACAGTGGTATGTGGCACCCCCCAAAACATGTTTGGAACAAGAGAAAATTGTTCTGTTACCTTGGCTGCCCACGTTTCCATCTGGCGTGCGATGAAAGCTTACGTTGCCCCACTTTCTGCAGCGCTGTGGGGATTGGCTGAACCACACGGGGGAAGAGATGTTTTGACTTCCAGCTTTAATTAGGCATGTTTGCATATTATCTGCCCCATCCACCTTGGAGGGGGGGGGATGCCTTGTTGGGATGGGTGGGGCTGTGGAGGGAGGTGGGATTCCAGCTGTGTCCAGCTGCAAGAGTGCTCAGAGCAGCTAGGCTAGCCTGCTCATTTTTCTGGATGGAGAAACTAAGGCCCAGGGTCACTCAGTCTGCGGTATCCCAGCGGTGCTAGAACTTGGGGTCTTGGCCAGCCCTCCTCAGCACCCCGGCTGTGGGCTGTCGCAAGGTGGAGGCGAGGTCATCTGCCTTCAGCCGTTAACTCCATCCTGTGGCCCTGCCCTGGCCTGCTCAGGCCTCACCAGCCCGCAGCCACACCCAGAAGCCGCATCTGAGACTCACTGCCGAGCTGGGGGGTCCCCAGGAGCAGGCAGCCAGGTGGGAGCAGGCAAGAGTCAGTGCGACAGGCCACGTGTTCTCAGTGCAGCCACGAGGGACAGCCTGGGGCAGAGACGGGAGCAGGGGATGCGGTCAGGAGCTCCTGTGCTCAAGTTCCAGCTCTGCTGTGCCCTTGTTCAGATCCACTTTGGAGAGGTTTCTCTTTCCCACTTGGATCTCGTTTTTGTCCCTCTGTAACATTGTGGAGGCGGAGCTGGTGATCGTGAGGGATTCCCACAAACGCTCAAATTCAGGGTCACCTTTGGGTCCGTGCGACTGAACGTTCGGCTTTAGCAGGAGCTTTCAATGGTGACTCCTCATCAAAAGCCTGCAGGACATCAAGGAGCCTCTCTGGGAAGCACAGCACAGACACGCCGGAGACGAGGATGCTGGGAGTAAGTGGGGAGCGACAGGCAGAGAGAACAGCCACCACCAGCCTGGACCAGACCTAAGGGTGTCCCAGGACTGCCCCTCGGTGGCTGGAATGCCAGGGGAGGCCTTAAAGTGGATGAGCACATGGCCAGACAACGGCAGCGATAGAAATGGAACACAGTGGAAACAAACTCAACACCTATTTATTGGACAACCTGATAAACAGCAGTTCCTATTCATAAACAGATTTTAAGATATGCTTTCTAACACTCCTGCTTCATCTCCAAAAATGCTGGGAATCAGGGGTGATGAGTTTCTCAGCGTCTCTCACTTGGTTTCATTTTGGTTCCTTTACCTGTCCATAGCACAGTGGTTGCTTCGCTGGTTACATTGTAACCATCGACACATCTGCTGCAGCTGGAGGGCAGGGAATGTTTCTGGTCCCAGCCCCTCCTGTCTGCACCCGTCAGCACAGGCTAAAGAGTTCCTCCTGCAATGTTTGTTGAATGGAATTGAGTTTGTTTCCCAGGCAGGTGCAAGGGGTCCCATTTTATAGCAGAGCCTGAGAGGGTCAAACAGTTGCATCATGAGTTATTTCCCATGAGATTGTAGACCTGTTTCTTCAACATCCTGCCTCTTGGGTTCCTCCCTTATAAAAAGGGTGTGAACGCACCTACCAGAGCCGTGGCAAGTGTTTGCAATAATAATGGCTCACCTTCACTGGGCACTTTCTAACTGTTAGGTGCTATTCTAATCACTTTAGATGCAGAATTTGTTTCAATTATCACCACAATTTTATGAGTTGTTTACTATGACTATCCCTACTTTACAAATGAGGAAACTGAGACACAGAGGGACTGCATGACTTGTCCAAGGCCACACAACTAGGAAGTGGCAGAGACAGTATGCAAACCCCCCAGGCAGTCTTGCGTCAGAGCCTGTGCTCGTGGTCTCTCTGTGCCCTCAGCACCTCGCCAGGGCCTGGCGCAGGCTCGGTGCTGAACAGCAAATGCTGGTTCCCGGCTCTTTCTTTCTGTGGGCCATGTGGGTCCCGGCCCCACTGAGAGATGTGAGCCTCTTGCGGGGAAGGTCTGGAGAGGGCATGAGACCACCCACTAGGCAAGGAGATTGCCATTTCCCTGTCATTCTGAGTCAGGACACTGGAAAAGTCCGCAGCATCTCAGGAAACAAACAGCCCACCTAGAGTCTTGCTGCCTCTGCTTCGGGATCGTCAGAGCCCTGGGCCTCCGGAGACCATCTTCAGTACCCGCTCGGTTCCTGCACGCCCCTAATTAAGTTAGAAGAAGATCCAAGCCCCTGGGTGCTCCTTTCTCCAGGAAGCCCTTGAAGAATGCAGGGAGGCAAAGAAGTTCAAGGTTTGAGTATCTGCTGCCCTTGGTTCTGCTCAGGAATTCTTGAGCTGATTACACGGCTCTCATTTCAACAACAGCAGCTTTGTGTCCTGGGCCCTGGGAAGGCTCCTCACCGGCACTGCCAGTGCCGCCACGGAGGGTCACCCCACCGGGAAAACCCATCTGGAGAGAAGTATTTCCACCAGCTTGAAAAATACTCCAGGGGCAACGTTTTCTTGAGGATTTCTTTTCTTTCTTCTTTTCCCTTTTGCATAGGGGCTAATAGTTATGGCAGGGCCCCCATATTCTTAGAAATCCCTGGAATGAATCTGGGTTGCAAGCCATTGGGCGCGAATGTGAATGTGGTGTGTCTCCTCTCTGAGCTGCCGTGGCCGGTGGCATCCAAGCTGTGCTCAGAGCAGAGGACACAGGCCTCTCGGAGGTCCAGGCTGCTCTGGTTCAAGGCCCGGCAGCCCACCACGGCCCTGTCTTGCTGCTTGAGAAACCCCGCCATGGGCTGGGCTGAGCCCGCCTGTGTCCCTTTGGGCCCTTCCTTCTGGGAGGAGATTTCTCGAGCACTGAATACTTTTGAGAAGTAGATTTAGACTATCTTTCTGCCCAAAGCCAGCCTGCACAATTTTTTCTCATTTCTCTGATTATCCCCTGTCTCTCTTACTCTCCGAAAATTCCCACACTAACGTGGTAAGGAGTCCGGAGGTGAATGTGTGACCTCATCCTTGGGAGATGCCGTCTGACTGGGGAGAGCCGAGACTCAAATGAAAGGAACATGAAATTAAATGTGCTCGGCCTGGATGCGGTGCATGGGGGCGCAGATCCAGGGACGCAGAACATTTACCCAGCATTTACTTTCAAACCAGCCGCCATGCTCACCCTGCTTTACCTGATTCAACCCTCACAAGGACCCCGTGTAGGCTACTTTTAAGCAGATGAGGAAATGGAAGCTGAGAGTGGTAACGGGTCTCTGGTCTCATATTGGTAAGTGATCAAACTGGAATTCCAAGCCAGGCCTATAGGACTTCCTAACTTGTGCCAATAACACACCATGGGATGGTGTGTTATTGGCACAAGGGAAGGGACGGAAAAGAGGACACAGGGCTGAGGATGGCCCTGAATCGTGGCACTGGAGGAAAGGACGTGACAATGGCTAAAGTCGATTCTTATCATTCGTGGCAAATACGTTCTCTAACATCTGCAGTGCAAACACTGCATTAGTGAACAGAAGCACCGCTCCTGAGGAAAATACAGGTTAGGCTCCTGTGAGCCTCTTCTCACATTTTTGTCAACTGATTAAGACATAGCCTTGTTTTATGTGGTTTTCTTTAAAGGCACCATGTACAATGTACTTTGTTGATTTGCTCACATTGAGCTCACGGCCAGGGGTTCTGTAACATGAACGAAGCTTGCCTAACACACACTTCCAAGAGGCCCATGGCAGTCCCTGCACATTTAGGAACGAGACAGCACTGCAGCACCGCGCTTGGGGCCATTTATTTATTTATTTATTTATTTATTTATTTTATTTTATTTTACTTTATTTTTTAAAACATCTTTATTGGAGTATAATTGCTTTACAATGGTGTGTTAGTTTCTGCTTTATAACAAATTGAATCAGTTATACATATACATATGTTCCCACATCTCTTCCCTCTTGCATCTCCCTCCCTGCCACCCTCCCTACCCCACCCCTCTAGGTGGTCACAAAGCACAGAGCTGATCTCCCTGTGCTATGCGGTTGCTTCCCACTAGCTATCTATTTTACGTTTGGTAGTGTATGTATGTCCATGCCACTCTCTCACTTTGTCACATCTTACCCTTCCCCTTCCCCATATCCTCAAGTCCATTCTCTAGCAGGTCTGTGTCTTTATTCCCATCTTGCCACTAGGTTCTTCATGACCCTTTTTTTTTTTTTCCCTTAGATTCCATATATATGTGTTAGCATACTGAATTTGTTTTTCTCTTTCTGACTTACTTCACTCTGTGTGACAGACTCGAACTCCATCCACCTCACTACAAATAACTCAATTTCGTTTCTTTTAAACGGCGAAATCACCAATGAAAAGCGCGAAAATGTGAAAAACGGGATGAAATAGACAGCAAAAAGAAACTTGTTTACAGTCTGAGAACTGAAACAAGAAATAAGAGTGTCAGTCGCCTGGTTGACTTTTGCTGGGAACGTGAGCCTGCGGGGGGTGGGGGGGAGCTCAGACTTTTCACCACACTGGGCGTGTCCACGAATGACCCCAAGAGGCCCTGAGAATATTGATTTTGGGGGGGTTGCTAATAAATTTCAGTCAGTAGGGAAATCTGCAAATACGGAGCCTACGAATAACAGGACTGTACTTAAGTTTGTAGTGAAGGGGAACAAAAGTTGAAGGACATCGTGGAGGGGAAGCTGTTTTCTTTTTGAAACAGAAGTTGAAGTCTTCTGAGGCGGAACAGGAGACCTGCCGACAGGAACCCAGCTGGAAAGGTTGCTGAGGAGGATGGGAGGGGGGGCTAGGGGGGCAGAGGGACAGGATTGGCAGGTCCGGCTGAGGGTCCAGCAGAGGCGAGGATTGCCCACATTTCAGCCTGTTCCTCCAGCACTGCCCTTAGGGAGCGTTCCCTGAAACTGATTACCTGGAGAAAGTCACCCAAAGTTGCAAGGCTGGATTTCCTTTTAAAGATGCAGAGGCTTCTTTTTCTCCCCTTTCCTCCCATGAAGCCCACGAAAGAGAAGAGAAACCAGAAAAATAAATAAAACTTTATTTTCACTGAAACAAGAAGACAGCTATATAACCTCAAACCACAAACCATGACACATTCTAGCCAAATTCTGTGAAATCTGTACCAAAACAAGGTGAAGAATCTCACATTTCTCCTCAAGCCTTGAGCATAGAACACATTTTTTCTAGAAGTAACAACCAAGGTCTTAAGAGCCTTATCCAGGGGTCCTCTGATTAGAACAACATGATCTGAGGAAGTGGGCTGGCCTCCAGAGCAGAGAACGCATCCCTTTGGAAACCTCAGGGGCGGTGGGTGTGAAGAAATAAAAGGCACACCAATTCCAGTCTCTCACCAGCTTCCTGGAAGAGGCAGTTGCCAGAGGCCAGAGGGCAGGAAGGTGGGTGAGAAGCAGCGCAGAGTTCTTATGTCGGAGCCTTGCTCTCCAAAGTGTGGTCCCAAATCCAACACATCAGCTTCACCTGGGAGTATGTGAGAAACGCAGAAGCTTAAGCCATACCTTACACCTGATGAATCAGAATCTGTACCTTAGCAAGGTCTCCAGGTGACTTCTGTGCACTTTTAACTTGAGAAGGGCTGTCCTATAGGGTTTGGAGGTGAGCTGAATCAACTTCTTCTTTTTTTTTTTTTTCTTTCCATTTTTTTTTTTCTCACACACACACTGTATTTTATTTTCACAAGCGATAAATAGACTGACACCAAGCATTGTAAATGGATGACCACAACAAAAGCAACAATGATTGCAATTACCAAACACGAAACACACTCATACTATGTCATAATATTGACATTCAGTCCAGTAATCCTCCACTGTAACAGCTCTTTACTTTGCAGTGAACATTGATTTGTACATTTTTTGCCTCTGAGTCCTTGTGGGTTTTTTTTTTTTTTTTTTTTAATTCAAACAGAAAGTCCCCAAAATTATAATCATCCTCATCGGTTCACTCAGTCCCATGTAATTAATTTTTTTTTTTCATCTTGATCTTTTGTTAGCACTTTTATGAGTTCATCAGTTTTCCATCAGAGTTCTGAAAATGCTTATTCATTCAGTTCAGCAGTACAGTCAGTTACCAGAAACCTGTACTTGTCAGAGTCTTTTCCATGAATTCCTTGAAGATGAAACCCTTTTATAGGAACTTATTTGCAAAAGCATCAGAGTACACCCAGAACTGTCTGTAAATGACAAAAGGCTTAAAAATGACCACAGTTAAAGATTTGATGAAAGTTCATAATAATGCAATTGGCAAGGAAATTTAGTTATGTCTGAGATATATATTTTAAAGTAATAACTAGAATTATGACTTATAACATTATACCAGAACATATAAGATTTTTAGAAATTTCATGTAATGTCTGAAACATTTATATTAACATGTTTCCATACAAATAACCCAAAGAAAGTTTAGTATTAGTTATTTTGTTTGTTTGTTTGTGAACCAACTTCTTAAAACATCAAAATTATGGGAAAATATGTTCCTTCCTAAGATAAAGGAAATAATAGATGTAGTGAACAGACTTAGAGGTAGCGAATCGACTTATTGAATTAGCTCACTTCCTTGACACTTCCACAAACTCTTATTCGATAAGTATCTGGCCACATTGAAAGGTAAGGGATATGAAGAAGGAAACCAACATCCAACCTATGCATAGATACTGCAAAGAAAAAGGAGGAAATGGACACCAAAGAAGGCAGAAGGAGAACATACGTTACCTAAGGAAACAAGACTTCAAGTAGGTCTCTGAAGTTTCAAAAATATTATAGAAAACATTAATTTTATTGTTACTTTAAAAAACAACTCAAAGAAGAAATTTAAGAGTTTAAAAATGGGGTGGAAATCAACACCAGGAGATTAAAAACAAGCTGGCAGAGCTCAAGAAAGAAACAGAGAGAAAGTAAAACTCTTGCAGAGACAAAACATTGGAAGGAACAAAAAAATTGGAATGAAAAGAATAGTAAGGCAGGATGATCTTTCCCAAAATGAGGAGAGAGCTGGCATTTTTGTGAACTGCTTTGATGACTTCAAGGGCTCTGTGACCAAGGATACCATTTCCAACATCCAGCTCCTAACCGGAAGCTCGAACTAGCACTCAAGTGACTTAGCTTTTCAAAAAATTGGCCACTGAAGGTGCTGGGGATAATTCATAAACAGAGAGACAAATGGAGTGTTTGGGGCATTTATTATATACCAGACATTTTTCTTATTTTATCTTCAAAACACAGTGTAGGTGCTTTTAATAAATTAGTGACTTAAAACCCCCAAACCAATTCATGTTAATAGAGAAAAAATTGTAATGTAGAGAAAGGAAAAGGAAGGAGATTTTAAACAATCACCACTTTGAAAATCTGTTGCATAGTTCCAAAATTTTATGAAAATATGCATGTTTGTCCTCAAATGGGATTATATTACACATCCTGTTTTTAACAAGCTTTTTTTTTTTACCAGTTAACGATATGATGACTTTTTCTTTGTCATTAAAGATTCTATCTCATTTTAATGCTGCAGAGTATTTCGTTACATTGCACTGCCTTGATTTACTTGGTCTACTGTGTCCAAGGCCCAAGCTTACTAAGTGCTTAGTAAATATTTGTTGAATGACTTACTTGAAAGAATGCTGAATAGTTAGGTTGTGTTTCTAAATATTTGCTGTTACAAACAGCACTGGAGCAAACATCCTCTTAGCTAAATCATTAACATGTCCGTAACTATTTCCTTAAGATCAATCCTCAAGGGTGGAATTGTTTGGTTAAAGAATATGACTATCTTTAAAACTTTTGGATAGTCTCCAAAAAGGTTATGCCAGTTTGCATTCCCACCTACAGTATCAGACAATGCACATTTTCTTTCATCTCAGCCAATCCTTGGCATTTTTAAAAAGTCTTTTCTAATTTGATAGATCAAATATAGAATTTCATTTTGGTATAATTTGTAATTCTTTGATACTTAGTGAGGTGGAGTATTTTTTCATGTGTTTATTGACCATCTATGTATCTTTATGAATTTTCTTTTTATGTCTGTTGCCCATTTAAAATTTTGTTGTTGTTTGTTGTTACTATTGACTTACAAGTACTCTTTACATTAAAAATATTATTCCATGGGTACATATAAAGTTGCAAATTTGGTGTTTTCTCTTAATTTCTTGATCATTTTTAAAGATTATACAGTCACTTTAATCCTCCATTTATGTCTCTATGCTTTGACTTTGTGCTCAGAAAGGCCTTCTCCACTTCCAAGGTTATAGCTCTTCAGATATGGAGGTTTCATCCCTGTTTTTCAGGTAAGGAAAAATGAGATTCATAGAGTCTTAAGTTAGACAGCTCATGAGTAAGATTTTGTGTTTGACCTCAGAACTCCGTGCTCTTTCTGCTAAATCAGGCTGCCTCCTTTATCCAACAATATTCTGAATTACTTGAGTCACTTCTATTGAGCAGTTGATCTACGTATGTGTAGAGGCTGAGAAGTCGGTCATACTTTCAGAAGTAGATCCCCAATCAGAGAGACTAAAAGTTAATCCTGGAAAGTCACACCTAATCTCCTCTACTCAGCTCTGCCATGTCAGCAGCCCCCCCTGTGGAGACCCCAAGTTCTCAGAAGTCAGTACACTTTGCTGTAAGCATGTCCTTGAAGGAGCACGGGGGCCTCTGATGGGAGTCAGAAATTTCACCTGCTAATAAATTACTCTGGTCACATGGAGCCTGCAGAGTGGAAGGACAGCTGCAGCCTTGACCTTCAGATGCTTTGTGAAATCCTGAGCTGTTCTCCCACTGCCCTTCCAGCCTCATATCCATCCACCATGCCAAGCTCCAGGTTTGGGAGAGAAGGAGCTGAAGAGGCAGGGAATGATTTCCTGCAATGCCCGAGTTCCATAAAGGACATCATTTGGCCTTTATGCTCTTTTGGGCTTGGCCACCTGGAGAGAAAATTGATAAAATGATAAAGAAATTAGGAGAAAATGCCAAATTTGCAACTTTATATGTACACGTGGATTAATATTTGTAATATAAAGAACACTTGTAAGTCAATAGTAACAACAACAAACAGCAACGACATTTTAAATGGGCAACAGATGTAAAAATTTGTGTTTCCTGTAAAGGTCTCCCAATCATCCCTATGAACTCATACAATAAGCTAACAACATGTACAGACTTAGAGGGAATTTTTTTCTTCCTCTTTCCATAAACTTCTTTTTGAAAAAAATCCATAATAACTGTTGTACCTTCAGTAAACACTAAGTGAATAACAGTCTTCAGGTTATTCTGATTTATTTTTACCATATCCCTGAAAAAGTAAAGGGAGATACCACAGAGAAACTAACAACAGCCTCTCTGATCCTATGTTTCTTGAAACAGAAAATACGACTTATGTTTTGCTGTTTTTCTCTTACAAAATAAATCACTATGGCACCTTTAACAGAGATTCAGAGAATAAAGTCAACTTTTTTGACTGATTATAGATTTTGAATATTTACTCAACCCCGTGACTTTTGGGAAATGGGTGTTAGGCAAGGATTCACTGTGTAATTCCAGACTTAGTTACGAGCAACTGTGGAGGTTGTCTACAGTCAGGAGACACATAAGCTCCTCCCCAGGGCCACAGGGACCTCAGTCATGCGGGCAGGGGCACAGGCAGGGCCTAAGCTGCGGGAGCTGGTGGAACCAGAGGTCTGAGCGAGCAGCAGTGATCTAAAAACTCTTTAACTAGCCATGTCACCCAGCACACATCTTTCAAGAGACTTGGGGGATCCAGGGCAGCAGCGTTTATTGTCAGCCAGTGCTGGGCACCTCGATATGTTGACAGCCCATGCTGTCAGACCGGGACATCCTGGCTGGACAGGAGCCCTCGGCTTCCCCAGTGCCGGTGCCCACAGCTTGGTGAGTGCACCTACAGATGACATTCAGTGTGATGGAGCTGGCATTCCTGCTCATAGGCTACCAGTTATGTGATGCAGCAACATAATCCACTTTTAGATCCACCCCTTTTGTTTTTTACAATTGCACAAGTAATGTAACTTAATACAAAGTCAAAAAGAAAAAATATGAATAGAGTAAACAGAATAAAATGTGAAAGCGCAACTTCTCCCCTTTCCTCCTGCACAGAGTTTGGCATGGAGTGGAGTTCTGAGGTCATGGAGGTCCCGGGGTGAGATGCAGACCCTTCCTGTTTCCATCTGTGTGGAAGAGTCCCCGGGTCGGCTGATGGAGGACTTCATGGCCTTCGATCCGATGGTGTAGGAATGGGCTCCCAGCAACCTCCTCCAAGTTTATTTCTGTTCGTCAGATAATTAGGGATCTCCGGAATGTGAGGTGATTCTGGTATTTTTAAAAGGCAAGTAAAATAAACGTCTGGACAACTCAGTGAAACTCTAAGCTCCTTTTCTCTCCATCAGCTGCACCTTGCTCTGGAAAGTAACAATACTCTGGGAAGTGATAAATGGACCCTCCTTTGTCTATTTCACGTCTGTGACACCACATAGGGTATCTTGGTTTCTTCCAGTCAATTTCCACTCCTTAGGGATGTGTACATTATTTTGTTTTTAAGCTGGCATTTGTGGAAAGTGACAGAGGTGCCAAGCCTCTTGGAAACTCATGGAAAAGCTGTTCAGAACTGAAGTAATGTTTCGCTGTGATGGAACAAAAGAAAGAAATCAAAGGACGGTGGGATCCCTGGGGCGCCCAGGATTGCCCTTTGCCCTGCCTCAGTCGTAAAGACCATATTTTTGACATCCAAGCTGCCTCCACTAACAATTTCACTGACTTTCCAGCTAGCATCTTCTCAACTAGGCACTCCCAACTCTGGAGCTGACTTTCTACCGGTATCTGGGCAACCCTGGCATGCCTGCCTCTGAAATAAGGACTGTTGCCAACTCTGCGTTTGGTTGGGATCTTGCATATGGCACGCACAGCAAGTCCCCGACAGAGCCTGTGAAGGCCGAGCTGGGCACTCCTTCCTGCTCCAGGCAGAGTCTGGTTTGGAGCAGAGCTAGTTTTCCTCCAAGATGTCTCAATCAGCAGGGCCTCCAGGACTTTTTTTTTTTAACATCCTCTCACTGCCTATGTTCGAAGCATCAGACATGTGAGTGATTCTTTCATCCTTTCCAGGGAATTTGTGGGGAGCTGAACCAGGACGACAGGATTTGGAACCTGGGAGGGGTTTCCATTGTCTACAGTGGCCTATCACCAGTCAAATCCAGTGTGTAGGTTAATAAGGCTTAAACTTTAAAGGAAGGTTGAACATCTGATTGACAAGCTAGTGAATAAGAGTCCAGGGGGAAGTTCTGTGCTTGGAAAATTACCCATGCAGTTGAATTTCAAAGAGCGTGAGTTATCAGGCGAGAGCAGGCACCTCTGAGAGTTTAACTTACACTGAAATACCAAATTATTCTGCTAGATCCCAGTTTCCAGTTGGCCCAAAGACTGGCAAATCAATTGCCTCAATTAATTGCTATTTATTGTTCTTGGGTCAAAGAGTGGCTAGAACCCCGTCCTCAAGTCTGAATCATCTACTGTGACTGCTGAGATCATACCCTGAAGTGGCCAAAATCCGCTTTGCTGGTGCCAAAATGTTGAATGAGTGTTTTGTCCTCCTGAGGACAGGTAATGTATCGATGCCTTTTAACACTGAGTACTGATACAATCTAAAATAAGATTATCTGGGGCTTCTTTATTTCAAGAAGTCCAAAATAATACTTACCATGCAGCTTGACATGCTGCAACCTTTGGGATTTGCTTTAAAAACGATCAGAAAGTTACTCAGGGATGGTTCATCCAGGCATCCTGGGCTCATGTTCATGAAACCCTGATCCTTGGCTTCCTGAACAGCAATTCCCATGAGGATACTCAGACTCCTCCTGTAGACACAAGAAGGGTCCGCAGCAACATCAAATAGGGACAGCTGCCCTTTCTGGTTAAACAAGTTAATGATATAAAAGATATGTTTTTAAATTGAAAGAAACTCGTCCCATCCTCTAGCACAATTTAAAAAAACATTTTCTGTGAAAGTGTCCAACTTTGTCCACGTACATATATACCTTTACAAAACTCTAACCGTGGTAAAAGATGCATTTGGTGTCTTGACTTTTTTGTTCTTAATATTATACTAGAAATATTTTAATGGTGTCATAATTACTATTTTTGATGACTGCACAATATTCAGATACATGGATGGCCATCTTCTGTTTGGGGAGCACTTAAAATTTAAATACAATTTTTACTAAATTTTATCTTTAATATACATTTTTAGAAAAGAAAAAGTGACATAAAGGGCATGATTATTTTGGTGACTTTTTCTACATGTTGTAATATAATTTTCTAAAACATATAATGTTATCAGAATATGAGTGCACTAGTCACACTTAACTTTACCAGCATTGGGGATTATCGAACTTTTAAAATTATACTGGAAATTTGCTGAGTAGAATCAGGTGCTCTTACCACACACACCCAAATGGTTGGTAAGTATGCCATTTGGAAATGATAACTAGCTTGACTAATCACCTTACTGTGTAATTTTATATATATATATATATATATATATATATATATATATATATATATATATATATATATATAAAAATATAATAGACTATATCAATATATATCACTATATATGTGTGTATAATGTGTAATCACATTTTACACTTTAAATATGTATAATTTTTATTAAAAAGTAAATAAAACATTTTAAAAAGGAAAAAAAAATTCAGGTAAAAACTCTGATTATCATTGGCTTTAAAGATTTTAGCACAAGACAGAACGCGAGAAGTAAATGCTTAACAGAAGTCACCACACCCACCAATGAGCTGAAAACAGGCATTTGAAGAAACAGATGTGCAGGGATTAGGGAGTCAAGTCAGGGAATTAATGGCTATTGAATTAAACAGGACGGCAGTAGTTTCAGACTGAACCCAACTGCCGCTGCTCCAGCGGCGTTGGGCAGAGTCAAAGACTCACCCCTTCAGAGAAGCAACACCAATGTTTGGCTTGATGAGAGGGATTATCAGTCCAAGGTACTGGAGGTAACACATCAACCTGTCATTTACCTATTATCTTTCGGGAACCAGACATAGCATAGAAATGGATCCAGGTAACAAAGGTGGAAATATCATCCTTGCTCTAAAATTTTTGATGGAAGTCATCCTAACAATCAATAACACATGTCCTCTCCAAGCTCCATCACTTCTCAGCTCTGTTACCTTGGTGAGTTATTTAACCTCTCTCTGCAACACTTTCATTCTCAGGAAAATAGGACTGAATCGTCTCGACCTCCAAGAGAGGGTTTGAATCAGAAATGAGTTAAGACACATAGAGCAGAGCCTGGCCGTTAGCAAGCACTTTTGACACATTAGATATCTCACCACCGTCATCTTCATTATACACAACTAGCACAAGGTATTGAACCGAATTTGCCCAGTTCTAAGTGATTTTACTTTGGCGGGGAACAAGAGTTTGCGGACCTTCTCGGGTCTTATTTTGTTCATCTGAACTATGAGACTTTGGACTTAAGACACTCAAAGGACCCTTACAACCTGGACACGCCATGTGTTGCACCTGCCCAGCAGTGGCCACAGCACCCATTATTTCACTGGGCTGCTGCACATCTTATTCTTGGTCAGGGTGGGGATGGAGGCGAGGAGTATGGTGAGGGTGGTCATGAGATTTGCCCCACCTCCTGCCCTGGCACTAAATGACCACAGAGTGTTGTCTGTCTTGCTGGTGTTTCCTCTGCCTCCTTTCTGAATGTTGGCTGACACTTGCTGGTGGTTATGTCACCACCTCCCTCCCCCCAAGACTTCCCAACTCCTTTTACTTTTGCCTTGTCTATGAACATTATGCAAATTTTAAACTCCAGTCCACTAAAATTTACAAGATATTATTGAGAAATCATATATAAGCTTGTTAAATGATATGTATGTGTATAAACATATATTGATTTAGCGGTGCTTTTAGATTTATGTGCTTGAAAGGGGGAGATCTCTGGATGAAGGGGGTCTTCAGCCCTGTGGAAGGGTAAGGGATTGAGGATGGGATGACTTGGTGAGAATCAAGGGTGAAGATCTACAAAGACAGGACCAAACTAGAGGCACATTCACAGCCTTGTAGAGAGTCTGTGACAAATTTATGATCAGCAATCATGAGGAGACTGTCAGATTTTTAAATCTTTGTAACATCTTCTTATTAGTTATTTTTGTCAGTTAAGGTTTGTCCAGAGGATGTTATTCACACTCTTGCCCTCCCATGTAACATGCAAGGAAACTGACTCTTAGAGCCATTGAGTTACTTGTCCAATAATTGCTGGAGCTAGAATGCAAACCCAGGTCTGACTGATGTTAAGCTAACAATGGTCTTTCGCTATACCAGGCATCCTGGTATATTCCCAGGATATATAATATATAATATATAATATATAATATTCCCCAAATGACAATGATTCCAAACATTTGTTCTAGAGATAGTGAGAAACATGAAGTTGGTGAGATGGCTTATTCTGTAGTCATTCTTTGGAATAAATGGGTATGAATGCCAAGGATTAGAGTGGGAGAGAGTAGAGACGGCTCTTAATGAAAGAAGAAAGAATAAGTCTACCTCCTTTGGGAAGTTGCAGTGGGGGCTGATCCACAAGAGTTTTTTGGGGTGCCTGAACACTTTAAAGCCCTGGATTGAGAGGAGAACGCCAGCTGCTCACGAGATGTCAGGTAGAGGAGTCTTGGGACCGCTGCCCATCAGGATGCCGTGTGTCCACTTCTGAATTGGTGGCTGTACCCCACATGGGTGGCTGGCCAGGAATTTGAATGTTTGATAAGTGATGCTGATTGTATATCTATGGCTTTGTTTCAAAAGGCAGAAAGCTCTACGTGCACAAGTAAAATAACAGCATTCAGACTGATCTGGTTCATTTGGAAACCCTAATCTGGCATGTAGTGCTAGGTGAGTCTGGAAGGTACATGCTCCAAAACACCGGATGCCCGGAGGAGCCAAGAAGGGCTCTTCAAGCCCAGTGGCTTTTCGTCTTTCCTTCTTTGAATAACACAGGGTGCTTGCCCTTGAGGATCTTACACTCTCATGCAGGAGGCAGAAACAATCCTCAACTGATGTCATTAAAGCTGCAAAAACGGGGCCATCATATCCCTGCGGGAGCACCAAGGAGAGGGTTCTAACCCACCTCAGGGGTGGTACTGAGCCAAGTTGGGAGGTATTAATTGGTTAGATTTAGTCAGAAGCAGATAGAGGGAGGAGGGTCTCCTGACAAAAGGGAGAGTGTGGACCAAGGCACAGAGGCAACAAAGCATGAAAGCTCAAGGAACTGCAGAAGTTCATGATGACTGGTCCGAGGGGTTGGGTGCCATATTGGCGGGAGAAGTCATGGGTAGGACCAGACCATGGAAGGAACTGGATCCTATTCTATAGATGATGGGGAACCAATTAAGCAAGGGAGGGATGACGTCTGATTTGCTGAACAGATCACTGGAACTGCTTGTTTGGCAGATCTATTGGAGGGAGGGAGAAGAATTTATAGAGTAGGAACATTCCAGTATGTCTCCTGGTCTGCGGCATCCCTTAGAGTATATTGAGGCATCTTCTGGAGTGATTACAGAGCTCAGGTAGTGAAGATATGGCCTGAAGTAACAAAATCCTTTTGTGGGACTTTATTTCTAGAACCAAGAAATCCATTTGCAATGGCCGAGCAGGCATTCTGGCAGAACAGGTGACCTCAGTGAATGTCAGCACCAAGGTTTTCAGGACAGAGCTGTTGCAAAAATTAAGTCTGATTTACAAAGAACAGTTTGTAAACTGCATGACCTCTCTGTGCTAATGTCCTAAATGCCTTAGGACCTCTACAGAAAACCCAGCAGGTCAGAGGCCCAGAGACACCTAATTACACTAAGCAAGACAGGTATGTGCAAGTTTGGTTTTCCCAGGTCTTCCACATTTATAATTAGCATTACTTTTTTGCTGAAACAGTTACCCATTTAACTGCTCCAGTGAGGTCCCAGGATGTTGTCGGCTCTTGGGGTGCCAAGGGGCTTCGTTTCCCTCTGCAAACTGTGGGCACGGTTGTCCTGCTTCAAACTCTATTTGCTGCATGTGGCTATGTGTCTGCACACCTTAACTCTCATTTGAAGCCCCTCAAGAGAGTCTTATCATCCTTATTTCACCCTTGAGGGAACAGATTACTCAGGTTAAATGTCAAGTTCATGGAGATAGTGAGCTGTGGAACCAGGACCTGAGCTCAGTGTGTCAGGCTGCAGCCAGGAGGCCTCCTTCACCTGCTTACCTGGAGAGGCAGAAACACACTGGAGTGAAGGGTCTGGGTTTGGGAGTTAGATTTTCCTGTACTGAATTCTGGCTTTGCCATGTACTGGAAGTGCCCAAGACCTCATATGGAGAAGATTAAATAAAATGAAATGATGTAGGTAAAGTACTTAGCACAGGGCCTGGCCCAAATGTGTGATCAATACATCTTGTTAGCAAGAATTGCTAACATTCCCACTCTTTTCCCAGTGATCATAATATTTCAGGTGCATCTGCCAGGGTCTTTGGAGCCTTAGGATAATTTCTTACATAGGCTTAGAGAGAGAGCACTTGTCACATGCCAGATACTGTTCTAGTGTATTGATTCATTTAATCCTCAGCTAGGAAGTATCCAAGTCAAGATTCTATCTCAGGCGTTTAGCTCCAGAGCCAACGCTATTTACCCACCATGCTATGCTGCCTCTTCTTGCTTTTGTATTTGTGGGCAAGTTTGGAACTAGATTAAGCTTAGTGATTAGACATCTAACTTGGACAGAGAAAACATGTGTCTCCTTAATTTGAAGTTAGCTCTGAAAGTGCTGGCCTCTTAAGGGATTGCTTTCCCAGTAAGATTTCAAGTGACACCCATTTGTTCTAAACAATTAGCTTTGCAGAGCATGGATAATACAGATTATTTGTAGTAATATAAACAAAAGCAAGATGTTAATTAAACAGTTACTTTTAAGAACTGTAGTCTTTTAATGGCTTTAAACCAAACTACTGGCTGCATTATTCTATTACCACTAATTCAAAAATTTCTAAAGAGAGACATTGAAAAGGAACGATTGCCCTGAGTTCTAGATGTCTATAAACTCACCACTGAGCTAGCTGTTGGATATCTTTATGCCATATAAACCTCACCACAAACTCATGATTGTTATTATTATTCCCATAGGTGAGGCTCAGAGATGTTCTGTATGTTGCCCAAGTTCCCAGAGCCAGAAACAAAGAAATGGAAGCATGGAGCCAGAATTCCATTTCTGGGAGTGTCCTTTCTACTTTACCGTGTTCTAATTTGAGCAGACATAGGGCTGTTGAGAGGAAAACTAGCGGATGCTCATAGCCTGAATCCCAACTTTCCCATGCGACACTGAGCCCATGACCAGCCATAGGCCAAAGATACCAAGGATATGCCTAAATGTGGAGTAATTCTCAAACAATTGCAGCTTGGAGTTATTTGAGGTCAGAGCAGGCAGGGTGATGGACATTCAGGTAGGTAAGGGACAGGCATGTATCTGAGGACAAAAGAGATTTAATGTCCAAAACCAATAATGGGATCAGACACCAATAATTAGACTGTTGGAATTTGAGCCTGGTTCTGAATTATCAATTGCCTCAAGCAGGAATCTCTTCTCTATACTCTGCCAGGATGGAGGCCAGTTCCCAGGGTTGGACAGGCCAGAGTCTATGAGCCCAAGTGGGGATGTAGCTGCATATGATGAGCAGGGGATGAGAAATTATAGTGAAGGTTGGTTCTGAGAGCAGGGTTGTGGGATGAGAGAGGTCAGGGTCATGGAATAAACCTCTCTAACAAAGGCTTAGGGAGAAGTTAAACTTCTGAAACAGGGCTGAGCAATACAACTTTCTGTGAGAATGGAAAGTTTCTGTATCTGTTATCCAATACGGTAACCACCACCTACATCTGACTATGAAGTACTTAATATGTGGTTTGTGTGAATTAATCACACATTTTACTGAAATTTTGGACAGTATTTTTTACTTTACTTAATTTTAGTAATTTTAAATTTAAACTTAAATTTTTATGTGTGGCTAGTCAGTTCCATATTGGATGACACCTCTCTAAAAAGAAATTATGATGTTCCCAGAGAAACTCAAAACACTATAAATCCCTTTGCTCAGGAGCTACTCAAAAGCTATAAGATAGCAGAAACACCTCTCACAGATTAGCAAAGCACTGATTGGATCAAGTGAGTTTATTTTATGATGGATGAGACAACATGAGAAAATCCGTTATGATAGTAGAAAAGATAGCTATTTATCCCAAATAAATTCTATAAAAACAGTTTTATTCCAAAGCCCTATTGGGTGATTTCATCTGCTAGGCGGGGGTTTTTGTTGTTGCTGTTTTTTGGGGGAATCAGGAGGAAACTATTCCTAAGGAATATAAAGATAAATTAATGTTTACTCCATTTTGGGGGGACGTTTATCTCAAAAGAATGATTTGAGTACTGTCATCACATTACATGAGAATACTTTGTTACATGGTTAACTGAATTGTCAGATTGTTTTGATCATGAGTTCTAAAAGAAACAGGCAAATGCACACGTATCTACCAAACACTGAAAATAAATTCTGGCCAGTTCTCTGGAGCTGTTCAGGGTGAGCAACCCCATTTCAACTCCATCTCCCCAGCAACACACATGTGGGAGTCAAGGTCACAGCCACCGTCTTGCCAAATGAGCCTCCTGGGTGTGGCAGCGGGAGATGACCCAGTGAGGGATGCTGGGGGCGGGGTCAGGGGGTGGGGGGGTTAGGGCTTCCCTTTTCCTTCCAAGGAGGTGAGAATAGGCCTTTTTCCTTCATCAGCAACCCAGAATTCCAAAGGCTGGAGAAATGGAGGAGGCTGTGTGTCTTGTTAGCAGGGTTTTCATAATCTTGCCTCTTCTGCAGCTCCCTCTGTCCTTGAGGCATTTGTCAGTCCCCCTTTGAAGAGAAGGTTTTTCCGACCGTATAAATGGTGCAGATCTCCCCTCTCAGGAGACAAGAGTCAATGACTTAATAGGCCTATAACATCTTAATTTTTTTAATGATTTTATATCCTGGGGTAACAGTGGGGAAGGCATGATTGTATTATTTATAATTATTATTACATTATTACAATTTTCCAGTCTGACTCTTTGATGTTTACAAGTTCAGACAACGTGATTTCCAAGCCAGATCTCATAACCTTAAACTACCTTTCCATTTGGCCCACATCCATCCTATTCTGTTTTAGATCTTGTTTATGTTTGGCTTAAATGATGAATTGGCGGCGCTGTTTATTTTGCCGCATGGCTTAGAGGCAGCAGGAGAAGACAGCATTTGGGATGCAGTGGCACTGAAGCACAGCTACAAAGCTTGGGTGTCAACGCCTGTCAGCACCTGCCTGGTGGGTGAGCCCTTGGCTCCCTTTTGAATTCTGCCTCGTTTCTGCCACTAGCCTTTAAGGGTGTGAGCTTCAGACTCACAGTCTGGATTGTCTGCTCGAACTAGAAAGTCTCTGTCTTACAAGGCTATTTGGCTTTGGTGGTCCCAAATGTTAGGTGTATGTGTGTGTAAGGAATCACTTGAAATAGTATGAAAGAACTATACTGGGTACAGACTGTGGAGGCTCTTGAGAGCTTGGCTAAGGGGTTTACACCTTAGAGTGTAGATCAGTGGTACTTAAAGTGCGGTCCCTAGAACAGCAACATCAGCACGACCTGGCAATTGCTACAAATGCAAATTCCCAGGCTCCATCCTAGACCTGTTGTATCAGAAACTCTGGGCACGGGCTCATCAATGTGTGTTTTTGAAACTCCTCCAGGTGAAGCAGATGCATGGTCAAGTTTGAGAACCACTGGTGTGGGGAGTGGAGAGCTAACTGAAAAGTGACCTTAGGTTGTACAGTGACCTGGCGACTGTCATACAGAGTGAAGTAAGTGAGGAGGAAAACAAATATCGCGTATTAACGCATATACGTGGAATCTGAAAAAATTGGTATACACGGTCTTATTTACAAAGCAGAGATAGA
Source organism: Eschrichtius robustus (assembly GCF_028021215.1). Lineage (NCBI taxonomy): Eukaryota > Metazoa > Chordata > Mammalia > Artiodactyla > Eschrichtiidae > Eschrichtius > Eschrichtius robustus. The sequence goes on from NC_090838.1 coordinate 12,051,101, forward strand.
AACACAGACATGGAGAACAAATGTATGGATACCAAGGGGGAAGGCGGGGATGGGATGAACTGGGAGATGGGGGTTGACATATATGCACTATTGATACTAGGTATAAAATAGAGAACTAATGAGAACCTACTATATAGCAGAGGGAACTCGACTCAGTGCTCTGTGGAGACCTAAATGGGAAGGAAATCCAAAAAAGAGGGGATATATGTCTACATATAGATGATTCACTTTGCTGTACAGTAGAAACTAATACAACATTGTAAAGCAACTATACTCCAATAAAAATTAAAGAAAAAACATTTTCACAGTTGTGTTTTAGAAAGGGTTCGCCTGAAACAGGAGAGATGTTGGAGCCAGTGGACGATAGCAAACCAACTTGATTGCAAAATTCTGAGCAAGGGCATGATGAGTGTCTGAGCCAGGATGTGGCAATGGGGCTAAAACACATTGGACTCATCTGACAAATGTCAAGGAGGTAGAATTTACAGTGGGTGGTCACTGGTTAATTATTGACTATGAGGACGAGACGTGTGGGATGTCTCCCAGCTCTTCTCTTAGGTGGGTGTTGATGCTACTTCACAAGGTAGAAAACAAGGTAAGAGCCTTTTTTCCTGGAACCAAAAAATAAGCCAGAGGACAAAAATTCAACATGTAGTTGAATTTGTATGGTTTCGGCCACTTGGCCAGACCTCAAGAGAAAGGATTCTGTTGAAAGGCAGACAATAAAGTATCAACCACAATGTCATGAGCACAACGGGGCATATTGAAACCACATGCCTCCTGGATCTAAATGCATGTTATGATGGCTCTGTCATCACTTCTGTTGTGCACCTGTGTGTTTAGTGGTGAATGAATTGGCTGTGAAGATTCAGGCTGAGACTGAACATAGAAAGGAGTGTTTTGGTAGTACACCAGTTCTGGGTACTGGTTTATGTGGTATATGGCACCTTTACCACATCATGTCAAATCTTTCACATGGGTAACTTTGCTATATTACTAAGGATATGGTTTTGGCCATCGTCTGCCTGAATGTAGGTAGCAAGCAGTCATGTAAGAGTGGTTATTCTGTGTGGTCATGGACTTCAAAGGGCAAGGGACTTCCCTGGCAGTCCAGTGGTTAAGACTCTGTGCTTCCAATGCAGGGGACATGGGTTCAATCCCTGGTCAGGGAACTAAGATCCCACATGCCATGTGGCATGACCAAAAAAAAAAAAAAAAAAAAAAAGGGTCAGAGTTCATCCCAGTGACAGCGTTTTATTGTAGAAAGAAACCTAAACCGTCAGTAATGAACCCATTTATTTCATAGATGGGTAAATTAAGGTCCAGGAAAAGAAGCACCTTGCCGAAGGCCAGGGATCCCATTCAGGGCAGAGTAGGGGATGCCTTTCTGCATTATCACTTGCTGGCAATGCTTTATATCAGCTCACATCTTACTCAGTAAGAGTGATAAAGATGAACACACTGAGTGTTTTTCTATACCAGCAGGCACAGAGCCATCCATTTCCCATGAATCGTCTCATTCAGTCCCTGTATCAACGTTATACATCGGGGACTGATATTGTGCCCATTTTAGCAGATGGGAAAACAGAGGCTTAGAAAGATTGAGTTCTTGCCCAAGTTAACTCTGGCAGCTAGTACATGTCAGAACTGGTTTTGAAGCCAGATGCATGACTCTAGAACCTGTGGTTTCCACATCGATGCTATATTGTTCCTCTTATCTGTGAACCATTCCTGCACCCCGCCTCCGCCCCCCAGAAGAGCTGGCCTCTTCCTCTGTGTTCTAGCAGCCTCCACGCTTCCCTCTCTCACAACCTTCCCTTCTCTCTCTTAGTTGTTATCATCTGTTGTCTCACCTACACTCTCATGAAGCCTGAAACTCTCTCCTCATCACAATTGTCATGCTTGGCTGAAAGGGTGTCTCCCAGTTGATTGTAAGCTCTGAGAGGAAAGACACACCAGCCATCCTGGCCACATGCCTGGCACCTAGTAAATGCTCAGTAAATACATTTTGAGAGAATGAATGTGTAGAGGGATGAGGGCTTTTCAAGGGCAGGGACCATGTGTCCGTTGTCTCTGTTCCGCCTCCAAAGTCTGCCACCCTATTGTCATGCAGCGGGAACCCCCTAAAAGGTTTTTGAAAGCACGATTCAGGAGGAGGATTCTTCCCCAGACACCCCTTTATCTTATAATAAATGTTCCCTTTTGTACAAGTCAACTTAAGCTCTCTGTTATCTCCATAGAGTACTAATTGTCTGCTGGATGTTGGCTAAAATATAAACGTATTATAAAACACTGAAAAGTACTACCATAACTTGACCAACTGAATTTTCTCTGATTGTGCAATTATCTAAGAATTTATAGTTTTAAAGGAACTATTACACCTTATAATGCTTTAATACAGTTCCACCTTGTGGCAATGGAGTATTCTAAAAAAAAAAAAAGAGGAGGACCTTCCCAGAACATAGAACTAGGATGGGTCTCAAGTGGCTTCAGGAGGAACCTGTACCTTCAGGAATAGAAGAGGCAGTGGGCATAGAAATGAGAGTTTGGAGAATCCCAGGGACAAACTACGGAAACTGCACAAAATTTTCCCACCTGTGGAGACCGCAGGTCTGAGGAGCATTCTCGACAGGGATGAGGGAGGAGAGACCGGGGTCTGCCTTTGCTCAGCTTCTGGCTGCCAGCCTTCCATCTTCCTCAGCCACAGAGCCCGGGTGTGGGTGGGCACAGCTCCTGCGCCCCAGCTCGAAGAACCTCCACAGCACCTGTGCACGGCAGGCACCCCATGATTGTCAAGTGAGTGCATGTCAAAAACACTGCTAATCTTCGTCAACACTTATTAAGCTCTCACTGCAAACCAGTCACTGCAAGCCCTTCGTGTGGGTCACGTGTCTACAAGATAGATGTTGATGTCTATCTTCACCCCCAGTTTACTGCGGAGGAAACCAAAGTCCCCGGGGCCACAGGATTGCCTGCCTACGTTGACACAGCTCGCAGTTGGCAAAACAGGATTCGAATCAGGATTTGTCCTCTTCATCAGCGCCCTGCTCAGCCGGCTGTGGGTGGAACACTCTGGAGCACAGACCCGCGTCACACAAAGGCTCATCCCCCGGGAGCCCGTATTTCTCTGACTACATAACTGGGGCAAGGCTGGGAGCGTCACGAGCGGTGTGCTGTTTATCAGCCAATTGCAACAGCGGGAGCATCGGACACACGTCACTGTGACAGCGTGGACAGAAGGGCGGGAGGCTACGGATGCGGGCGGGAGGGGTAGGAGGCAGTTTTCTCCCCCTCTTGTGGGTCACCTCATCTCTTCCTCACCTGGTGTCCCTGAAAGATGGCCCAGAAAGTCCTGCCTCTATGAGACGTGTTCTAGATTAGACAGGGGCCCTTTGGAGATCTGGAGGATGTGTTTCCTTGGGAGAGGTGAGGGGGCTGGTGGGACTGAGTCCACAGGCTAGAGGATCACAGGGCTGGGAGTGACCTCGGCGGGGTCCCTCTTCTGCCCTGTCACCTCTCCTCTAGGAATTGAGGCTCAGACGCCACAGGGAGCTCTTTCCGGAACCAGGAGGAGAAGCTGGGCAGGGCCTGGGCCTTGTCCACTGGCGGTGGGCTTCACCTCCTCAGTGGGTTGCCTTGCCGTGTGGTCCGAAGGAAACACTTTCAAGGCCTGGGCCTTTTGCTTGTGGAGAGGATATTCCTAATGCAGCCCGGCTCCTGGGGGCCCTGAATGAGAATCAGGGATCGAAAAGAATCAGGCGTCCGCTCGGGTGGGTAAGCGGTGGCAATGTCGTTCCCTGCTGGGTCTGAGCTGCCCTGGCTGCCCTGACCCAGACCTCTGGCCACCACATGGTGTCCTCCTTTGCAGCTCTGGACTTGTGTGCATGTGCACGTGTGCGCAGGTGTCTGTAGACCAGGGAATTATTTCTCTACAAATGGCCTTTGAACAGAGACAGGAAAGCTTGACAACTTTGCCAGTGTCTCTCTGCCCCGTGCAAGATGGCCTCTGCCCTTCCCCCTCCTCTTCCTGCCATCGGTCCTGTGACCCCACCCTTCTATGCCTGGGGTCCTTGGGCAGGAGCCGTGTCATAAGAGCAAGGCCTTCCATCTACAGTGCACTTTGGGTGGGCGTTTCAGATCCAAGTTTGTGATACTTACCAGGAGAAGACTCCTAGAGGTGCCGTCAGAAAGAGAAGGAAAATTTCTGTCATGAGAACTTACTCTGCACCAAGTATTGTGCTGGTCATTTTACATGAGGACCTTTAATTCTCAGACGTGATTTTGAGTGGGAGACATTTTTATGCCATCTTGCTGATGAAAATATTTAGGTTCAGGGACGTTGAGTGAAATATCCACATTGCCCAGCTAGTAAGTGGTGGAGCCCGTGGTCTTTCTTCTGTTATCCTGTCAAGACTCATGAGTCCGAGCAGGGATGCTGGGAGGGCCTCTGAGACAAGCCCCCCTGTTGCCTCTACTCTGCTCTAGGAGGGCGTCATGGTCGTTCCCCAGGAGGGGACTGTGGGTCCTTCTCCCTTGTTGGAGACTCAGTTACAGAACCTGGCTTCTCGATGTCCAGCCAATCCTTGTGTTTTATTCTCTGATATCAGATTTGCCAAAGAGCAGGCAGCACACAGAAGGGATAGACTGTGAGTTCCGCCCCCTGGTGTGTACAACTGTGGGCCAATCTCAGCGGGCCTCAGTTTCCCCATCAGTGACATGGGATTATTCCAGAATGATATGTCAGGGTCTTTCCAGCTCTGACTTTATTTCATTTTATTGCATTTCATGTCTAGATACCCTTCCAGCTCTGAAATCCTGCCGTCTCCGCAGCAGTCCTCCTTTCTGGCTGGCCTCTCTTAAGGTGTAGCGCCACCTTCTGGTGATGAGTTTACTCCCTTTTTTATCCCTCTGGCCAATGTTGACTCTTGGTTTGGTTCCTCTCTTCTGAACAGCTGATGACTAGGCCAGGTCCCCCTGGGTATGGGCATCTCTCTGCAAAGCTGCAGACAGAGTCAGGGGTGGGTTGTGGCTGGACCCAGTCTCCTTCCCTCAGGATGGTGCTGGTGGCTTTCCCAGAGCCGAGATCACATCGGGAGCCTGGGGACTTGCCCACCGTGGCTCAGAGACCAGAGGGCCTTGGGTGGCAGCCGCTGAAAGTACATAATTCATGAGAGACCTGTTCCATCAGGAAGCAAGGGCGTGAACAGATGAGGTCCACGGCACATTTTCCTTTTTCCTTTCTTTCTTCTTTTTGTTATTGTTTTTATTTTTGAGGCAAAGAAGCAGGCTTCAGAAAAACAAATGGGTGGTCAAGTTTCAGAGGCTCTAAGAGTTTTGGATACTTTGGGGGGTTTTATTGGGGTTGGAAAAAAGCAATAAAGAGGATGTGAGAAGGGGTGTGTGCTTAGTGTTTTTTTTCTCCCTGAGGGAAATACAAAGGGTTTCTCTGACTCTGTGGCCTTTGTCTCTCTGAGGCCTGTCCCCTGAGCAGATTTCGGGAGCCACCCTTGCCCACCTCACACCCAGCTGCAGGGGGCTCATTGCCCAGGACCTCTGGGCTCACTGTCGGTGAGGACAGGGTTTGGGCTCGTTTCTAGCTTGGAGAAATCCAACTGCCCCCAAACACGAGAGGCCAGGGGTGGCTTTAAATTCCGGGAAGTGCACTTAGTATTTATTTGGGGATATTTGCTGAACAAACTCTGGACTGGCAGGGAGGCAACCGGATTCCAGAGTCACCAGGAACCAGCGCTCTATGGGTTCTTAAGCAAGCACTTCCCCTCTGCGGATGACAGTTTCTTCTTCTTCAAGGAGAGAGTAGGTATTGAATGTTGTCAAGAGTTACAAGCTCCATCCCATCCCATTATTCTAGGATCCTAGGGGTTAAGTGATATGGGTTTTTTTTTTTTTTTTTCTGACTCTGCTCTCCCCTGTAAGTCAGGTAACCCTTCTGGCTCTTACAGGGTTTATGAGTTTGAAGAGTGTCATCACAGAGCCCTTGTGCTTCAGAGTGGTGCAGGGGGGCAGGGATGTGCTGGAGCCTTACCTTACCCTCTGCTTCCGGGGTTGTAGGACGTGCAATGCTGGGAGACAAAGTGGGTGCCTGGGCCTCCATCCTACCGGGGAAATGCAGGGCAGGCAGACACTCCCAGTGGGATGGATACGATCAGGTGCTGAGGGTCACTAATGGCCATAATTAAGGCTCAGATCTCAATTAAAATAAAGGAATTATCAACAATTTAAAGAGACATCTAAGCAGAATTCCAGATTGTACATTATCTCCATCCAGGATGTCCAAATTTTTCTTTATCTCCATCCAGGCTGGTGGTCCGTGTTTGTTTTGTTCCATGAGGCACACGTGTGTGCTTCTGTGCTCCATGGGAAAGGCTGCATTGGACCAGGCCAAGAAGGTGATGCCCAGCTGCCAGGTCTCGGCCCCGTGGGAACTGGCAAGAGACTGTTGGTAAATCACTTGGGATTCTGTGGGTATGGGTGCGGTGTTCATTGAAAATATCATTAACGTCTTTTGTCAGGAGCCAGAAGCCCACAGTGGAGTCCACAGATGCCTGACTTAGCTTGTCTAGTAGTGAAATTAACATCATAAAACTCAGTTAACAGAGATGCTATGGGTTTAATTAGTTCCTTAACAATTAAAGAAGAATTATGAGATCTCTGGCATCCATCTTCAAGAGCAATTTAGGTGGATTGATGTCACCATCTGACATCTCTGCCGAAATTCTGGGCTGCCAAAGTGGATTGGGGAAGTTGCTCATATTATGCTGCTTCCAGGCAAGTACGTACACTTTCCTACCGCCTTGAAAGGAAGCACTTCCGGGTAGCCTCCCAATGGACTCCTCCAGAGCCTGAGGCTAGGCGGGGTCAGCAGGGGGGGTAAGTTCTGTGTCTTCAGGGTTCTGGGGCTTCTGCTTTGTAGTGTCTGGCCTCTCCAGCCTCTGTTCTCACAACCCAGTGCCCTCCCCCATCACCCTTTACATCTGCAGGCATTGAGCAGATAGGGGTGTTGTAGCATCTTATCATTCTCGTAACTTCCTGTAGCTTGTGTGCCTCTTCTGAGCCTGTATTTGATGCTATCAAAGAGAATATAGCCATTAGGCTCTCTGTTTTCGGCTGGTTGATTTAGCAGTGCTTATACCCCATGGTAGAGACAGCTCCAGGAGTCTGGGAAAGCTCACTCAGGAGGCTCTCTGCTTGCTTGGCCTCTTAGTCTCCTTTTATCTCTGTCATTATGAAATCTCATTCACAAAGCATCCTCTTGGCGGGACGCTATCGAAAGGACCCAGGTCTCCTGACCCTGAATCAGGTGTCCTTTATAAGCTTGCCACTGTGGTCCTCAGACCAGCAGCCTCAGAATCATTTTGGAGCCTATTAGGAATGCAGAAACTCAGGCCCCACCCCAGACCCACTGAATCATCATCTGCATTTGAACAGGATCTCCAGGCAATTCGGAAGTTTATGCGCGTTGGAAAGGCACTGCTTTATAACACTTTGTGACAATCTCTTTTGTTCAAGAGGGCTCCATCTGGGGACTGATCTAGCTGAGGAGGCCAGGTTCTTGTCCCTGCAGGTGAGGGTTGGGCAGCCCGAGCCCTGGCTCTCTCAGATCCTGAGGATCCCGCCCACACACCCAGCTCTCTCTGGTGACAGCATTGTCCTTGAACCTTCCTTGGTGGTCTGATTTCAGCATCTTGCCAGTCCAGCGAAGGCACCATGCCACACTGACAGATGGCCCAAAGTAGGACAGACAGAAGAAATGTATGTTTATCAAATTTGGGTTGAAAGGACTGTGTTCTCCCAGCATAGGCTATCAAACAGCTGTCATTCAAGAGCATATGGCCCAGCGGTGAGAGGGCATGGGCACAGCTAATCCCTCTCTTCCAGAGATTAGCTCCGACAAATAATAAGTGAAGAAAGTTGCGGCTGTGGCCAGAGTGCTGCCCAGGAAGAGACGGTGGAGGACCGGCCCTGCGATGAATTCCTACTGATCCAGACTCCTATCTCCCAAAGAGATACTGGAGTAAAATGATGCTGATATGAATAATACCAATGACAGTGATAATAATAAACCTACCAGTTATCAATCACCTGCTATGTCTTAAGTGACACGTGAGGTTATTTATTTCTACTCTTTTATTTATCCTGTGCCCTGGTCCTTTCAGGGATTAATTGTCTCCATTTTGCAGTTTAGGAAAATAGGTGTCTGAGATGCAGTTGTGGGTCCCCAGATGGTGACAGTCCCTCCAGTCTCTGGGCAGGTCAGATCACGCTCCTGCATTCATATGCCCAGTTCTGGCCCCCATGGAAGAGAGATGCTGACAGGTAAAACAGCAGAGGGGCTAATGCTTGTGAAGCAGACACAAAGGAAGTGATGCCTGGGGACAGTGGCCTAAATGGGGGCGTGTCTGCTTACACTTCGGAGAGTCCAGGACCGCGGAGAGTGGGACAGGCAGGCATAGCACAGTGTGCTGTACCCTCTCCGGTACAGCTGGAGGCCGTGGGAGATGTAATTCCTGGTTCCTTCCTCCCTGCACAAAGCTCCACATCGCTGCAGTGAGGGGTTAACTAAGCTGAGATGTCAAGGGCATGAGGGCAGACTTATTGAGCATCTTCATAAAGCCAAGCCTTCCTCTAGACACCCAGCAGGGAGCCCGGCCAGGGTGTGTGGCCCTATTGCCCTGCAGGTAGAGAGGGCTCTGAGGCCGGAGGCACTGAGGACAGCTGGGCTGGTTCTGACCAAGCCACAGTGAAGCAGCCTTCATGGCAAGCCCAAGAGATCTCCAGATGGCAGGCATTTCCGAGTGGTTCTGAGTCCTCGACTGAAGCTGTTATTTTTAATGGCCATGTGTGTCTTGCTCTGTCCAGGAACAAAGCTGAAGGCTTGAAACATGGTCCCGCTGAGCAACTAGAATAGAGATTCTGGTCTGATCAGAATGAGGGAGAGAGTGCTGAATATGGTATTAGAAATTAAAGTATATTTAATTGTGTCATGTGTTTGGAAAAAGATCATACAGGTCATTTCTTAGCCAAACTTTTGCAGTGTTTTCCTGAATGACCTGGTAGAGCTCTTGTTCCCAGTAAAAGCCAGCATTTCAGTTCAATGAATGTTCATGGAGCAGACAACCACGTGCCAGGAATCGCCCTCCCCCCCACTGGGGAGCTCGTAATCGAGAGGGACAAACAGGTGAGAGATCACCCTTCCCAAAGTCTTGGCTTTGTCATGGTTTAAATTATTGTAAGAAAACCCAAAGGTTCTTGATATGTACTTCCTTGTAATTTATTGGGCCATGTGGTAGGCAGAATAATGGCCCCCTAAAGATGTCCACCTACTGATACCAAATCCTGGGAGTGTGTTACCTTACGTGGCACAAATGACTTTGCATATGTACTTAAGCTAAGGATCTTCAGATGGAGAGATTATTCTGGATTATCTGAGTCATCTCAATGTTATCACAAGGGTCCTTATAAGTGGAAGAGAAAGGAAAGAAGGTCAAAGTCAGAAAAGGAAATGTGATGATGGAACAGGAGTCAGGTGAATGCAGGGCCATGTACCAAGTCATGGAGGAAGCTTCTAGAAGGTGGGAAAGGCAAGGAGATAGGTTTTTCTCCTGGGGCCTGCACAAGGAACATGGACCTGCTGGCACCTTGATTTTAGTCCGGTGAGACCCATTTCGGACTTCTGACCTCCAAAACAGAAATCTAATAAATTTGTGTCATTTTAGGCCTCAAAGTTTGCATTAATTTGTTACAGCAGCAAAAGGAGCCTACTCCAGGGCTCAATCTGAATCCTGCACATGAGGATGGCGAGAGAGTATGTCACCAGGCTAGCAAGGGACCAGGTCAATGCCGGACATCCGAGTGCCACTAAGTGGCACAGCCCCACACGTCATCATGTATGTGGTAACACCTGCAGAGTCATTTCGCTGCATTTTAAGGGGGAAAATGATACGCTCTAATGATAGTTACAAATTTGGGAGGTTGCGATGGTCTCAGATCTAGTCCTTGGGGATGTCTGGGCTCTGCTGCCCAGGTGAGTACAGGGTCCCTGGGGAGTCCGGAGGAGGGCATCTCACCAAGCTGGGTGAGTCAGAGAAGACCCCCCTGGAGGAAAGACCCCCCTGTTCAGTTTTGAGGGATCACAGCCAGATGACTGTTGGCAAGGACCAAGGAAATCACAGGAATAAACACACAGAGGCATGCTCGGTTCTGCACTAAGAGAACGCAGAGCTCGAGGCTGGGACTCTGGAGAGGAATGCCGCTGTCTGATAATGGAGGATGTTTTATGCCAGGTAAGGGATTTACCTATTTGGTCAGTAATGACAAGTCATCAAAACTTTTTTTTTTTTAAATAGGAATTATTTATTTATTTATTTATTTATTTATTTATTTATTTATTTTTGGCTGTGCTGGGTCTTCGTTTCTGCGCGAGGGCCTTCTCCCAGTCGCGGCAAGCGGGGGCCAGTCTTCATCGCGGTGCGCGGGCCTCTCACTGTCGCGGCCTCTCTTGTTGCGGAGCACAGGCTCCAGACACGCAGGCTCAGCAGTTGTGGCTCACGGGCCCAGTCGCTCCGCGGCATGAGGGATCCTCCCAGACCAGGGCTCGAACCCGTGTCCCCCGCACCGGCAGGCAGACTCCCAACCACTGTGCCACCAGGGAAGCCCCATCAAAACATTTTAAATAAGAATTAGAATTATCAGTCTGTGCTTTAGAAAGTCGTGTGGACCTATTGAAGTTGGATGGGAGGGATCAGAGCTGAAGTCAAATTAGAAGAATTCCGGATGAGAAGGCAAGAGCTTCCTTGGGAAAACGTTATCACTAAGACGCTCTTTTCCCTGGAGACTAGCACATTCCATAACACCCCTCCAGAGAACACCTTGTCTCGTGTGTTTAGTTAACATGAATGGGCTTCTCCCTTAGACCCCTGACCTCTCCAGATTAATGAGGCCCACATCTTTTTCTAGTTTAGGTCGCCGGGATGGGCCCTGATATAAGCACTCACAAACACTGCGAATGATTTAAAGAACCCCAGCCCAAGTGCATTCTGTACTGGAGGTTTAAAAGGTGCTAGAAAGTTTGTTCTGGAGCCCATGTTGTAATCTGTCTAAAATTTCCAAGTGCTAGAGGTCTGTCTAAATACTGGGAAATGGTCTGTTTTTCACAATGTACAAAATCAAGAATTCTGGAAGCTATAGTTGGAGGGGACTGGTGTTGATTTGATGCAGAATTCTAGAACAGGTTACAAAGCAGATTGTTACTATTTTGAGAAGAGTTCGATAATTACAAGTATCCATTCTTCCGTTCCTCAAGAATAAGATCTGCCTTTCTATCCCCCAAACTCTAAAGAGATTAGATCTAGGGATAAAGGTCCGAAGAACCCACCTTCTTAGCTTGCAACAGCACGAACAAACAGACGAATATCTATTGTGAGCCTGTCGTGTGTTGGGTATGGAGTAGATGCCAGTTCTGAGAGATGTTGGGAGTGGTCCTCAGAAGCCACAACTGGAGGACTCTCAGCGGGGAAATTCTTTGCTTGCCCCACTTGGGTACCTGAAAGATGCTGGATAATCTTGCTTTGGAAGTGAGCCCAGGAAGTCAGAGAGAAGGGAGGGCAGTTGGAGAGATTTTAAATAGGACCTGGTGACTAGAAATGCTATAAAGATGGAGAGTATTTTAGTTTGTGATCCTGTTATCACAGAATATTATGGGTCCTTTAGATGGTCTATTCACTTGTGTATTTAATGATGTGTTTCTGAGTGACTATTGTATACCAAGTGCTGTGTGGAACATAGAGGCTACAGAACAGCCTTCTCTAACAGGTGTTTCCCTGGCAACTAGTCTCAGCGTAGAACAAGAAACAGTGATAAACAGTAATTTTGTACCCGGCCCCTTTTCATAGCAGTTAGATCGATGTCTCTGGTAGGCTCAGTGTTGCAACTTGCAAAAAGATTTCTCAACAACTCTTTGATAGTATTTGGCTTTGAAAGGTATTTATTCCACTGCATTGTATTAAGATGTAGTTTTATTTTTAAATTTTTTGGTTGAAGTATAGTTGATTTACAATGTTGTGTTAGTTTCAGGTGTACAGCAAATAGATTCAGTTATATATATATATATATATATATATATATATATATATATATATGTATGTATATGTATATATATATATATATATTCTTTTTCAGATTCTTTTTCCTTATAAGTTATTACAAGATATTGAGAATAGTTCCCTGTGCTATACAGTAGGTCCTTGTTGGTTAAGATGTAGTTTTAAAATATCATAGCATTGGTTACTTTTTCAGACAAATAAAGAAAATCATTAAAAAATCATCCAAAGTTACACCAAAATTCAGCCTTATAAGAAATCTTGGTATCTTATTCTCAGTATGAAGACACACACATACACACATGATATTCTGCCCCTGAAGTGATAGGTTGAAGATTTCAAAATATTTCCAAGATATAATTCATTTGAGGGAGCTCTCTGAAATAATGGAAATGACCTTAATTGTACTATCTGTATTTTGAAGAACGATTTTAATCGGATCACTTATTTCAAAGCTTGAATGAGTACTTCTTTCCTACACAACCAGATTCTTATCACATATGAAAAAGCAGAATGACCAGTTTTCACTATTTCCTTAAATCCCGAATTGAGGTCAGGAGACCACTGACCTCCAGCTGTGGATAAACAATGGCTGGGTTGACAGGTGTAAACTTTCATTTGGATGCGGTCATGCCCTTTCTTGTGGCACCCATGGTCAGTCCTCTGTCGGCTTGATGTCTACATCGCAGCGACAGGGAAAAACCCAAGAGGAGAAAAAAATCATTTGCCTGTAGCATGGTTTTCAGCGACAAACACAAGAAGTCACAGGGCACTGCACCTCTGTGCTATATGTAGGCTGAGAGCTCATTCATTACCTTCCTCTCCGTGGTGATAGTGATAATAATTGTTCTTTCGCATTGTAAGCTGCTGATACTATCTATCACCCATCAGTATTAGTCCCTAAGGTAACTTTGCTGCTCTCTCTCTCAGCACAATATTTGTCATTAACTTTGTGGGTGGTTTTACAAGCTCCTTGGCAACCGTGTAATTGTACCTGCTTTTGTGCTATGAAAATTTAACTTTGAATAATGTTCTTTTGGTTTTTGTATTTAAAAATTTTTTTTTTATTCTGCATTTAGTGATACAATTCATTAATTTCCTATAGGGAAGTATTTTATTCAATTTGTTCTGAAATGTTCAGATTGGCTTCGTAGAAATATCAACAAACTTTGATCATATCTGACTATATGACACTCTGACTAATTTCTTATTACAGTGTGCTAGGAACTAAGGATGAATGGATTCTTTATCCAAAAACTCTAATTTTTGAATATATCATTTTAATTATTAGCCGTATTTTCTCTTTTGGCTGCTTGAGCAAAACTCATCAATGGCAGCGTCCGTGCTCTACCGCATACGGAATCATGTTCCAGAGTCACGTTCACTCGTTCATTTAGGATCTTGCTCTGAGTTGTAATATTTGCTATTACCATCACAACTTTTATACCTCTATAAACTAATTTTGCACCATTGATTCATACTTTGGGGATTTGGAGAATAATACAATCGAACAATAACATATATACATGTCACAAAATGCGCAATAGCATGCAATGAGGTGAAGATACAGTATCTAAGATATCTTACTAATAGAATGATATCTTAGTTGAACTGACAACATAATCCTCACAGCCTGTGTAAAACCTCTGAGGAGATAATGATTACCTAAAATCACATAATTTTTTTGATTTGAAAAATCACAATCTTTTATTTCAAATTTGTGAATTGTATGTGAACATGGTTGTTTCAACAGGTTTGTCTGTTTAAACCATTACACCACCTGTAGACCATTTTGGAAGACCACTTGGAAACCTCAGGGACCTACGGACCACACTTGGAGAAATCCTGAGTTACTCAGAACCACATCCTTCCCATGTGTCATCCTCAAGCTCAAATGTGCAGTCCCTGGGTTCCCCCTGGCTGGCAGTGATTTCCTCCTCAACCATCTTCAGCCTTTCCATCACAAGGCTGCTGTGATGACCTTCCCCACGTCTTTGAATATGTCTGGGTATTCTGTGCATACCTTTTCTTCACATGACGTGTTTTCCCCCTTCCCATTCCCACTGCCCCACATGCGAGTATACGATGAATATATGTTTCCCATCTGGGAGGTACCCACTGCAAGGCTAAGAGCAGGACAGTCTCCTGCCTTCATATTCACAGGGAGACTCTGGTGCCCCCAGGTGCTGAAGGCCACTGGCTTTCATCAAAGCCCCTTCCCCAAGGCCGATTTTAGCCCAGGGGTCTGGGCCAGAAGAAACGCTACATGTCAGAACTTTGTGATGCACTTAATGGTCCCTCTTTCTAATCCCGAGTGCTCTCTCCATCTGAGTTACGTACCTGTCTCATCTGCCCCCAGGAAGGGCTCCTTCTCCAGCCCCATCCACTGCTAGGTGGCTAGCGGGTGGTCTTCACTCCTTATGGTCATAGCCGAGGGGTCAGCCTCTGCGAGTTTCATTGTCATCCATCCTGGGAGGTTCTTTGGTCCCACATGCACATAAACCCCTCTGAGTCTATTCCATCATCTGTCCAGATATCTCTGGACGTGACAGAATTTGCAAAGAGGACCTAACTTAGTCCTGAACTCTGAGATTCCTCTCCAGCGGGTCCCCAGTGCTCACAGAATCAGGCCCCGAGTCCTCAGTGTCACATTCCAGGCATCTACAATGGGTGGCAACTAGTCTCCTGGCATTGTGCCTCTACACTTCCCGGTACTGGGCCTGTGTCCAGCACACCCAACCTCTGATTCCTACTCAGCTGTGATGTGCTTTCAAGTCTCCAAACCTATTTATAGGGGAATTTAGTTATTTATTTATTTAACATCTTTATTGGAGTATAATTGCTTTACATTGTTGTGTTAATTGCTGCTGTATAACAAAGTGAATCAGCTATATGTATGCATATATCCCCATATCCCCTCCCTCTTGCGCCTCCCTCCCACCCTCCCTATCCCACCCCTCTAGGTGGTCACAAGCACTGAGCTGATCTCCCTGTGCTATGCGGCTGCTTCCCACTAGCTATCTATTTTACATTTGGTAGTGTATATGTGTCCATGCCACTCTCTCACTTCGTCCCAGCTTACTCTTCCTCCTCCCTGTGTCTTCAAGTCCATTCTCTACGTCTGCGTCTTTATTCCTGTTCTGCCCCTAGGTTTTTCTCTTTCTGACTTATTTCACTCTGTATGACAGACTCTAGGTCCATCCACCTCACTACAAATAACTCAATTTCGTTTCTCTTTATGGCTGTGTAATATTCCATTGTATATATGTGCCACATCTTCTTTATCCATTCATCTGTCGATGGACACTTAGGTTGCTTCCATGTCCTGGCTATTGTAAATAGAGCTGCAATGAACAATGTGGTACATGACTCTTTCTGAATTATGGTTTGCTCAGGGTATACGCCCAGTAGTGGGATTGCTGGGTCGTATGGTAGTTCTATTTTTAGTTTTTTAAGGAACCTCCATACTGTTCTCCATAGTGGCTGTATCAATTTACATTCCCACCAACAGTGCAAGAGGGTTCCCTTTTCACCACACCCTTTCCAGCATTTATTGTTTGTAGATTTTTTGATGATGGCTATTCTGACCGGTGTGAGGTGATACCTCATTGTAGTTTTGATTTGCATTTCTCTAATGATTAGTGATGTTGAGCATCCTTTCATGTGTTTGTTGGCCATCTGTATATCTTCTTTGGAGAAATGTCTATTTAGGTCTTCTGCCCATTTTTGGATTGGGTTGTTTGGTTTTTTTTGATATTGAGCTGCATGAGCTGCTTGTATATTTTGGAGATTAATCCTTTGTCTCCCAAATCATCTGGCTCCTCCTTCTGGAATAAATGTGCCTTTGCTGGCGGTCCCAGCTCAAACACCATCTTCTGCATAAGCTCTCCATAGATTCTTACCAGCCTGGGTTTTGAAGTCAGAGACTTGAGTTCAAATTCCAGATCTGCCTCTTCCTTACCATGTGACCTTCCATTTCTCACTTAACCCTTCTGTGGTTTAACTTTCCCATCTGCAAAACAGGGCAATGCTTCCTACCGTGGAAGGAAGTTGTCAAAAATCAAGGCAATGATGTCTTCAGGTCAAGTGCTTTGTACAGATAATCTGCCTAATGCATCACCGCCCCCACCCCCGCTCCTTCCTTTCACTGATTCCTTCAGGATGTTGATTTTACTTCTGTATTGGCTCTAATTTAATTTTCATATTGATATGCAAATTCATCTTCTGCATTAAGCTGTGAAGTTTATAAGATCAAGAAACATTTTCTTCATCTCCTGATTCCCCTCTGTGCCTGGTTTGGAGTAGGTGCTCAGTAAATATCTGTTTAGTGGAAGTGGAATTTCTCAAGTGATATTTTTTATATATATTGTATATGTGTGTCATTTATGAACTCACCTTGGAAAGTAATGAACGTGAATACAGAAGAGGGAGTTGCTCTTTCAGTTAAAGGCATGATATAGCTAGTATCACAAGCTCTAACTTTTTAAGTGTGCATGGCACCATGCAGAGAAAGAGGAGGAAGTGAAACAGCTTCCTGCCCCACAAGAGCAAAACCAAAAATGAGGCGACAAGATGGACAGGCATGTTGGAGGAGAAAGTGCACACTATTCAGAAACCTCTCACCTCAAACTACTCTGCAAAATATCAGCGCTGTTCTGGGCAAGGAAAAAACAAGGGTGGAAACACCACTCTTGCAAGTTGATCTCAGATATTAGGGGGTATCAAGGAACACACACACACACACACACACACACACACACATACACACACACATACACAACTGCTGTTCCCTCTCGCAAGATTAGTGACGCTTTGCCCAATGCCTGATTTCCCCAACCATGCTCCTATGCGATGATCCTTGGCCACACACAAGACTGTCATTGTATATTCATTCATTAGAGATAATGATTTTGAGTTTCTGTCCCCGCTGACCTGTGGACAGATGGCTAGCATGAATGCCACATTTATCTGGACACCAGCTCAGCTCCAGCAGCCCTCCGACCGGTCTGATCACCCAGTGGTCACTGCATCGCCGACCTCCTTTTTCCTCTCCTCCAGGGGGGCTGCCGACGGGGTTGTGCTGAGTGGTAAACTTATGCAGAAACGGGCCTTTTAGTCATGACCGATCTTGCTTTCTTTTCATAACCACCCGATAAATGTCAGGACTGCTTAGAGCTAATCATTTCAGATTGGAGTAAAAACAATCTGAAGTTCTAGATGGTTAGAAGCTTTATTCAGTTCTGAATAACAATCACTGCCCCCCACTCTGTCTGTCTCAATACATAAGTGTTCCTACAAAGCATAAAAGTCAAATGGAAGAGTTGAATTTGCGAATCATACCTGCTGAACTTTGGGGTGCATTTAAATAGCCAATTGCAGTGATGTAAAGAGAGATGGATTCTTGGCTAGAATAACTATGATGGACCCGCTTAGTGAAAAACAGGCAAACCACTAATTTGATCACATTAGACAGATTGTTTTCGGTGGTAATTACTCTGTTTTAACAAAAATTATTTCTCTTAGCAAAAAGACATAGTAGCCTCGTTTTAATGAACTGTTTTCTTTACTGCCTTTGATAAGACATTTCCGTGTAGCAAACTTTTAGACCCAGATTTTTATAAATGAATAAAGTAGATCAGTTTTGATGTAACCACCAATTACAAAGCCTCTGTCAAGGGAAAGTTACACTTAGGGCTTGTGACAATTGCGATTATTTCATTAATTCATTCAACAAACAGTTTCTAGTTATAAAACTCTAGAGCGAGACTTGACCACCATATGTCAAGACAGTTTTCCTTCTTCCAGTTTTCCCTTTCCCTCTTCCAAGGCTGACTATCTCTCAGACTTCACCAGTAAGAAAAAAAGGTAATCTGAATTCAGAAGTCCCCGTGAGAGTTTAGAATTCATTTCCTCGCATTAACGTGCTGCCAGTAATTATCTCCTCCACAATACGAGTATTTTGAAACTAGGTCCTGAGTGTGTTGACAAACTTTGTGGGATGATATCTCCACCTCCTGCTCCTTTTTGCCGTCCCTGTGACCCGAAATGTTTGCCCCCAGCTCGAGTCAACATAAAAAAGCCCCACAGAGCACAGGGAAGCTATGGGTCCCTCCAGTCAAATGGCACACTCCTTTCGAGAACTTACATCACTGGTATTTTTTGAAGTTCCTAGGTGGCCTACCTCCACTTTTAACTGCTCAAGTTCTTTCCATGCTTTAAAGCTCATCATAAGTACCCAACCGCCTGCAGTCTTCTCTTGGCTCTGGACCCTCCCCTGCTCACTGGTCCTGCATCTGTGCTTCTTCCATTCTTGCAAACTCTTCCCTCACACTGTATCTTTCTGTTGTCTTGCTGCTCCTCCCAACAAGTCCACATGGGATCAAGTTCATGGATTGACCCGGCTATGTCTTCTGGCTTTATATTTTTTAAATTAACGTACTTAATTTGTTAAGAACAGTTTAAAGTCTACTAAAAATTTTCAAGAGTTCCCACATACCTTGCACAGAGTTTCCTTTACCATTAACATCTTACAATTAATGAACCAGTATTGGCACATTATTATTAACTAAAGTCCATAATTTACTCAGACTTCCTTTGTTGTTGCCTAATGACTTCTTTTCTCCGAGAATGCCATCCAGGATACCACATTACATTTAGTTGTCGCATCTCTTCAGGCTCTTCTTGACTGTGACGGTTTCTGACTTTCCTTGTTTTTGATGATCTTGACAGTTTTGGAAACATTGGTCAGATGTTTTGTGGAAGGTCCTTCTAATGGGATTTGTCTGATGTTTTTTCTCATGATTGAACTACAGTCATGGGCTATCGGGAGGAAGACCACAGAGGAAAAGTACCATTTTTACCACATTGTATCAAGAGGTACATGCTATCGATATGACTTATCACTGTTGATGTTGACCTTGATCGTCTTGAGTTAGTGTTTGTCAGGTTTCTCAGTTTTAAAGTTACATTTTTCACCACTCCCCCTTTCCATACTGTCCTCTTTGGAAAGAAGTCACTTTTTGCAGCCCACACCTAAGGAGTAGGGAGTTATGCTTCAGCTCCTTGAGGGTAGAGGGTCTACATCAGTGATTTGTATTAATAGTTTGTATCAGTTGATTCTTCTGCACAGATTTGTTCCTTCTCCTCCTGATTTGCCATGTTCCAGGATCATTCTCAGTGTGACATCCCTGCCCGATTCAATCAATATGCTTGGTTCCATAGAGCAGTCGGGGCTCCCTGGTCATCTCTGCCCTGCCCTTATGCTCAGTTATCCAGCTCTACAACACCTCTCATGAAAATTTAACATCGCTTATGTAACAAAGCTCTTGCCTCTGTGTACAGACAAGACCCTCTATTAGCTGCCATTTCCACCTTCCCACTCTCATTTTCGCTCACTTCCCCACCCACACACTGTCTTTGATTCAGACCAAATGAATTATCTTTCCACCCAGACCTCTACACTCTTTCAAGTCCCTAGGTCTTTCCAAATACTCTTCTTTCTTCCTGGAAAGCCCCTTCCCTCCTTGTTCACCTTTTAAGCCTTAAAGACAACCCAACCTTCTTATCCTCCAGGAAGTATCCTTAAACTAGTCAGAGCTTATCTCTCCTTTGTGCCATAAATCTTCTTGGTAGATTTCTCTAGCACTACACTTACCAAAGTGGTATTTTAATTATTTGCTCATATGTCTGCCTCCCTTTAGGATTCTGACTTATTCATCTCTCTACCAGGGTCTAGTAGAGCATCTGACATTTAGCATCTGGGGAATGAATGAGTGGCTGAATCATTATGTGACTTTTTACTCATACACCTATAACTGTCCCACTAGCATAGTGACCTCCTAGAGGGCATGCATCACCACTCACTTTTCTTGGTATCCCTGCACAGTGGCTGAAGGGTCACCTACACATGGCAGGTCATGGATACCTGCTATGTGTCGGCTGACTAATGGTCAGGCAGAAGCCCTGGGGTGGGTTCCTCCTTGAAGGCAGTGATGTTTCACGTGGCCCAAGAGCTGCTGCTTATAAACGAGCCATTGAAATAAGTGGCTGCTTCATCTGAAAGTTGGTGTTGGTTGCAAAAAAGCGCTGACTATCCTTTAATACTGAGACAGGAAAGAGGCAGTGCAATCAAACATAATTGGAAGATTACAGGAGCTCAAAATTACCTTATAGCAGAACATTCTCTTTCATGCTAGGCAGAGAAACCTGGGCATTGATTTTTTTTTTTTTTTTTTCATCTTTATATGAGGAAATCTCTTGAAGGTAATCAGATTTCATTGAGAAGATACAATTGCAGATTTTCCCATTAAACAAATACCTCAGCGGACATTCCAAAAGATCTTCTGCAATGCTGTCAGAAATAACAGAAGCTCCTCATTAGGAGAATTTGGATTTGTATACATCTGTGCTTGCAAGACTCTCATGCTGAACTTTACTTAGTCCTTGATTTTTTTTCCCCTGCTGTTCAAGAACAAGGCTTCCAGGTGTGTGGTCATGACTGAGCCAAAATATCCCATAATAGGTCATTAGTCTTTCTAAAATGCATGGCAAACTGAGAAATACATGTTCCTGCATTTCCCCAAGCAATGATATATTCTCTTAAAAATAGAATATCCTCAGCACTCTCATGTGGGGCTATAAGTTGCTACAGCTTTTGTGGAAAGCAACTTGACAGTAAATTTTAAATGCCTTGGAAACACTCATACCCAGTAATTTTATTTCTGGGAGCATACTGTTTATTTCTTTTTTTTTTAATGTTTATTTATTTATTTATTTTCTTATTAGTTATCCATTTTATACATATTAGTGTATTTATGTCAATCCCAATCTCCCAATTCATCCCACCACCACCTCCACCCCCAGCCAATTTCCCCCCTTGGTGTCCATACGTTTTTTTCTCTACTTCTGTGTCTCAATTTCTGCTCTGCAAATCAGTTCATCTGTTCCATTTTCTAGGTTCCACATATATGCGTTAATATACGATATTTGTTTTTCTCTTTCTGACTTACTTCACTCTGTATGACAGTCTCTAGGTCCATCCACATCTCTATAAATGACCCAATTTCGTTCCTTCTTATGGCTGAGTAATATTCCATTGTATATATGTGCCACATCTTCTTTATCCATTCGTCTGTCAATGGGCATTTAGGTGGCTTCCATGACCTGGTTATTGTAAATAGTGCTGCAATGAACATTTATTTCTTTTTAACAACTTGTCATTCTGGGAAATTCCTAACCAATACAAGAATAGAAGAAAATAATGAACTCCCATGGACCCAGCCTCCAGCTTCAATAATTCTCAATTCATGGCCAGCGTTGTTTTAACTATTCCTTGCAACCCCTCCCCAGCTAGATTATTTTGAAGCAAATCCAAGGCATCAGATCACTCATATGATTTCTTCCGTAATTATGTCAGCGTATATCTTTAAAAGAGGTGGAGTTTATAAAATAGTCACAATACTATTACCATATTAAAAAAAATCACAATTCCTTAATATCATCAAGTGTTTTGTCAGTGTTCAAAACTCTCTGGTTACCTCATAAATAGTCTTTATGTTAGGTTTGTTCAATATGTATTCAAACAAGATCTACACATTTCATTAGGTGGAAAGGCCTCTTAAGTCTCTTAACTTTTTAGTCCCCCTTCCTTCTCTTGTTTTTCCTTGCAATCTACTGAGTGGTTTGTACTATAGTTTCCCACATGTTATATTTTGCTCTTTTATATCTCTGTGCTATTGTTTAACCTGTTTCTATGCCCCCCACCCCATATTACCTATACACTGGTTGTTAGGTCTGGGGACCTTTTTAGATCTAGGTTTGATTTTTCGAGAAGGATAACCTCAAAAGTCATGTTGTATACTTCTGTTGTCTCTCTTTTCATCATGTTAAAATTGATCAGTGCATTCAGGTCATTGATGATCATTGCCGAGGTCCATTACTTTATTAAGGGTTGCATAATGGTGATAGTCTCATCTATTGTTCCTTCAAAATTTATTTGTTGGACTATTTCTTTAAAAAGGAACTTTTCTTTATCAGCCCTTTGGCTACTCTGAGGTACAGTTTGTAGAGAAAAGACAGGATAAATACTTCATCCTTTATTTACCAGCTTTCCTAATAATGAGTTTGTTCCCTTGCACCCCACGGTCAAGAGTGGTTGCTAGAATAACGAGCCCCTGATGTCCTAGATCTGGGAACCTGTGAATATGCTATCTCACGTGGCAGAAGGGACTTTGCATATGTGATTAAGGATCTTGAGATGGGGAGATTATTCTAAATTATTCTGCTGGGCCCAATGTAATCACAAGAGACGGTATAATAGGGAGGCAGGAGGGCCAGAGTCAGAGAAGACAACATGACAGAAACAGGGCAGGGGCAGAAACCAAGGAGTGTGGGCAGGCTCTCGAAGCTGGAAAAGGCAGGAAGTCAAATTTCCCTGAGAGTCTCCAGAAGGAACAGAGCCCTGAAGACTCATTTTGGACTTCTGAACTGCAGAACTGCATGGTAATAAATTTGTGGGTTTTTTTAGATTGTGATAATTTGTTACAGCAGCAGTAGGAAACTGACACATTGACTCTATTTTTAGTAATTTGATGTTTCTATCAATATTCTTTTTGAAGCTCAGAGTATCTCAGTGACTCCTCTGCCTTATGGACAGAGCCTCAGTGATAACGTCCTTGCTTTTTTTGTATGATCAGATACCCCAGGTTTATCTTGTACATTTTCTGGCATGAGCCCTTTTTTCAAGGAATCCTGAGTCCCTTTACTGGGAAATGTTATTCATGGACCACGGTTTGCATGATCACTGCTACTGGGTCCGCCATTTTTTCCAAGACCTTTCTGGTGTGCAGAGCTTGGAAATATATCATTAAATCATGCTATTACTTCAAATTCAAATTCGGAATTCCTGGATAGTTAGTTCTTTCATATCATGTTTGTATCTCTTTTTTATGCTTAAAATCCTAACAAACTTACATGACTTCTTATTTAAATGCTCTTTCTGTGACCTGTATTTCTCTTCTCTCTGTCTCTGTCTTTCTCTGTGTATATATATATATATATATATGTACATGTACACATATATGTGTATATAAAATAAATATAAGTTTTTCCAGTAGATCATATATTTGGGATAGATTCCTATAAGTAGGATTACTGGCTCAAAGGGTAAAATTACACATATATGTAATTTTGAAAGTTTGCCATCTTGTTTTCCAGAGGGGTTCTGCCACTTTCTTTCCCACCTGCAACTTCTGGAAATACACGTTCCATGCAGATTCAACAACTTTTGAATTTTAGAGTTGATATATCAATGTACTTTTAATTTACACTTCTCTAATTCTAAATGAGGATGAGAATTTTTTCATATGCTTAAGGGCAATATACCTTCTGTTCTTTGTGAACTCTCTGTTCATATCTAGCCAATTTTTCTATTGGCTGTTTTTTCTTCTCTATTTGTAGAAGCTTTTTATATATTAGGGATATGAACCTCTTATCTGTGGTATAAGTTTCAAATAATTTTTTCCAATTGGCATTTGTCTTTTTACCCCTTATACTGTTGTTTTTGCCGTGCAATCAGGTTTTTTTTTTTTTTTTTTTGACATTTAAAAAATATTTGTGTAGTCCGATGCATCTAGTATTTCCCTTATTGCCTCCAGATTTTGGGATATAGTTAGGAAAGTTTTTCCAGCTACCAAGATATAGAGGAATTCATTTATGTTTTCTTCTAGTATTTTTGCATTTCCATTTTATTTATTTATTTATTCTTAAATATTTTTTGTACATTTAAATACATTCTCAGTGTACAGTGTAAGGGGCAGATCTTATTTTATCTGTCTCCATATGGCTATTTACTTATCCCAACAATACTTATAAGTCTGTCTTTTCCCCATAAATTTAAAATGACACCTTTATCATGTATTACATTTCCATATGTAATGGGTCTGCTTCTGGATTTCTGTTCTGTTTCATTGGACTGTCTATCTAGGCATGTTTCATACTGCACTGGTTTTATTGTAGGGAGTCTAACAGTATGTTTCATATATCGCTCCTCTTTTACAGGGTTTCTTGCTGTTATTGCTTATTTGTCCTTCCAAATGAACTTTACAATCAACTTAGTTATGTCCAGGAAAAAAACAAATCTCAGGTTATTTTTCATTGACTCAAATTTAGAAATAACTTTCTTCATGTTAAAGTATATAGTATTGGGTTGGCCAATCTTATGGAAAGATCTTATGGAAAAACCTGAACGAAATTTTTGGACAACCCAATATATCTTTCATTTGTTTAAGTCAAATTTTATATCTTTCAGAAGGTTTTTCTCTTGGATTTTTCATATTTCTTAAGTTTGTGCCTACATTATGTATGTAATGCTATAATTATATAATATTTTATATTATAATACATATTATTTGCTATTCTAAAAGGAGTCTTCTCTTTTATTGTGTCTTAACTAGTTTTTTCTTTTAATATATAAAGTAATTAATTTTGATATGTTGATTTATTAATTATTAAATTCTCTCACAGTAGTTTTGAATTGATTCTTCCGGTTTTCAATGTAATTGATAAAGTTCTGTTCATATTATCCAATTCTTAATCTCTAATATTTTATATTGTCTGTTTACATTTGTTGATTACTTAAACAATTGTAAAAACTAGTGGAGAGGTGGATATCATGTATTGTTTTTGAGTTTAGGGAGAAAGCCTTTAGTATTTCTGTATTTTCCCACTAAGTTAAAATGCTGGCTTTTGGGCTGAGATGTGTGTGTGTGTGTGTGTGTGTGTGTGTGTAATCATAATATAATCATACTCAAAATTATATTCCATCTCTTAATTTATTGAGTTATTTCCCCATGAATGAGTGACAAATTTGAGATATATAAATGGAAGATAAACCTGTTGTTATTTTTTCTCCTAAGCTATATTTATATCCTGAATTCCATTCATAGATTTCTTAATATTGAGCCATCCTTGAATTCCTGGAATAAACACCACTTTTTGTATTTCATTTTTAAATTGTTTGTCAGTTTATGCTGGTGGATTCTGTTTGGTAATGCTTTATTTGATATTCTTAGGTGAAACTGACCTCTCTTTTGTTTTGGTGCAATTTTTATGAGGTTTTGACATCAATGTGATACTCATGACAGAAAGGAATTAGAGAGTTTGCTTTTCTGTGCTGTGATGTCCTGCTAGTTCTATCTCTAAAATATATCTTGAATCTGTACACTTTTCTCAGTTTCTAGGGCCACTGCTCTATCTTCAGGCCAATATCATCTCTCACTTAAATTTTGTTATCACATCCTAACAGGTTTACCTACTTTTATTCTTGTATCCTTCTAATCTATTCTCTAAACAGCAACAGCAAAGCTATGTCACTTGCCTGCTTAAAACCTTTCATAGAGTCCCCTCAGCACCTAGAGTAATTGTAGTGCCTTACTATGGCTTGTAGGAGAATGCATGATCTGACCCCTGCCTATATTCCCTTTCCTCATTACTTTGCACACATCTTGTCCTTTTGGTTTTTTTGCTTTCCAGTTTCTAGGACACACTGAGATATTTGCATCAGAGACATTGTTGCTCTTCTTCTACCCAAAATGAGCTTTCTTCCCATTTTTTGCATGTCTAGCAACTACTCATCCTTCAATATTCAGCCTAATGCATTCACTTTCTCAAAGAGGCCTCCCTAAACATTGATCGAAAGAAACCCCTCTTCTATTATTCTCTGGTTACTTTTGTTTTCCATGGCATGGTCATGTTTGTGCATGGAGATTAACAAACTGGTATTTATTACTTTTTTGTTTATGTTTTTGTAATCTCCCTCCCTTACTGAAATATTACTTCCATGAGGTCAAGTTCCAGGTTTATCATAATTGATGTTGTATTCCAGAGAATAATGCCATACCTGAAATGTAATTGGTTCTCAATAATTATTTTATAAAAAGTAAATTAGTATTTGCTGTTTTAGTGTGATGAGAAATTCTTTCAGCTCAGGGATTTGGGCTTGTGTATATCTGTATCCACATTGTCTAGACAATAACAAGTTCTCAGTACATGTTAACTAGATAGAGGGATTGATGGATGGAAGAATGTAACAACTAATATAAGATACAGAGATGAATTAGCTGATGAGTAAGTGAATGGATGAAAGTAAGTTTCATATTATGTTTCCTCAGCTTATTTTATTTAAATTGGTCTTAGCTCTGAAAACGGCAGAATCACAGCAGAACTGTTGAAATCTTCTCTGGTTCAAAGAACAGCAGCAGAAAGAGGGAGGCTTGGAATGTTTGATCCTCATGGGTGCAAAACCAACCATGGCTTCTCTTTGACCCCTTGGCCCTGTTTTGAATCCTGCTCTCTTTGAGTCAGGGTTCCGGGCCAGTGTATGTGAAGTGGGGTGTACATTAGGACACTTGACAATAGATGACATTAGTTTTTTTTGTTTTGTTTTGTTTTTTAAGCTTAAAGCCTTTGCAGAAGCTTCACTCCAGTCCCCTTACAGGGCTGTTGAGTGGTTGGGTCTTTGAACACAGCAAACCAAGAGTGCAGTTTCATTGAAACCAAAGTTCAAATTTCTACCTGCAACCTCAGGACCTTTTCCTCTTCTGTCACACATGCCTCTGTTATATCTATGGAGGTGCACACTGTTTTTTGTATTATTATAATGTCGATGAACAGCGACTAGTTTTTTGACCACCTGCATTGTGTTAAGTACTTGTATATATTATATATTAAAAAGAAGCAAATAAAACAGCACACACACAAACCCCTGATATCTTACAGAGTATAGGAGACCCTCCCCGCCTTCATGGTCAGCTATTTGCTCTGCTCACTTCCAGGTGCCCTTTATATTTATAATTATGTTGTAATCCTGATAACATCTTATGATACAGTGTTTTATCTTCATTATCCGTGAGAAGAAATTGAGGTTCAGGGACATAAAGAACCCAGTTCAAGGTAATGCAGCTAAAAAAGTGTGACGCTGAGATTTAAGTTCAGGTCTGTCTGCTTTCAGATCTGGTATCTTCAGGTGTGGGATAGAGAGGTGTTCTTATCCTCTTCTTATTTTTTTTCAATTTTATTGAAATATAGTTGATTTACAATGCTGTGTTAGTTTCAGGTGTACAGCAAAGTGATTCAGTTTATATATATATATATATATATATACATATATATATACACACACACACGCTAGTTTAGATTCTTTTCCATTATAGGTTATTACAAGATATTGAGTATAGTTCCCTCCTCTATTCAGTAGGTCCTTGATGATTATCTATTTTATATATAGTAGCGTGTATAATTTATCCCAAACTCCTAATTTATCCCTCCCCGCCTTTCCCCTTTGGTAATCATAAGTTTTTTTCTATGTCTGTGAGTCTATTTCTATTTTGTAAATAAGTTCAATTGTATCTTTTTTTAGATTCCACATATAAGTGATATCATATGATATTTGTCTTTCTCTGCCTGGCTTACTTTACTTAGTATGATAATCTCTATATGCATCCATGTTGCTGCAAATGGCATTATTTGATTCTTTTTCATGGCTGAGTAATATTCCATTGTATATCTATACCACATTTTCTTTATCTATTCATCTGTCAGTGGACATTTAGGTTGCTTCCACGTCTTGGCTATCGTAAACAGTACTGCTATGAACGTTGGGCAATGAAAAGGATTCACATTGATTTTAGACAGTATCGTCTAGATTCCTAACCCCATTCAGTACATTTTACTAAGCACCTTCTATGAACTAGGAACTGTTCCAAATCTGGAAAGATAAGTTAAATAAAATAAATGTAAACCACAGAATGGGAAAAAGTTTGCAAACCTGTATTAGACAAAGGACTTGAATCCAGAATATATAACAAACTCTTATAATTAAAAAATAAGAGGACAAACAGCTATAGACAGAAGGCTTGAAAAGTTACTTCACAAAAGAAGAAAAGAAACTTCACAAAAAACAAATGCCAGGATGTTCCACCTCACTGGCCATCAGGAAGTTGCAAATTAAAAACAATAAGATACCACTACACATACTCTACATTGATGAAAATGAGCAAGACTGACAATAACAACTGTTGATAAGGGTGTGGAGTAACTGGAATACTCAGACATCGCTGGTGAGAATGTAAATTATATCCACATTGTGGAAAACATGTTAGCAGTTTTTTAAAAAAGTTAAACATATGCCATAACATACACTCCTAGGTATTTCCCCAAGAGAAATAAAAACGTGTTTACAAAAAGACTTATATTTAAATATTCAAAGCAGCTTTGTTTGTAATAACTGAAAAGTTTCCAAATGTCCATCAATGAGTGAATGAGAAACCAACTGTGTACATCCTTACAAAAGAATGCTTCTTCCACAATGACGAAGAATAAACTACTGATACACGAAACAATTTGGATGAATCTCAAAATAACATGCTGAGTTAAAACTGTCAGGCAAAAAAGTAAATGTGTTCTGGATGATGCAATTTATATAACATTCTAGAAAATGTAAATTATTCTATGTGGTTAAAAGTGACAAAAATCCAATCAATGGTTTTCTCGGGCCTCAGGTGAAGGAAAGGATGGATCATTAAGAAGCAGGAGGAAATTTTGAGGGATGATGGAGATGTTCTTTGCAGGTCTAGAGCCAAAGTCATCAAACAGTCTGAGTAATTGAACTGTGCCCATTACTCATTAGACACTTATTGTACATAATTATACCTCAATACAGGAAATTAAATAAAATAAAGAGATGGGAAGGTGCAGACAGGGAGATGCCTACACTGGACCACAGTTCTGAGCACATTCTGAGAACTCAGAGGAGGGAGGGGTCAAACCCAGGTCCCATTTGTGGGCCTTTTCAGCCTGGAGTCCAGGCACTAAGGAGACTTTTAAGCAGAGCTATCCTGTCCCAGATCTGAAAGTGATCATCAGTAGACAATTCTTCCTGCCTTTCCTATGTTGGATATTTCTTGCTTTTTAGAGACTATCACCTAGAACAAGAAGTAATCTTGGACCAGGAGTCTGCAGATAGTGGCTCTTTCATAAGCTTTTTGCTTGATTTTACATATGATCCTTTTCTCTTGGGGTTTCAAATTTTGAATCTGCAAAATGAGGGACTTGACCTGGAGCCCAAGATGATCAGAAAGGTTCTGAAAGCCTTGACATTTTAAGAAATATTTAACGTCCTTGCTTTTTAAAAAAAAAAAAAAAAAAAAAAAGTGACTTTTTTCAGAAACATATTTTTCAAAGATAATGAGGGAATTCAAAGTCCTCGACATGAATCATAACATGCTCAGAACCTGCCCAAGCTTCCTCTCTGGCCCCGCCTCTTGCCAGTCCCTTTTGCTCATCTCCACCCTTTTGTTCACCATGTGTACCCTGTGCTCCAGGAACAGGCAGCTCTGTGCCATTTCTGAGATGCTGCAGACTCTTGTGGACTTCGGTGCTTTTGTATATGTTCTTTCTTCTGCTGGCTCTTGTTCTGCCACTAAGGCTGAGAGAGGATGAGTGAATCACATGATCTCGCAGATGGCAAGAGGCATCCATTCAGCAGATGTTTCCTCAGTGCCTTGTATGTGCCAGGCACTTGCTCGCACTGGGGGCACAAATGAAGAAAAACAAATTCCTTACTGTCATGCCTCTTTCCTTCTAGTAGGAAGAGATAACCAACCAGACTGATAAGTATCGTATTAAATGGTGCTATGTGCTATGAAGGGCATCAGTGTAAGGTGGATAAAGCAAGTGGGGAAGGGTGTACTATGGGGCATCAGGTGATGGGAGAGGGCCTCTCTAACAGAGACCAGAGGGAAGTGAGGCAGTGAGCCATGGATATCTGAGAAAAGCTGTTCAGGGTGCAGGAAACTAGAACCACAATGTCTCTGAGGTGGGGACCTACGTTTAGTTGTCAAGATACAGCAAGGAGGCCAGTGTTGCTGAAGGAGGTGGATGAGAGGAAGTGTGGCAGGAGGTGCAGTCAGTAGATCAGGGGGGGTCAGCTCACATAAGACCTTATAGCAAAGAATCTGATTTTACTCAAAATGAAATGGAGTAATGTTGGAGGATTCAGATCGAAAAATGAATGTGGTCTGACTTATGTAGTGTATTACATTCTGAGGGCTGCCAAACTTGGTGGCTTAAAGGAACAGAAATGTATTCTCTCACAGTTCTGGAGTCCAGAAGTCCAAAATTAAGGTGTCAGCAGGGCCACACTCCTTCTAGAGGCTCTAGGGAAGAATCTTTCCTTGCCTCTCTCAGCTTCTGGGGGCTCCAGGAGTTCTTTGGCTTGTGACTTCATCACTGTCATCTCTGCATCTGTCTTTACATCACCTCTCCTCTGTGTGTCTGTGTCTTCTATTCTGTGTCTTCTAAGGACACTTGTCATTGGATGTAGGGCCCGCTTGGTTAACCCAGGATGATCTCATTTTAAGCTCTTTAATTTCATCTGCAAAGACCTCTTTCCAAAATAAGGTAACCTTTACAGGGTCTGGGTATTATTAGGACATAGACGTATCTTTTGGAGGGTGACCATTAAGCCACTACACATGGTAAACGAATCACACTCTCTGTTCGTGGAGAATAGTTTGTAGGAAGACAAGGATGGAGGCAGGGAGACCAGATAGGATGCACATGCAGTTATCCAGGTGAGAGATGCTATGGCTTGAGCCAGGATGGTGAAGTGGAGGTGATAGAAGTAGGTACTTGTATTTCAAACATAGAGCCAAGTTTGAATGAGACTTGTGGAGGAAGGAGTGGAGACAGGGATTTCTACAAAGATGGAAGGAAATTGACATTAACAGAGATGAGAATAACTGTCGGAGGAGCATGTGTGGGGAAATGGGGAGTAATCAAGATTTTGATTTTGGATATAGACACATATTTTTTCCCTACTGGACATCAAGGTGGTGATGTTGAATAAGTGTTGGATATATCAGTCTGGAGTTCACAAGAGAGGTTGTTGCTTTAGATATAAATCAGTAAATCATCAGTGGGGACAGGATGAGATCATCTGTCAAGTGAGTGTAGATGGAAAAGAGGAGGTCAGAGGATGGAGCCCTGGAGCTCTCCAGTATCTAGCAGTCAGGAGAAAGGATGAGAAACCAGCAAAAGAGACAGAAGGAGCAGCTACTGGTGGGAGGACCAAGTGTCAGAGATTTGATCAAAATCTTTCTGAATCTAAACTTCTTTTCAACACCATATTGAGAGGAAGAACTGGGGATTATAAATCTCTGCCTGTTGACTGGCTATCCCAGGGCCAGCACAGAGCAGATGTCAGTCACGTACCATACCTGCGTTATGGTGAGAAGGATCCCAGACACGGTACCATGTAGGCTGGATCCTCTCCAGTGGTGACACCCAAAGTGCCTGGTGGAACCGGGTGGAAAGAAGGCAGCAAATAAGGTAGGACGTTGACTTTCCTCCACCAGCTGAAGAGGTCCTATGTCTCAGGTTGGCATTTTAGGAAGCCCTGAGGCATCTTGAGCAGTCCCAGACAGAAAGGTTGAAAAGAAAGCCAGTTAGGCAGGGGAGATGGTTGGCTGGTATGTGGGGTGGGAAGAAATGAAAGGCAGAAGAGATGGGACAATAAAGGGGACAAGGTGTGATCCTGGTGAAAAGAAGGGCAGGGCTCAAGGGCGTGGAGGAGGACCGGAGCAGAGAGCTGCCTGCATGACCCTGGCATGGGGTGGCACGGCATAGCCGGGACACAGACTCTTCCTCTAGCGTGGGTTCCACACCCTTCTGCACTTCAGTTTTCCCATCTGTAGGTGGGGATGGACCCTGTTCTCCTCATAACTTTGTGAGGAGGACCAGGCAAGATTATACAAGTGAGATATCTTGCAAATGACAAACACTGTGACCGGTAAAAGGGTTTGTTTGGAAGGAGAGGTCGACAGCAGTAGCTTGGAAAGTGATAATCTGCCATTGCAAGAATGCTACATCCATCGAATTTTGTACAACAGACGTATACAGAGTTTCTAACCTGTGGCAAACTCTGTATCCAGCTTCGGAGGAATACAAAAGCACCAGCCAATATCCTCACTCTCAAGGGCTCCTTGACCAAGCATGGTGGTATGTGGGGGAAGCCAGCTCAGCCTATACATGGTGAGTGTCTTAAATCTTTCTGATGCTTCTTGAGGGCTTCCTATGTCAGTGGTCATCCAATCGTTGTAGGCTCAGAGGATATAGCAGTGAATAGCAGAGTTATCTGCATATTCCAGGCTGTGGGAGGATATCTTTATAGAGGTGGAGGAAACTGAGCTTTGGAAGATCAGTTGTTTGGGAATCACTCACCTGGGAGTTTATAGAATGCAAAATATGGGCCATTTCCTAGACTGACTCTATCAGAATCTGCAATCCAACACAATCTCCAGGTGATTCATGGGCACATTAATATTGCAGATGCATTGACGCTATTGACAATTTGGACTGGATAATTCTTTGTTCTGGGGAGATGCCCTGTGCCTTGTAGAATGTTTAGTGGCATCCCTGGCCTCTGCCCACTAGGTCCCAGTAACACTACCTCCACAGTTGTGAAAACCAAACATGTCTCCAGACATCCTCTAAATGTCCCCTGGGAGGCAAAATCACCCCACCATTGAGACCACTGGACTAGAGTACAGCTTCTCAAAATGTGGTTCTAGATGGACAGCATTAGTAGCACCTGGAAACTTGTTAGGCACGCAGATTCTTAGACTTCACCCCAGACCCACTGAATCCGAAACTCGGTGGGTGGGGCTGAGCAACCTGTGTTTTGACAGATCCTCTAGGTGATTCTGATGAATGCTGAAATGTGTTGGAACAGTGGTTCTCATCCCTGGAGGCACAAAAGTTCTGAAAACTAAGTAATGTCCAGGACCCACCCCCAAGCAATTTCATCAGATCTCTAGGAGTAAGTGACCCAGATGATTCAAATGCACAGCTCAACTGAGAACCAATCAAGACAAATGCAGGAGGAGGGATTTGCTCAAGCTCTCAGAGGAAGCCAACAAGAAAAGGTCAGGACTCAAGTCTCCAAACTCTCTGGTCCAGGGGCCTTTCCTTGAGGAAGATGACAAGGTGACAGCCAGCCTCTTGAACTGGCTCCTGAGGAATTCCACACCCACAGAGCATGTTCAGACCCATCTTTGATCAGGTGTCTCAGTGCGTGCAAAACGCTCTCACCTCTGAGATGTTTTGTGACACAAGTTGCCCGTTGGCCTTTGCAGAAGGAATTCACTGTGTTCATAGCTTTCTGGACACCAGCTAAGAATTCTGGGCCCAGATCGTCCTCTCTCTGACTGCTGTCGCCACCCCTAACACTCTGTGGTCAGAATGTTTGCTGACTTCTTTCCACAGGGCTCCCTAGGTGATGTTTTCCTATCAGGAAACACCAGAAACGTCAACACTCATATAAAAATGTTTGTCGCAGGTGATAACCCACATAACCACTCAAGCACCACAGGACAAAAATAGGCAGAAGGGGTTTTGGAAATTCTTTAGGGGAAGATAGGCAGTACGTGGGCTTCACACTCTTTCCTCAGCATCCTCACACACTGTTAAAAACAAGCTGAGAAGATGGATCCTGGTGAAGCCAGACGCTCTCCATGGAGGGCTCTCATGTCTTGTCATGACCCGAGTCCGAACAGCTCCCGGCGCACTCACGTCCCTCACCTTAGCAGTCATCACGACAATTCTATGGAGAGGGATTTAGCTCCACTTTGCTGCTGTGGAAGCTGAGGCTCAGAAAGACTTTACTGAGTGCTGACTGCTGAGGCTTTGTGCCAGCACTGGGATCAAGGTGGTTGGGCCGCACTTCATAGGGCCTATAGCTGAATGCAAAGGTCAACAGATAAACAATGTGCCGTGGGTTTGTGCCAGGTATTTACCTTGGTCTCTCAGCCGAAACTGTTCCATAATCTGCTCTGTGATACTGCGGCTGGAAGTCTGTGGACCACGTTTCCCAGACTCCCTTGCCAGCTGGCTTCCTATTAGGTTCCGGCAACAGGCGAGGCCAATGATGGCCCCCTGAAGACAGGAATCTCTGGGTTAACTCAGTGTCAATCCTTAAAAACCTTTTCAGCCTTTCATCACCTGTGTAACAAATCCCCTGGATTAAATCCCCTCTGTTTGGAATAACCTATCATGGTTCCAGGTCCTGGCTGGACCCTGACTGATTCAAGAGAGCTTAACTCAGGGAAGGCCTTGAAAGTGACAAAGCAGAGAAGGGGAGAATGAATACAAGGTAGGGGGGTGAAGAGAGGAAGGAAGAGTGTGTCAGAAGATGGAAAAGCATGTGCAAAGGCCCTGGAGTGCCGGAGACATTGAGAGAAGACCGACACAGCTGGAGTGAGCGTGGAGCCTGATGAGGCCAGAGGGGCTGCTGAGGCCATGTTGTGAGGGTCTTGCAGGCAGGGCGCAGGCTTCTCCGAGGGGTTGCCATGATGTGAACCCCCTCTCCTCCAGGGATGTCATGTGGTGTCCTGGCTTGTAGGCCATGTAAAAGGTGTTGGATATTATCTCAGGGGTAATGGAGAATCATTAAAGGATTTTAAGCAGCCAAGGTACATAATGTGATTTGTATTTGGCTATTTTATTGGGGTGTGGAGAATTCACTGGAGAGAGCCCAAGTGGAAATAAGAAACCAGTTAGGAGGTGGTTGTAGCAGTTTTTCTAGGAAGAAAAAAGAGAGAGGAATGAACCTTTGTGTGAGGTCATCCACTTTGTGACCTGGAGTTGGTCATCCCATCTTTCTGGTCAACCACCTATAAAATGAGGAGGTTAGACCACAGCAAGGATTCCTCAGCTGGGGTATGAGCCCTCGAGAAGGGTCCATGGATGGGTGTCGGGGGTTGCAGAGCCTCTGAGACTGTTCACAAATAGTTGGACGTATGTTCACATATACCTTTGTCCCACATGGCAAAGGGTCCCTGGCTTTCACCGCGTTCTCTGAGATGTGAAGAATCCCAGAGTTTGAAACCACTATCTGGACCATCTCGAAGTGCACTTGCAGCTGAACTTGCTAATGATTTGATGTTCCTGTGCCTCTCCAGGGAGTCATAAATTCTTAGAATTTTCCCACTGGCTGTGAAAAGTGAATGAGGAAGAAGAGGGTGTCCTGACACAATCCTGGAGGCAGACAGCTATTCCCCCGGAGCTGCTCCAAGCACAGGTGTGGAGAAAATGCCGGAGGCTGGAGGACACCATTCTGCTGGAGCATAGCAACAACCAGAGGTGACAGATGCAGAGACAGCCGTTGACACTGCTTTGTCAACTGTGCAAAGGCTCCCCGAGGCCACCGCCCCACCCTGCTGTCCTGCGAGAGAACGAGGGTCAGCTGCAGGGCCAGGGGAGCTCCTCCTGTTCGCTTTCCTCAGCCACCTTTCGCCCATGGCTGCTCCTCAGCCCTGACCTGTGATCTGTCTGTTGACCCATTCTACCTCCCCTCTCCTCCAACACAACTATGATCTCTCTGGAAAAACAAAATCTAAAATCAGACTCTTCCTTGGTCTGATGAATTGAGGTCACTGGGTCCCATCTCCAAAGGGAAATGTAACTTCCTGCTGCAGTGACACTGGGAATTTCGTTCCTCTTTGTGAAAGTAGGTCAGGCGTTTTTGGGGCTGGGGTCTTTTCGTGGTGCCCCAAAGTCCCAGCAGGCAGGGCAGCAGCTGGCTCCTCTGCATATGTACCCACCCATCCTGCCCGGCCAGCCTGCAGGCTGCATCCTTCAACCCGGGCTGATGGCGGAGAATACAAATGCCTTTCCTATGACTCCCACATGCCCCATCTTGCTGGGATTTTTCAAATTTCTTTGTGGAAGCTCTTTACGGTCTGTGACCCTGGCCACTGCAGAGCCGAAAAGACAACAGATTTATGGTGGGCCTGGAGAGCAACAAGCCAAGGAGTGCGTTTTCCCCTGCTTTCAGTCTGTAATTTATTTTTAAATGATCTTACTCTTATTTATGGGTCTCGGTGACTCTGATGATCAGGGTGAACTGCATCTTATCAGACTAGCAAAACTAACCGGATTAAAGGGAAACCCACACATTTCATCCAAAGGGGGACTCAGGGGGCTGCTTAGCAGTGCAGCTGGAAGGGGACATCTCCTTTTGTCCTTGAACAGCGACGTGGCTCAAGGAAAGCATTTGGGCCTCAGAGTCAAGACCCCAGTAAGGACCCTCAGCCGGCTTCCTGCCTTGTAAAGTGGGGCTTAACACACCCCTGGCAGGCATTTACAGTGATGATTAGGGGGAGACCGTATAAAACATTTGGCACTTCTGTACTCAGTAAATGCCACCTATGTGATTATTATTACCTTCCTTACCTTGCTCTCAGCTCCCCTCTGGGAACACACAACTCAGAGCCCAGGGTGTAAAGATGATCATCTTTATATGAGGTTTTAACACTTTCAAAATATAAATTCAAACAATAAGCCCGTTTGGAATCCCAGACTCTGATGTTCAAATAACATCCGAAAGTAACGAGGCGAGGATGGCAGTTTATTTCTCTCACCGAAATGAAGATCTGCTTCTGCTCCAGAATAATTACAGTTTAGCAAGGCCTTTTCTGAGGCTGATGATTTTCGCAAGTACACAACTGTCTATTGTTCTCCTGTAGCTCGTTACCATGGCGATCTAATTAAAGCAGCATCCAATGCTGCCAGCCCATAGGTAGGGGCCGTGTGTGCAGCTCCTAGTCACCGGGGGGTGCGTGGCCTGCCCCTCCCAAGGCCCTTCCCCAAATTCTGAAATGAGGGCTGGTTGTCCGGGATCTGACCCAGAAAAATGTCTTCGTTTTCTGAAACGAGCTGTGAATTAAATGCCACTCCCTCCGTGTCATCTGATGGGAAGGTGATGAGCTAGGTGCTGCAGGCTTGCTTTGTGACCTTGGGCAAGTTGCTTAATCTGTTTCATCCTCAGGTTCCCCATCTATAACCGGGATGACAATACCCGCTTTGAAGAGAAGAGAAAAGAGAAGGTCTGTGAAAGGGCCATGAACAAAGATGCAAGGTACGATTGTCACCCCTACCCTTCTGCTCTATCTCTTCCCAATGGCAGGAATACGGTGGTGTCAGGGCAAGAGCACAAGTCTAGCAGACCCAGGTCCACATCATGGCCCAAGGAAGTGGGCGAAGACCTCTCAAGTTTGTCATCTAGCCTGTGAAATGCGGGCAATGGTAGCCAGCTCACGTGGTTATGGCAATGCAATGAGATTGTGTCAAGTGTCTGGCACCTGCCTGGCCTACAGTAGGTCCTCGACAAATGCCAGGCCGTTGGAAGGACAGTTCAGTGCAGGAGCCAGTGGCCACCATGACGGGAAGAGGCATGCCATGTAGTGGTTAAGAGCGGGGGCTCTTAACCCATGGAGGAATTATATAGGGTTCAAATCCTCCTGGGCAAGTCACTGAGTTTCTGTATACCTCCGGTCTTGTCTGTAAGAAGGGAATAACAAGTGATGGAGCTGGGCCTACAGGAATGACAAGAATAGTACATACTTAGAAGATACTTGCCACTGAATCAGTGGTTAATTATCGTCCTCCTGTTCTATCAGTGTCCAGAGTACCCTAAGCCTCCTCGCTCTTTGAATAAAGGGCTCAGCTCAGTTACATCATGATCACGTTCCCATTTAATGGGCTCCTTCTAGGTGCCAACATCACGTGTGTCATCTTTAATCCTAACATCATCCTATGATGTGAGTACCATTGCTACTCCACTTTTTAGAAGGATAGGCACGTGAAGAGAGCTCAGGGGACGTGCCAAAGGTACACTGCTTATAGGTGATGGAACTGGAAGTTGAGTGGAGATAGTCACCCCAAACTTATGATTTTTTTTAACCACTGTTCTTTACTGCCACACACTGGATTGTCAATGAAAACCTGTGAAGTAGACACTAGTATCCCCACTTAAGGAGATGAGTGGACAGGTCAGGAGAGAGGCAGGGTTTTACACAGGGCCCAATGGCTAGTCAGCAGTAGGGACAGGACTTCAATGTTGCTCTCCCCCCAAATTCAAGGGCACGTGCTCTCCTATCTTATTGCCGTACCCCAGCCCTGTTGATCACTGTTGATACTGGCAAACCATATCAGCCACCTGCCCATGTCTTCCCCCTTGCCTGTCCTCACTGCCTTACCTAGCAGTCATGTGAGTCAGGCAGGGTAGCATGAACACATGCTACTGATTATTAACGGGGTTCATCAAAGGTCCAGTCCCTCTCCTTGTAGCTAGGAAAGCTTGTCCACCCCCCACAGCGCTAGTTTCCTTTTTATGGAGATTGGAGAGCAAAAACATTTCAAAAGCTACCAGTTAAATGAATCCCGCCATGGCCATAACCACAGTGCACCTTTGGAGAGCCGGTTGGTTGCAGAGGTAGTCACCGACTGCCCAGCACACGTGCGCTTTATGAATCTACAGTTCTTCTCCCAAGATGTTGGCTACTTTCCCTTAATTCTTGACGCCCTGTGTCCTGCCCAGTCAATCCAAGGGACAAGGCTATGGCTCCACCTGGCATATTTCCAACTGGTCTCTGTTAAGCCCGTGAGCCCACCCACAGGCCCCTAGTACCCCTCAGGCCAGGATAAGCTCATGGCCCCAGAGTAGCAGCTCCAATGAGGAAGGTTATGTTCTGCACATCTAATTGCTCACTGAAGCCTGGTGGTCCTGTATCCCCTGAATCTCAGGAAACTTTCCTTTCTTTTCATCCCGTCTCCTCTGCCCCCAACTAAGACTCATCACCTTCCCTCTGAGATGTTACAGTTGTCTTGTAACTAATCTCCTTTCCTCCATCAGCTGTAACGTCAAGCCATCCTAAACGTGGTCACCAAAGGGATCTCCCTAAGGCAGATGGGTCTTTACTACCGTACTTAACGTCCTTTAATAGCTCCCTGTTGCCCACAGCATAGAGTTAAATCTCCTTAGGCTGGCATACAAAATCTCTGTCATGGGGTCCCTATTTTCCCCAATCTGCCATTCTGTAACTTCTGAATAGTATCAAGTTCCCTGTGGCCACCAAACCCTTTCTCACCTCCATACGTTCGCTGATGCTGTCTACTCTGCCTATGATGCCCTCCCAAGCTCTTCACACCACCACTTCTATTTACTCTCTAATGCACAGCTCCGGTATCACCTCCAATGGATGTTGACCTCATGGTCACCCAAGTTCACGAACCCACTTCTACGCTTCCATACTTGTGGGCCTCTTACACAGCACACGTCATTTTATGCTCTAATGATCCGATTTCTCATTTTCCTCCTCCCGCAGGCAGTGGACTTCTTCTTCTTTTTTTTTTTTTTAATAAATTTATGTATTTTAATTTTGGCTGCGTTGGGTCTTCGTTGCTGCACGCGGGCTTTCTCTAGTTGTGGAGAACGGGGGCTACTCTTTGTTGTGGTGCGCAGCCTTCTCATTGCGGTGGCTTTTCTTGTTGCGGAGCACGGACTCTGGGCCCACGGGCTTCAGTAGTTGTGACACGCGGACTCAGTAGTTGTGGCTCGCAGGCTCTAGAGTGCAGGCTCAGCAGTTGTGGCACACAGGCTTAGTTGCTCCGCGGCAGGTGGGATCTTCCCGGACCAGGGCTCGAACCCATGTCCCCTGCATTGGGAGGCAGATTCTTAACCACTGTGCCACCAGGGAAGCCCCAGACAATGGACTTCTGAGAGTAGGCACTATACCTTGTTTGTTTTTGTTGTTCTAATGTCTCACTCTGTTATTGGCTCAGAGTAGACACTCAGTAGAAGTCTGTTGGACTGAGCCAAGACTGAGATGGCTCAGGGAAAAAGGAACAGCTGGAAGTCTGGGGAAAAGATCCTTATCGTTTCAGGCTCAACTATGTGTCTCATTGATCTTGCATATGAAACCGATAAAGGAGTTCACATATCTCTGCTCCCAGAAGGTTGGTGTTTGACATAATAGCAGTGTGTGTGTGTGTGTGTGTGTGTGTGTGTGTGTGTGTGACTTTTATCATCCAAACCTCATCCAACCAAGAATGGGCTGAGTCTTGCAAAATTTGCATTA
This sequence comes from Eschrichtius robustus, assembly GCF_028021215.1. Lineage (NCBI taxonomy): Eukaryota > Metazoa > Chordata > Mammalia > Artiodactyla > Eschrichtiidae > Eschrichtius > Eschrichtius robustus. The sequence continues at coordinate 12,091,191 of NC_090838.1, forward strand.
CATGCATTAAATGCATGTCCCAGGGCCGGAAGCATATTCTTCAATGCTTCCATACTCACCAGAGGAATGATGAAAGGAAGAGACAGCTTTCCCCAGGGCAGCAGGTTTGGAGCTCAACTCAACAAAACCTACATATAATGAGCTGCTACTTTGAGCCAGGCACCGGGGAAGGTCCTGGGGAGACAGGAGTAAGTCATCCTGGTCTCTGTCCGTAGGAGTTCACGGTTTAGGAACCAGGTTGGAAGATGGTATAGATAATTATAATGTGGATATACTTCATTTTATTCTGTTTTGCAGATATTGAGGTTTTGATCTGTTGTTTTTTGTTTTTGTTTCTTGGGTTTTTTTTTTTTTTTACAAATTGAAGGTCTGTGGCAGCCCTACATCGAGCAAGTCTGTTGGTGCCATTTTTCCAACGGCATTTGCTCACTTCGTGTCTCTGGGTCACATTTTCGTAATTCTCATAATATTTCAAACTTTTTACTTTTATTATATTTGTATGGTAATCTATGATCAGTGATCTCTGATGTTGTCATTGTAACTGCAGATGTGGTGGAAATAGCAAGACAGCTAGAATTAGAAATGGAGCCTGAAGGTGTGACTGAAGTCCTGCATCTCGTGCTAAAACTTGAACGGATGAGGAGTTTCTTCTTACGGATGAGCAATGAAAGTGGTTTCTTGAGATGGAATCTGCTCCTGGTGAAGATGTTGTGAAGACTGTTGCAATGACAACAAAAGACTGAGAATACTATGTAAACTCAGCTGATAAAGCAGCGACAGGGTTTGAGAGGATTGACTCCAATTTTGAAAGAAGCTCTACCGTGGATAAAATGCTATCAAACAGCATTACATGGTACGGAAAAATCGTTCAGATAGGAAGAGTCAATCGAGGTAACAGACTTCATTGCTATCTTACTTTAAGAAATTTCTCCAGCCGCCAACCTGATCAGTCAGCAGCCATCAACACCAGGGCAAGACCCTCCACCAGCACAAAGATTATGCTCAGATGATGGTTAGTATTTTTCAACAATAGAGTACTTCTAGTTAAGGTACGTACATTGCTTTTTTTGACATTATGCGATTGCACACTTAATAGACTACAGTGTAGTGTAAACATACATTTTATATGCACTGAGAAGCCAAAAAATTTGTGTGACCTGCTTTACTGTACTATTTGCCTTATTGCTATGGTCTGGATCTGAACCTGCAATATCTCCAAGGTCTGCCTGTACTTGGCATTGGTGCTATGATCTTGGAAAATCCGAGAGGCGGCAGGAAGCCTCCAAGTCAGACTGTGTGGTCTAGAGGAGGGGCTCCTGCACTCATTTTCGAAGGGCTGCTAGAATCAGGCTGTACGCTGTGTGCCACGCTGATGCTTTGAGAGGCCACAGACAGCCCAGGCTGCCCCGTGCATTCAGAGAGGGGTTCATGTCTTCCAGTGGCCTCTGAATTTCCCTAAGAGCCTGGTCTCCAGGCCACTTTCTGCAGCATATCATTGGTGATGATAAGCCAGGAATCACCCTTCGAGGCATGCTCGGCGGATCATTGCTTTTAAAGCAAACGGAAGCATTTTGCAGATGTAGCTTGTGGAATAGAATGATGATGGGGTCTACCCTGGGCTTCCAGTGTACACTTTGTCATATACGAGCTGTCCAACTTTGATTAAGTCTCCCTCACCTCTCTGAGCCTCAGTTTCCCCATATGCATAGCAGAGTCTGACTTCTACGGCCTTTGGGGAGACTTGATTAGAATCTTCTTTCTACAGGAAAGCTCCCTCGCTGGGCTGGCCATCAAACCCCAGCTTGGGAGGAGAGGGCAGCCTGGGATTTTGGACACTGGGTCTGAGGGCGGGGGTGGGAGCGGTCACACCTGGATTTCCCGAGCTGGGCAGGCAGTGCTGCAGCTCGGTGGGAGCCATCGCCTTGCGGACAGTTGCTCAGACACAAAGCCTCGGAATTACCCTGCAATGTACACAGGTCATGAAGCAATAAAACGCCTTTTAAAATGTCATCTGTGGAACCACAGATTCCAACTAATAAATCCCCGTGACCTGGAGGTACCTGGAGGTCACACGCTTGCAGTATGGCTCCCGGAGCTGCCCCACTCCCTGGAAGATGAGCTCGCTGTTGATGGTTGCCATAGAGGCCAGCACATCCTCACTGGGTGTGGGGCGTGGGGAGGGGAACAGAGAGACTCAGCAACATCTTGTAATTAGTCCAACATCCCAGTGAGTCAACTGTTTGCACCCTCAGTTTGGGAAAAACTGGGAGCTGCCACTCTCGCTCTGTAATCTGTGAAACGGTGTGATCATCATCTGGGCTGGGAGACCAGGAGACAGGGCTGGCTCAGTTCTCGGGGAGTAAAGGAAAGGAAGAGAAAAAGAGATAACAACAGACAGCAACAAGGAGCGAACCAGCACAGAGTGGTACCTCTGACTTGCCTGGAACGCAGCTAAGTCAGTTCACTGTTTACCTTGCCTCACTGGCCGATAGCTCGTCAAGTGGTCCCAGAGCACCCTTTGCCAGATGATGGGCGTGAGTTTGGAAGAGCTCATTTCGCTTTCCCAGGGCTGCCCTGAGAAGAGGTAGAGCTGGGATTCCAGTCCAGGCCTTTCCAGCTCTTTCCTCAGCTCTGCTACTCCCTTCTCACAGCCCCTGCCAGGGCACGAGCCGTTTTTCTCATGCTCAGAACAGCCCTCTCACACAGGGAAGAGGCAGGTCATGCCTCCCATTTCACAGATGAGGAAGTGGAGGTTTGGTGAGGTGAAGGGGATCACGTAACGCTTGGTGTAGAGGGGATGCCGTGAACCAGCCTTGGAGAGGTGACGGGCTTCGGGTAAGCTTAGAGGGGAGGGGGAGGGTGTTACAAGCAGGCAGGGCAGTGACATAGGCGTGGGCAGCAGACACCTGAGGTGTGCCGGGGCCAGAGACGGGGCTCTTTGGCTGGAGCCCCTGGTTTCCATGGTCCCATGGGGCACTCGGGCCTGGGGTACTACACCGAGAATCTCAGGGTCTCATAAAATCACCTTCGTGGGGCGCTCCCAGATGCACCCCTAAGAAACAGGTGTTTCCTCCGCCTCCTCATGACGAGGGTTGGGCCACCGTCTGCTCACAGCTTCTCTCTCTGCAGACACTTCCCTTGCTGGGCCATGTGGCCAGGTCTCATTGCGCACACGTAGCAGCTCATTCCTTCCTCTGTGTCTTAAGACACCCTCTTCCTCTTACCCTTCCTGCTTCGCATGGCTGGGCGAATCCTGCCTCACCTTCAGGCAGCAATAAACCTATGATCATTTTTGATCCTTACAACAAAGCAAAGAAGTAAGTATTTTTGTGCCCATTTTACGGATGTGGATACTGAGGCTAAGGGAGCTCCAGTGACTTATCTGAGAAGAAATCTCTAGAACCTAGATCTTCTAACATCAAATCCAGATTCATGAAATCTGTGGTCTTGCTGAAAACACAAAATCACCTCACCTAATCCAAGCCCCAACGCCTCCAGGAAGTCCATCTGGATTGCCAAATCTCTGAGACCTCCACACAATCAATGGCCAAATCCAAACAGCCTCTTCTCTTTTTCCAATAGGTACTGAGGCTCATAATAAAAGCATATACCAATTTATATATGACATATAATTTGTACAGAAAATGCTTTCTTCTCTTATGACTTCACGCCATTCTTATTTTCTAAATGTGAAATGTCTGCTATATTCATGCATAGAACACAAGGCCTAGATCTGTGGATGATGCTTGGAAGACCAGAACAAAGGAGAAGGAAAGCTGACCACATTTCTTGGCTTGGTGGCTTGATATCATTGCAACGCGCTTTATGTCAGCTGCAGAAAGTTATGGAATTGGTCCTTCCCTTGGTGTCTGATTGTTCCAGTCTAATGGGGCCTCAGAGATGGAAGCTGTAGCTTATTCAAGCAATCCTGGCTTCATGGAATTCTGGAAAACTGCTAGGATCGGCGTACCTAATACAGGAAAACATTCACGGCGTGTCCTCTTCTGTTTTCTGTTCCCTTCTGATCATTGCCACTTCAGTTAGACCTACAGCCCTTTGGGGGCTGGAATGTCAACCTACACGGGGACTGTCTCCCCCGTGGGCCCCGGAATCCTGAAGCGGTTCATGCCCTATACACTCTGGTTGGAGTTCTCTTTCACTGCTGCTGCAGAAGGGGACGGAGAAAAATGATTGCAGTGGCCCTTGCTAGTGGAAGTGACTAAGGTGTAGGGATGCATTGCAATTTGTATGTAAATATCTGTGGCTTAAAGCTGACTTTGCCACAGGGAGATATTGATGGAGCCTTAAAAATAATGACCCAGCTCATCAATGGTGAATTATAACACAGATCCTGGAGATGTCCTGAGGACCTTTTTCACTCAAAGCGCAAATTAAAAATGGGCATGGTTGATTAGCTAGATTCAGCTCTCAGCTTCTGCTCTAGGAGGTGGAAACATAGTTGATATTCCCTCAGTCTCCCATCTGTGACTTTGAGGCCTGGAGATCATCAGGCACAGGATGTGTGATGCCAGACAGAGCATCAGTTTTTAGTTCAGAAGTAAAATAAATGGAGTGGAAAGAATCCACGATTTGGAGCCAGAAAGACCTATTTCTTAGACTGAGGGTTGACCACGGGCAGGTCACTTAACCTTTGTCATCTCAGTTTCCTCACCAGGAAAATGGAGATTAAAATGCCCACCACACAGGGTTGGGTGAAGATGAACACAGAGAGCTTTGGAAAATGCTCCTTGCAAACAGCAGGTGCTTATACATGTTAGTCCACACTCCAAAGCCACCACCATCACCAACACATACATAATATCATTTCCAGGATTTTGTGGATCCCTCAAATACTTATAAAGACAGACTCTGGATTCTAAACACATCACTAGCTGTCTCTTCTTAGAACTGGATGATTGATGGCATAGTTGCAGGATTTTAAGGAGCTGATGGAGTTCAATGTGGAAGAGACTCAAAGTAAGGCCCACCTCCTTCAGGAAGTTTCTCTTACTGGTCCAACCCACCCTGAGGTCTCCCCATCTCCATTTTCTTATCTGGTTGTATTGCTTTTGTGTTTTCAGCAAGACCACAGATTTCATGAATCTGGATTTGATGTTAGAAGATCTAGGTTCTAGAGATTTCTTCTCAGATAAGTCACTGGAGCTCCCTTAGCCTCAGTATCCACATCTGTAAAATGGGCACAAAAATACTTACTTCTTTGCTTTGTTGTAAGGATCAAAAATGATCATAGGTTTATTGAAAAAGTCCAACTTATGGGTTTCGTAGTTCTTCCCGAAGTGACTTAGCATGGCTCTCAAAGCTCTTCCCACAAGAGCCCTGCCCTGGCTCTACAGCCTTCTCTCTGTCTTTTATCCAACGGTCCAGACAAATCGCACTACCCCACAGCCCTCTAAATGTCTCTCGTTCATTTCAGACTCCTCTTCTGTGAGGTTGTTGGTCCTTTCTATACCATGTGCCCCCCCATTTTACTAGACTTCACCTGGACTTGGAACCAGCTCAATCCATCCTCAGTGTAGAAGGTCGTCTTTATTCCTCTGTCACCAGAGACCTCTCTCTTTGTGGACCCCACCAGGCATTTCTCAACCTGCAATGAAGTGGGGATGGAGTGGAGGGTGTTATGAAGAAGAGAAACCTCATTGGGCATAAGAGGTGATGGATAATAAGAACCTCTCACTAAGTACTAACTACGTACTTAGTTACACAGTTAGTAATAGGTGCTTTATAAACATTTACGTATACTGCGAAAACCTCCATTTGCCAAAGAGGAAGCAGAAGCTTAAAGTCAAAGTAACTCCCCTGTATATGGACGGTGGAAGGATGGAGCCAGGCTTTGAATCCAGGTTCGTCTGGCTCCTACTCTTTGTTCAACTGCGTGAAGCAGGACAGAGTTGGTTGAGTGGGCATTACAAAAAGGCATCCTCTAACTCGACAGAAGAATGCTCTTCCTAACCTTGAGAGCTGCTCACCGTGGAATGGACGTAGCCTTTTAGGATGGAGAGTTGCCTGACACAGGAATTCACAGGCAGGAGTTGAAAATGATTGGCCAGAGCTTCTGTAGAGGAGATTCAGGCCTCTTGCAAGCAAAGTGAAATGAAATAGAAAAAGAAGCTCTCTTTTCTCTTCTGGTTCTGACTGTATACAGAGTTGCATTCTCTCTCTGATTGATGCCAAGAGCCAGCCAGCCCCGTGCTGAGAATCTCTCCTGCCCTCATTCCACCTCGTGTCGCCACAACGAACCTCTGAAGATGATGGACGGGCCCCTGATGTGGGTGTGTTCCCGGCCACCTCGCCACCATGATCGCAGGTCTGGGGTCTCCAGAAAACGCTGCCGCGAAACCAATAGGCCTGGCGCTCCCTGCACCCAGGCCTAGAGCATCCATCCGAGTGGGACCCAGGGCCCAGCCTGCCTGAGTGCTCGGTCTCCGGAAGGGTCCTCACAAGACGGGCCCCACCAGGGGAGGCTCCAGCGGGGGCCTGATTGCATGACAAACACCGCACATATTGAAACACTCTGGCAGTTTCCCGCTGCCCCCCGTCAGAGCCTGACCCTGGTGACCTCCAACATCTTATTAAAGCCCCCAGAGCCCCACGTCTCTGGGAGGGAGAGAAGGAAGCAACTCCTGGATCCATTCTCTTCCCTAATTCATTCAAGTGAGCCAGGCTGAGTGGGCCCTGGGCCTTTGATGTTAAAGGCCCCTAATTGGAAGGAAGTGAAGTGTTAGCCTGTCAGCCTTTCAGCCGCTCATCAAATACTTTAAGAGGTATCCGCACAGCGCGGTTCTCACACTGGTGCTGAGAAAGCCCGGAGTGGACTGCTTTTGGTTAAAATGTTTAAACTTTGCATCTGTCTAACAGAAAGTTCCATACAGATGTCACGGCTCCCCCTCCACCCCACCGCCACCCTTCTGCCTCAGCTCCGGGGGGCACTCTGCTGCTGGGCCCACAGTCTGGCCCACCCTGCCGCCCCGAGCCCACGGAGAGGAAGGTGGTGGCAGGAGCCAATCACTGACCCCAGACGTGGGCCTGCGAGCTCCTGGCTGGGGCCTCCCTCCGCGGAGCCCCTTTGATCTCCCTGTTTGGAATTGTGTCACTCCCCAGGAATGTTGCTCCCCTACCCCCCATCTCCGAATCCCAGAGTGTTCCAGTCAGAAGAGACTCCGAGTAACCCTTTAGTCTCACCTACTCGTGTTGTAGCCCAAGTCCAAGCCCAGAAAAGGAGAGTGAGCGGCCCTGTGTCATTCAGGGAGCTTGTGGCAGAGTTGGGCTCATAACCCAGGGTGTCATGCTCCTGGGACAGTCAGATGTGACCCAGATCTCTGTGCTTCTCTTCAAGAAAATAAGGCAATAAATAGCACAGTTGAATTTAAGAAAATGAATTTATTTCGAATGGAGTAACTATGCCTAGAGTTGGAAACCTCGATGAAGCCATCCCAGTGGGCAGACGCTGGGGGCCTGAGGGTGAAAGGGATGCAAGAGGTTTGTGCCCCTAATTGTGAGACAGCGCGTGCTCGGAGAGCCCCCAGCCCCTGTGGCTACCCCAGGGAGGAGAAAGGGGGAAGGGGAGAAGAGAGACAGAGAAGGAGAGAGAGTGCTGTCTGCAGACAGAGAGCTTGTGATCGGGAATGGGCCACGTGGCAGGGCTGGAGGGGGCGGGCGCTTGGCTACATGGGCTCCGAAGTGCAGGGCGTGCCTGGATCCGGCAACTGGAAGCAGTTCCGTTCCTCCACGCTGCAGAAGGTGAGGGTGCGAGTGGTGAGGGGGCTCCCACCATCTGTGGGGTGCTGACCGCTGAGGACTTTGCAGACCCCTCAGACCAGAGTGCCCGTCCCAGGATGCACGTGCAAAAGGAGGGGCTGCCAGGCCAACTGTGGATTGGATGAGGGGTGCTCTTGTGTATTGGTTTTATGAATACTGTAAGTTTCTAACATTCTCTGTGGTCGATGGAGATAACAGCAAAATCCCTGCCTCGTGGGGCCCTTGGGGGCCCCTATAAGGGCCACTGTTATGTGGCAGAAATACCTAACAAATACCAAATAAATGTCAATTCCCAACCCTTTTCTGACTTTCTGTAGTTACATTTTAGACACTGGGCACTGGTGAGACCCTTGTCAGAAATCTAATCCATTTTCTCTCTGGCATGTTTTTATATCATTAACGTCTCCATCACAGAGAAAGGGAAGAGTTGATATTCTTTGCTTTAAGAGTGGGAATTGAAGTGGAAAACCAGGGTTGTTATTCCAGCAGGGACCTTCTGATGGATGCCGTGCACGCCTGCCTTGTCCCACCTGCCTGAAGGTGGTTTCCATTTCAGACGCCGTCCCTGCCCGCCTTCACCAGGGCGGGCCACTCACTGGTCTTGGGGCACAGGTAGTCAGTCATGCATCTGACCCCATTCCAGGCTCGAGCAGGGTAATGAGCTGACACTAAAATAGACTGAACTCTATGTCAACTCACACCAGGAAACCCTTCAAATCAACTCACTTCTTTGGAAAACCCAGGGCTTGAGAGTGACCTAAATTCTGCTACAGTTTTTGAAATCTCAACAGACTAAGGGTTTGAGAAGAAGCCAGAGAAGGTGAAGTGTCCTTTGGGAGAGAGACCCAGGAAGGCAGCCTGGGGGTCCCTGACCAGGGAGTAGTAGATCCCAAACCAGTCCAGGAGATCTTTCAATCTGATCTATGTTCAGCTTTGGTAATTCCATGACATCTCCGAGAAGGAATTCCTAGAGCAAAGCTCTGGTTAGTGAAGCTTGTCTGGGCATAGACAGGTTTGGAGAAGGCACAGAGGCCAGAACCCTGGTTGTGGACTCCGGGACCCAGGCTAGTGTCCTAACATACCAAATATGAATTTCTAAATTTCTTAAACCCTTTGAGCATTTAGAAAATGATGCTATTAGAACAGATTAGCTTTAAGATCTGTTCCAGAATGAATGTTTCATGATATTATGAGAGTACCAGAACACATGGAATAGTTTAATTATCATTACTAAATATAATAGTCCCCAGGTTGCCAAGTATTTGAATAAAAACAGAAAGAAAAGACTTCATCGCTGGAGCCTGTTTTTATAAAGTTCCATGTCATTTTCAGATTATTCAATTTCATCGGAATAGTCCATGTCAGTATAACCTAACCTCTCTGTGAGTTCCTTGTATCGATCCTGCAAAGTTGGCCTAATCATCATTTTTCCCAGGTGAGGAGATCGAGGCCGGGGAGGAAAGCAGTCAGCTCCCAATCTCACAGCCGGACACTGCCGGGCTGGGGATCAGAGTGCAGACCACCGTGCCGCGCTGATGGACCCATCCCCCTACACCTTGACTAAAGCCAGGTGGGTGTTTTTATGTGGGAACTAATGACAGTTGCCTTCTCACCCATATCAGACTGAATTTTTCACGTTTCATCTGGCAGTTTGCATGGTATCAGTAAAGCTACGAGTTACTCTTTTCTTCAAGGTGGCACAGGGTACCTGCAAGGAGGGTTGGATCCTTTTCTTGGATCCAATCCAGTTCTGATCCCATGGCGATACTTTAATCACATGGAGTCAATTTATCAGCAGCTCCTGCGATTTTAATCAAGTTGCATTTTTGTACTAAGGCAAAACCAAACAAATTTAAAAATGAAAAAGAGCCGTTTCCAATCAACCTGACCACCCCCCCCCCCTTAAAGCATGTTAGCTGGGAATCTTCTTGGGCCCTTCTCTAACTGTCTAATTAATGCAATATTAAATTGACACCAAGCAAATGGGAGCCGAATTGTGTGCTAACAGTTTGGGCAAACTGAGAAGAATGTAATTTCTATGAGGAAGCCAGATGGGAGGGGAGAACAGGAAGGGATGCGTGCGTGCTAATTTGCAGTTTGACGGACTCTCTTTGTAAAAATAAACACTTTTGTAGGAGTCTAAGGAAAGCAAATGTCATCCGTTTCATATCACACAATGCCTACTGGTAGATACTGAAAACGTGCTCATTTCCAAGTGCATTTTGCAATAAGAGTCATGTCTAATTAAGGCAGAGAAGTTTGCCTCTTTATGAGATCGCTGCAATGTTGGCTGTTAGAGGCAAAGAGACGAGCTGAACGAAGAGATGTACGCAGCGTGGTGCTGGGTGTAGATGCTGCAAGTTTGTTCTGGGACTGGCCAGAGGCCCAGGTGACTGAGCAGTGAACCGGCTTATCATGTTTGCAGGTGCAAGCTGCCCACTGGAGATATCATCCAGGAAGGGAGTATTGTTCTGGCTGGCCTCCTTCATCAGGTTTGAAGCCTAGTCTGACGGAGAGGGAAGATTTGTTGCACTCCATCCCTGGACGCCCAGTTGAGGCTTTAGTGGAATCAAGAGCCATAGCCCAAGGGCCATGAGTACGTAGCACTGCAAGTGCACATCCCTATTGAAGGCAGACCCCCTTCAAGAAAGGACCTGTTGCCCCAGCCATCGGGAGTGAGGTCAGCAGACACGGCAGCCCCAGGGAGCTGTCTCGTGCAAGGCCACACCTTCTGGGGGCAGCCTGTATCAGCTGATTGGCCAAGCAAGAGGAGCACAGAGGCCCAGCCTTGTCCCCACCATGTGGGACCTCTGAGGGACAGCCCTCTCTCCAGAGGTCCCCTACTGGATGGTGGAGGCTTTGCCCAGCCTGCATCACAGCTCACTTTCTCCCTTCACCCAGTCTTGCAGCCTCCCTTTCCCTTCACAGGCATCCATCCCTAATAGACATTTTGCCAGACTGCCTCTCAGCATCCTCTTCTGGGGTACCCAGGCTGGGACACTCTATTTCCTTCTTGTTTTGCCCTGTCTGATTAGCAACAATTAGCAACAAGATCCTGTATAATAAAGGAGCCCTTGTGTTGAATTTTAGGGACGTTGGTGAAAGTGGGGAATATTTTGTTCTGCTTGGACCCCTAGGAACTTGAAGACCTGGGTTAGGGACCCGAGTGGGTGATCCTTATCATCCCTTCAGCAGTAGGAACCACGGCTTTGTGTGGCTGTGCCCCTGTGCAGACCAGACTGGGTGGGAGGGATTGAGGATCGGGCTGTTGGCAGGATCCCTAGCACTCAGGGGTAAAGCAGAAGCCTCTAGGGGCACAAGCAGATTAATTCAGGTAGCCCAGATGATCATTTCTGAGTGTATTCAATTAAGCCCAAAGGCCAATCCAGGGATGAAAAGTAGCCTGGGTATTTGTGTTTTCAAAAACAAATAAATGAACAAACAAATTCTGTTTCCCTCGGAGAGCATCAGATCCTCAAGATGGAATTGAGCCTGAAGACCCCGTAGCAAACCGTTGAAACAGATGTGGTCATAGACTGTGGCGCCATATTGCACAAACATCACTAGACATGATGGTGAGTGGGAGTGGTACTGTCTTAGAGAGAGACCTACTGCCACCACAAGATGCCCAACACAAATGGTGTGGGGAGAGCAGCCACTAAACTGACACTCCATAAGCCCACAAGAGTCCCAGGGAACCCTCTTCAGGACCCTGGTTAGGATATAAGAGTCAACTATCCACAAGAGATTAAATCCATCACATCCAGACATTTTACCAGGACAAGCTCAGGCCTTCTCTAGAACATGAGAAGGAAATGATGTGGCTCAATATGTACATGAAGCTAATTGTTATTTTGGCTTTATTCGTGGCTTAGGAGCATAGCTCATAATGAAGGCTGAAGTGTCTCTGCTACCACTGATGCGGCAGAGCTTCAGACCCAGGGCAGAGGAAGCATGTTAACTCAAAACCTGGCAAAACAGGAATTATTAGATAACATACAGGCATCTAGTGATTAGAAGAGAGTGGACCCTAAATTGAAACCAGGAGACAAAACCACTGTGGACTTTTTCTGCAAACCACAGGGTAGGATGCAATTTCAACTGAACTGAAATGAGTAAGACTTAAGAATGGAGGAAGATTAAAGATAACTCATTTAGGGACGTTCCAATGGTCCTGATTTGATACTTGATGGTCCATTAGAATTCTTAGAAAGTATAAAAGGAGGAACGCATTGTTGCCAATTTCCAAAGGGTCATCAGGCAGACAACTTCTGGCCCGCCTTCATGGTGGCCATTCTGTGCCTGGATCTCAGTTTTCTCAAGGACCCTCCTTAGAATCACAGAACACTAGAAAGAGACAAGATTTCAAGACACTCCCATGCCACAGATGAGAAAAGTGAAATCTAAAGGGGGTGGGACTTGCCTGATCCCACACCACTAACTCCCTGGTACCACATGGGGAGAAGGCTTTCTGTCTTTTAACCCATATTTTTCCTTCAGAGCTAAGTTGACTTGCAATACTTACACTTAGGATTTTTTAGAAGCCAAGAAAAGAGAATCCCATTACATCCCTAAGCCTTCTCTGGAGTCACAACACGTCATCCAAAAGCTTGGGCCTTGTTGAGCTCATGAAATGTGTCTGTGGTCTATCACACACTCTCCACCCTTGTAGACCACACCAAGCCTTGTTTGAGAAAGAGCTCCAAATAGAGAGGACATGTGTAGACTACGACTCGGTCCATTTTGGATATTGATGAAACAAGTCTGGTTGGTTATTTGGGGAAAACACACAGGAGGGAAGAGGAGAGAGCCCTTCTGTCTATGCAAGGGCAAACAGGGGCAGGTGGAGTAGAATAGGAGATCAGTGACGGCTTAACCTGTTCTCCTGTCTACTTTCCCAATCTCCTCCAGACAACTCTGGTCTCCCCCCTGCCACTGAGCTATGAAGAGGCTGGAGTAGCAGCAGGAGTTCATCATCACTCCAGGATTGCTCACAACAGACATCAGACATAAACACAGGCACTAGAGAGCCTGTGATCAACAGGCTCAAAGGAATTAGTGTGTACAGACTTACTGTGATGAGTAAGGGGCAGTTTGGGGGACAGTTCTCTCCATTATCCCCCCTTCCTGTAGTTAACAGTTGTTTTATAAATTATGAAGTTGCTCCTAATACAAAGTACTCATACAAATTTCTAGGTCCTCCTCAATCTTTTCCTTTAGAGATTGCACAAGGGCACAGTGTCTGAATGACAGCTCAGTACAGTGCCGCAGACCACCAATCCCGTTCATCATTGAGACACAGAGGGTCTTAACTGTGATGTCAAATGCAAAAATGGTTCTTGCCTCCTGATTTTGTTGTATCGACACTTGACCTGTATGTACTCTACTACAGTAGTTGGTCGTTTAAATGTTTGTTTCTATGTAAGTCTGATTAGGCTAGAAGGAGGCATAAGCTGATTAGAATTGAAAGTTCATCAAAGCTGAAATAAATAAATAATAAAATAAATATAAATAATAAATAAATATATTTATTTTCATAATCAAATAAATATATTAAAAAATAAATTTATATATTACAAATTTATATATTTATAAGTAATATATTTATATATTTATAAAAAATAGATTTATATATTATAAATTTATATATTTATATTAAATATATTAAAAAATAAATAAAAATAAATATAAAATCATAAATAAATAAATAAACCTTAAAAGGCTTTATGGTGCTGCTGTACCTACTATAAGTTCAAAAAAAAAAAAACGGGGCATGAAAAGATGGATCGCCAGATGTGTATGTGTATGAGGAATGTGGAGCTCATCAACTTGAGGTTGCCCTTATGGTGACCCTATGGAGTTCCTGCTACTTGGGAAAACAAGTTCCTTATCCTTGTTCTTTTTTAGAAGTATCCTGGCTACTTTTAGCCTTTAACTCTTTCATATATATCAGCTTCTTATAATTCATTAAAAAAAAATCCCTATTGGGATTTTTTTTTTTAATTTATTTATTATTTATTTATTTATTTATTTATTTATTTATTTTTGGCTGTGTTGGGTCTTCGTTTCTGTGCGAGGGCTTTCTCCAGTTGCGGCGAGCGGGGGCCACTCTTCATCGTGGTGCGCAGGCCTGTCACTGTCGCGGCCTCTCTTGTTGCGGAGCACAGCCTCCAGACGCGCAGGCTCAGTAGCTGTGGCTCATGGGCCAAGTTGCTCCGTGGCATGTGGGATCTTCCCAGACCAGGACTCGAACCTGTGTCCCCTGCATTGGCAGGCAGATTCTCAACCACTGTGCCACCAGGGAAGCCCTCTGTTGGGATTTTGATTGACTCTATGGATTGACTGGGGAGAACTGACAGTATTAAAACTGTCTACTCATGAATATATTTATCCATTTATATATGTTTCTTTTACTATCTCTTTGTAAATGTTTAAAATTTTCTTTATAGTGGTCTTGAACTTCTTTTGACAGTTGTAGCTTACATAGTGCCTTCTCTTTAATTGTTTTCAATATATTTCAGCTTGTGTTTAGAATAGCAGTTGAAATTTTTATATTGATCCTGTGCACAGTCACCTTGCTAAACTCTTTTGCTACTTCTAATCATTTATTGGTAAATGACAGTTTTATTTCCAACTTTCTATATTTTTCTAAACTATTCATTTTTTCTGGTCTTATTGCACTGGCTAAACTTTTCAATTCAGGGTTGCCCAGATGTGATGACAGAATACATTTTTCTCTCATTCTTAACTTTAAAGAGAATGCTTCTTGCAGTTTCCCATTTAGAGTGGTGTCTATTTTAAATTCTTAATTGATGTTGCTTACTGAGTTAAGGAAATTTCCTTCTATTCCTAATTTACTAAGAGTCTTATCATGAATGGGTGGTGAATGTTACCAAGTGTTTTTCTGCATCTATCAAAATGGTCATATAGAGCTTTCCTCTTTCGTTCAGTCTTAATCAATGAATGTGATGAATTATATTTATAGATTTTCTAATATTAAACCATCCTTGCATGCCTGGGAAAAATTCAATTTAGTAGCATATGATAATTATATTTGCTAATACTTCTTTTGGTAGTTTTGATGGTGTACTCATGAATGACATGGTCCTGTAATACTCCTGCCTTATAGCATGCTCCTTTTGGTATTAGAGTTATATTGGCTTTATAGAATAAATAGGGTGATTTGGGGCATATTCTCTCCTTTTCTGCTGCCTGAAAGAAATAATATATTCCTTGAAAGTTAGATAGTACTTGCCTATAAAATCATCTGGCATCATGTTTCCTTTCTGGGAAAATTTTAATTGCTGTATCAATTAATTAAATAGTTGTAAGACTATTAAACTTATTTTTTAAATTTAGTTCTGATAAGTTATATTTTTCTAAGTATTTATTCACTTCACCTAAGTTTTCAAAGTTACAGGCAAATAATTATTATAGTATTTTCCCATCCTTTCTAAACTTTTCTTTATCTATGTTTATGGCCCAAATTTTGTCACACTTTTCATTTATTATTTAATTTTTACCTTCTCTTGATCAGTCCTGTCAGAGGTTTGATTATCTTGTTTTTTTTTCCCAACTTTTGACTTTATTAATTTTTATGCTGCATGTTTGTATTTTATTTTGTTGATTTCTGCTCTTAATTTTATTATTTCCTCCTGCTTTCCATGGTTTTATTTTGTTTTTCTCATTTCTTAAGGTAGACACTTAGCTCCTTAATTTTGAGGCTTTCTTTCTTTTTGATATTATTTATGGCTTCTATTAGAAAGTATGTTACCATATCTCACATAAGTTTTGATATATTCTGTTTTCCTTATCATTGAGTTCTAAATATTTAAAATATTAATTATAATTTCTTCTTTAACATGTAAGTTTTTTTTTAGTGTTCATATTAAAGTTTCCAAATGAAATTTTAAGACATTTTTAAACTTACAATTTAATTATTTTGTGCTCAAAGGTCATAGCCTGTACAATTCTTTTTTTTTTTTAATAATTTATTATTTTATTTTATTTTTTTGGCTGCGTTGGGTCTTCGTTGCTGTGCGTGGGCTTTCTCTAGTTGTGGAGAGCGGGTGCTACTCTTCCTTGCGGTGTGCAGGCTTTTCATTGCAGTGGCTTCTCTTGCTGTGGAGCACGGGCTCTAGAGTGCAGGCTCAGTAGTTGTGGTGCACGGAGTTAGTTGCTCCGCGGCATGTGGGATCTTCCCAGACCAGGGCTTGAACCCGTGTCCCCTGCATCGGCAGGTAGACTCTTAACCACTGTGCCACCAGGGAAGTACCTGTACAGTTCTTTTTGAAATTTAATTTATCAAGGCTTCCTTTTTGCTCTTAATAGCTAATCAATTTTTCTAAATGACCTATGTATAGTTTAAAAAAGTCTCTTCTCTAATTATTGGAAGAACTCTGTACTTGCTCATTGGTCAAGATTCTTAACTAAGTTTTTCAGATTTTGTATATTCTTTCCGATTATTTTCTACTCGTATTATCAATAATCAAGAGGGATGTGTTGAAATCTTCAAATAGGATGGGGGACTTTTCTGCTTACCTTGATATATTTTGCTCCACATATGTTGTGGCTTTTATTAAGTTCAAAAAAAATTTAAAGTTTCTATGATTTCTAAATTAACTTACATTTTTATCATAACTGACCCTTTCTATTTTATTAATGTATCTAAACCAGCTTTCTCTTACTTAACATTTGTCATATTTTCCCCATCATTTTACTCTTAACCTTGTATTTTAAATGTGTCTTTTGTAAACAGCATATACGTGGATTAATAAAATCTAATCTAATTTTGTCTTTTCATTGATGAATTTCATCCACTTATTTTTACTTGAAGTACACATATACATGAGCTAGTTTCTGGTATTTTAGTAGATTATTTCCACATATCCCATGATTTATTTTAAAAATTCTTTATTATATTTTAAAAGTTGTTACCCACATCAACTTACATAAGGTAAGAACTTAGCCTCTCACATTCCTTAGCTCTCCATCCATACCCACCATACTGATATTATCTAAATTTTAAAACTCTGGATAAACTATGGATTATTATAGTTACATTTCTCTTTTTCTTTAGTCCTAACTTATTTTTTAGACAACTACAAAATTTTACAATAGTATTTGATCCCTTTTCAATGTGTGCCTTTGTGAGGAAAAATCTCTGAAACATTGTGTGCCAGGGAATATTTTTATCATGCCTTCATATATGAATGGCAGTCTGGCTAGAAATTATATTTTGGATTCTAAGTTCTTTTTCTTCAATACTCAATGTTACTTCATTACCTTCCTGCATCATTGCTGCTGATGGAAAATCAAATGTCATCTGATTCTGTTCCTTCATATAGGATCTGTATTTTTCCTTTGGAAGTTTTAGAATTTTCTCTTTTAATTTCCTTATGATATACCCAGATATAATCCCCACCCCTCATCTCTCCTCTTTCAATCTGAAATCTTTCAGATTTTTTTTCTAATTCTGAGAAATGTACCTTCACTACTTTTTTAAATATTTCTTTTTGATGGCTTGAGTCTCCATTGGGCAAAACATGCTTTTCTAAGTAGGATCAGGAAAATGGGGATGAACTCACTGAAAATAAGCTTGAGTGGTACCTATGCTAATAACTTAAGGTTTAGATAATTGAGACTCTTCTTCCCCCACCTTGGAAACACACTGGCTGTGAGTACCTCTACTACTAAATGGCCATACTTAAACATCTTAACTTCATTTCTGTCCTTTTAGTTTTCCTGTCTCAGCCCTTGTGGCCAACTCTTGCTTCTAATGTGCTGTTTCTCCTTGGAGGATCTTGTGTGTATAAAGTGTATATAAAGAAGGTACTGAAAGGCTCCATGTGGGAATCTGGAGTATTTCCAATAAATAATGAGTGTGGATTTAATGAAAATTTTTGCTTGCTCAGAGACTCTCTTGCTTCTTCCTGGCATAATAAATAAAGAACTTAATTTGTGCATTTCAGTAAGGGAAAATGAATTTTAAAGCTCTCTTAAATTTGTATACAGGATCATCATCAGTGTGGATTGTTGCAAAGTCATGGAACATTGATACAGCCTTGGACTGGGAATCAGATAATAGAGAATGCCTGGGTGGGGGAGCAAGGTGGTTACTAAGTGACCCCCAGGGCCTTTCTAATGTTGATTTTATAAGCCCATGAGACCAATTTGACTTTCAATTCTGACTTCCCCATTATGTCATCATGTGAGTTTGTGCAAGGTCTCTCCTTCTCCATCCATATAGGGGAATTATTTTGAAAACCTCTGTGGTCGTTTCCAGCTCTGAAAAACAAATTTTCCCAGTTGGAAGAAAATTGAAATCTCTCGTAGTTCTATATTACTATGGTTTGGCAAAATATTAGTGATAAGCAACAAAGAAATTCAGAGCCAGAGCAATTACCATCTGCCCCAAGTTGTATGTTCTGGTCCTGAATTACCTTGGCTTTCCAGGGGTGTCAAACGTGATCTTGCTGCAAAGACTATAACAACTGAGTCCGTAGAATTAAATGTAAAACACACAATAACATCTGCTGACTTTATGCTAACTGTCACACCAAGATATATAGCAAAGTGGTAAAATATATAAACATTTTAGTGAATATTGTTAAAAATTTACAAGTCTATTTTATGGCAGCAAATTTTAAAAATTACTTATTCATTTATTTTATAAATTAGAAATCATATTGAACCCACTGAATTTTCCATCAGGAGTTAGTTTTTATAATACAAAAGTTTTATAGGAAAAATGTTCAGGGTTATGAAGATCATTATTAATTTGTAGATAACTATGAGAAATACTGTTTAATACTGTCAAGTAAAGTTTTCACATTTTCTAGGTCAAATGTTTTCTCTGATCATACTTCAGTGTAAGAAAAATTCCTCCGTCCAATGAAATTTCCTGGTGAGTTGAAAACTGACTCTTTATGAAATACAACCTGTTAAAAACAGCTGCAAAAAACAATTCCTCCTGGTTTAAGAGATAGTTTAATGTGTGCGTTTCAGTAAAAGAAAATAGTATTTTTTTTAAACTTTCAATTTAGATACAGAGATCATCATATGTGTGGAACTTTGAGGAGGAATGAACATTTATTGATAGAACATTGATAGAAAGGAAAAAGGTATTTCTTCAAGCATTAGAAAGACAGATGTGGAAGAAGGAAAGATCAGGGACACTTAACTGACAAATCACAAGACATTTTCATAGGTTACAATGTAAACTTTCTGGTCAACATGGTTTGGGCCAGATTGCATAATCCACACTTGATGGTGCCACAGGGAATGCTTGTGATTCACAAACTGGAAGAGACTCCAAGGCTGAGGCTAGCTCTAGGAAGATCTGGGCCACCACAGGGTGCACAGAACTCTCCCAAAGTCTTTGGCATTTTTGTCTCCCCATTTTTGACTTCATATGTATTTATAAACAGTGAGTTGTCTTCAGTGCTTCTCAAAGGAAACGTGTTGGCATTTTGTAAAGGCAATTCTTCCATGTGCTGGACTGGTCTGCGTATTGCAAGATGTTTCTTATCTCTAGCTCCCTGCCGGCAAAATGCTAGCAACCCTACCCCGGTTATTATGGCAGCTAAAAATAATTCGGTGCTACTGGAACGCCCCCTGAGGGCGGTACTGCCTCTGGTTGATTACCACTGGCACCTGATGATCTCTGCAGTCTATTTCATCTCAGAGAAATGTGATTCTTCTCTATGTGTTGTGCATTTTCACTGTATGGAAGAATACACTGGGGAAAAAGAACCCATTATATTTTGGAAGGCTTCTGAAGTACCATTCATTTTTCATGACTTGGGTCCACTATCACTGCCAGCTGGAAGATTTCTTTGATCTTGCCAAACATAGGTGATTTCTCCTCTGGGCTACACTAGACCCAGCTAATCCCTCTGTTATAGCAGTTGCCATATTGCTATCATTACCTGAATTTGTCCTCCCCTGTGACCCCTGGCTGTGAGCTCTTTGAGAACACCGACTGTGCCTTATTTATTCTCTACCTCCAGTAAACAACATAACTCTGGCATATCCCAGGCACTCTATAAAATGTTGCCAAATGAATAAATGGATGAGAGAATAGCTAAGTTGAATCCATTGCATTTTCACATGCACGCTTTCTCTCCAAAGGGATTTTCATTATATTTTCAGTTTAATGAAAAGAAATGGAGAGCTAAGAGATTAAGTCAGATTGATAATAACAATAAAATAACAAAAATAAAAATAAATAACATTAAGAGTAAGTCAGAATCATAATTATAAATATCATTTCCTAAGATATTCCTATGTGCCAGACACTTTATTTTAAGTTTAATATGTTTAAGCAGTTTATTTACCTTATTTCATTTAATCTCTACATCAGGTTGGAACTAGGGTAAAGCAAATGAGGTACCTAAATCTTTGCTTATTTTTCTATTGAGTTGTTTGTATGTTTACACTTTGATTTTTAGAACTTATTTATTGTAAATAATGCTGCTATGAACATAGTAGTGCAGATATCTCTTTGAGATAGTGATTTCATTTCTTTGGATAAATATATTCAACATGGGATTGCTGGATCATATGATAGTTCTATTTTCAATATTTTTTAGCAACTCCATACTGTTTTCCATAGTGGCTGCACCAACTTATATTCCCACCCAAAATACACGAAGGTTTGTTTTCCTCTGCAGTTTCATCAATACTTGTTATCTTTTCTGGTTTTGTTAATAGCCATTATAAACTGGTGTGAGGCGACATTTCACTGTGGTTTTGATTTGCATTTCCCTGATGATTAGTGATGTTGAGCATCCTTTCATGTACCTGTTGGCCATCTGTGTGTCTTCTTTGGAGAGATGTCTATTCAGGTCCTCTGCCCATTTTCAAGTGTATTATTTGTGTTTTTTTGGTATTGAGTTGTATGAGTTCCTTGTATATCAGATATATGATTTGCACATATTTTCTTAGGTTGCATTTTCACTTTGTCGATTTTTTCTTTTGCTGTGCAGAAGCTCTTTAGTTTGATGTTGTTTTACTTGTTTATTTTTGCTTTCGTTCCTTTTGGTGTCATAACCAAAAAAATCTTTGCCAAGACCAATGTCAAGGAGCTCTTTCCCTATGTTTTCCTTTAGGAATTTTATGGTGTCAGATATCACATTTAAGTCTTTAATCTACTTTTGAGTTAATTTTTGTAAGTGGTATGAAATAGGGGTCCAATTTCATTCTTTTGTGTGTGGATATCCAGTTTTCCCAACACTACTTATTAAAAAGGTTATCTTTTCCCCACTGAGTATTCTTAACTTCCTTATCAAATATTAATTGACTCTGTATACATAGGTTTATTTCCGGGCTCTTGATTCTGTTCCATTGGTCCATGTGTTTATTTTTATACCAGTACCATACTGTTTTTATTACTATAGTTTTGTAATATAGTTTGAAATCAGGAAGTGTAAAGCTTCCAGCTTTGTTCTTCTTTTTCACTGTCACTTTGGCTATTCAGGGTCTTTAGTGTGTCATCTAAATTTTAGGACTGTTTTTTTCATTTTCTGTGAAAATACTATGGGAATTTTGACAGGAATTGCATTGAATCTATATATGGCTTCAGGTGATATGGACATTTTTAACAATATTAATCTTCCAGCCCATGAACACAGATATCTTTCCATTTATTTGTGTCTTCTGCAATTTCTTTCATCAAAGTCAGTGTACAGGTCTTTCACCAGTGTGGGTTAAATTTATTCCTAAATATTTTATTGTTTTAATGCTATTGCAGATGAAATTGTTTGCTTTTTTTCTTAAGATAGTTGACCTTTAGTGTATAGAAATGCAATTTATTTTTGTGTGTTGATTTTGTATTCTGAAATTTTACTGAATTTAGTTATTAATGCTAACAGATTTTTGGTGGAGTCGTCAGGGTTTTCTATATAAAAGATCATGTCATTTATGAATAGAGACAATTTTACTTCTTCCTTTCCAGCATGGATGCCTTTTATTTCTTTTTCTTGCCTATTGCTCTGGCTAGACGTTCCAGTGTTATACTGAATAGGAATGGTGAGAATTTCCTTGTCTTGTTCCTGATCTTAGAGAATGAGCTTTTAACCTTTCATCACTGAGTATGATGTTAGCTGTCATATATGGTCTTTATTATGTTGAGGTAAGTTCCTTTTATGTCCAATTTGTTGAGCATTTTTAATCATGAAAGGGTGTTGCTTTTTGCCAGATGCTTTTTCTGTACCTATCAAGAAGATTATTTGCTTTTTATCTTTCATTCTATTAATATGGTGTGTCACATTTTTTGGGTTTTGTGTGTTGAACCGTCCTTGCATGCCAGGGTTAAATCCCATTTGATCATGGTGTATGATACTTTTAACAGATGTACTGTTGAATTTGATTTGCTACTATTTTACTGAGAATTTTTGCATTTATATTTTAATAGAAATGTTGGCCTTTAGTTTTCTTTTCTTGTAGTGTCCTTATCTGGCTTTGGTATTAGAGTAATGCTGTTTCTGTAAAAGGAGTTTGGGAATGTTCCCTCCTCTTCAATTTTTTGCAGGTCTTAGAAAGACTGGTATTAATTCTTTTTTAATGTGTAGTAGAATTAACCAGTGAAACTATCTGGTCCTGGGCTTTTATTTGTTGGGAGGTTTTTGATTAGTGATTGAATCTCCTTGGTCATTATTGATCTATTCAGATTTTCTACTTCTTCATGATTCGGTCTTTGTAGGTTGTATGTTTTTAACAATTTATACATTTCTTTTATGCGGTCCAATTAGTTGGTGTAAAATTGTTCATAGTAGTCTCTTATGATTCTTTGTGTTTCTTTAGTGTCAATTGTAACATCTCTTGTTGCATTTGTAACTTTATTTATTTGGGTCCTCTCTCTTTTTTTCTTGTTTAGTCTAGCTAAAAGTCTGTTAGTTTTGTTTATCTTTTCAAGAAAACCACCTCTTAAATTTCATTGATCTTTTCTATTGTCTTTCTCATCTCTATTTCATTTATTTCTGCTCTGGTCTTTGTTATTTCCTTTCTTCTACTAACTGTGGTCTTTGTGCTTCTTTTTCTCATTCCTTGAGGTGTAACGTTATGTTGTTTATTTGAGGTCTTTCTTTTTTCTTAATGTAGGCATTTATCACTTAAAAAATTCCCTCTTAGCACTACTTTTGTTGCATTCCATAAGTGCTGGTATGCTGTAAATGCATTTTAAGATTTTTAAAAAATTTCCCCATGACTTTTTTTTTGACCTATAGATTGTTCAGGAATATGTTGTTTAATCTCCACATATTTGTGAATTTTCCACTTTTCCACTTGTAATTGATTACTAGTTTCATATCATTGTGGTCAGAAAAGATTCTCGATATGATTTTAATATTAAATTTCTTAAGACTTGTTTTATGGCCAAACATATAATCTATCCTGAAGATTGTTCCCTGTATGCTTGAGAAGACTGTCTTCTGCTGCTGTTAGATGGAATGTTCTATATATGTCTATTAGGTTCATTTGGTCTAATATGTAGCTTAAGTCCAAAATTTCCTTGGTGATTTTCTGACTAGATGATCTATCTATTGTTGAAAGTGGGGTATGGAAATCTCCTACTATTATTGTATGGCTGTCTATTTCTCCCTTCAAATCTGTTAATATTTGCTTTATATATTTAGGTTCTCCAGTGTAGAGTGGGAATTTTTAAGGTTGTACGCCTTCTCTTGATACTGCAAAGCCTGGCTGGGTACTGACAACCTCCTGTTTGCTTTCCTCAGGGCAGTGCTGAATGTCCAAATTTGAGCACTTTCTCCCAGTCCTACAGAGTTGGGTTGGCTTTCTGTGTATGCTCACTAGCCATCTGCAAAGACTCACTGTCTCCATCATCCAGTGCATGCACAGGGAGCTGGCCATGGGGTGAGGGTCCACCAATTACTGGGGGTGACTGTTGGTCAATTGGGGGAATCCAGAAATGAGGCAGCCACAGCACTTCATGGGTGGGCTTTCTGGTGGAGTCTGTGAAGCAGTTAGTTGGGTCTTTGTCCCTCTGACGCCCTCTGAGAGTCCTGGCTGCTATCCTCCCAGATGCTTCCTGCCGCCAGTCATGCAGCACACCTCAGTATTCTGGGTGGGGTAAGAAAGAAGTGGTCACTTTGGTGACATCCCACACAGCTGGGGAAGATGGACGATCACTTACACACTCTCACTTTCCCCTGTGGGAGAAATCATGGGCCAAGAAGCTCTCTCTTGGCACTGAGCTGTGCTACCTTAAGGGAGGAGTGATTCAGCTGAAGGGAAACTGTTTCTCTTTTCCTCTTCAATGTGTCAAATCTCAGGGTTTTTTTTGTTTTTTTCCTCCAATGGTGTGCTGGAACTTCTCTACTGGACTCCTGGACTTCCACAAAGGCACTCTCATCCATGAGTGGTTGTCTAAGTTACTGTTACTTGAAGGGGGCGGGGGGAAGACAATAGAAAACTCTTATTTTGCCATTTGATGATTTCGTTCCAAAAATGTTTTAAAAGAAGATTTCTGTAAACAGAATTTTTACATTTCAGTGTAGTCAAATTGATCTATCTTATTTTAGAGTTAACATTGTATTGTCTTGTTTAAGAAATTCTTATCTATGCAAAGGTCAACTATGTTTTCTCTTATATTTTCTTCCAAAAATTGTACAATTTTGTTGTTGACACTTGGGTCCAAAAGGAGTTGATATTTCTATATGGTGTGAGGTAGCAATCCATTTAATTTTTCTGTGTAGAAAATATTTTTTCAGACCCATTTTCCCTCCTTTCCACTCTGATCTTCCATGCTGTGTTTGTCATATGTGAAAAATCTATATGTAAATAGATCTGTTTCTGTGCTTTCAGTTTATCTCCCTTATGGACCTTATTTTCTATATAAACTTTAGAGTTATGATGATGAAATGCTAGTAGTTGGTGCAAAAGGGGTATTTACAATTATTAAGAATCAATCAAACATTGTATTGGGCAACTTACTTGCATTTTATCCTTTAATCTTGGCAATGTTCTCTGATTTATACATCATTATCCAAACATCACATATGAGGAAACTAAAGCTCAGGAAGATGGTGTGACTTACTTAACCTCAATCAGCTTGGAAGTGGTGGAGGCCAGAATATGAATCCAAATTCTGTGTTCGTTCTCTTATGCTATATTGTTTTCCTAAATCACCCAAATTAAATTAATTCACAACTTTAGGAACTGGAGTGGGAGTAAGAGCAATGTAAGAATAATTATATAATTTAATTTAGGCTTTTCTTCTAGTTGGAAGACAGACTTTGGAACACAGAGTGAACATGAAATATGCAAGCATTGTTTTTGGCATTCAGATAATGGGCTTTGGACCACAGACTCATTCTGCCATGTACCAACTGGTGGGGTTGGGTCACATATTACCAAGTCTTATTCTCACTGACTGAGGGAGTGAGTAAGGTGGAGCCCATGGCAACATGCTGGAATAAAACAGCAGAATCCAGAAAGACAGCAATTTTGTTCTGGTGCTGGCATTCACTTGTTGTATATACTTGCAAAATTACATTTGTTTTGCTAGGAGGGAACTTCAGCTCTCTTGTGGACCCAAACAGTAAGAAAAGACCTTATCACTCTGGCCATGAAAAAAGATCAAATCTTTATGTCATCCCTTGCAGGAAAGGGAGAACATCACAGCTTCTCAATACGGTCCTTAGCTGTATCATGTTTGCTTTCACTCCTTCAATCTTGCCTATTTCAGAGGAAGATTAAGTTATGAAATGTCAGAGGGGAAGGAGGATATCTGGGCGTCCACTAACTCAGTCCACTTATTGTGCTGAGTAGAAGACCCAGAGAGGAGTCTGAGTGTCACCCAGGGCCACACGGTGACCTGCGGTGGACCTCTTACCTACCCAGCTGCTACTGCTTCCATAAGCCGTCTTGCAACACCCTACTGAAAATTTGACAATCACCTCTTGTTAAGAATCAGCTACTCCTACTCACTTGCTATCTGGATACTACCTTGTCTTTTAGCTTCAAGTAAAATGGTTACTAAAAGATTCAACAGACCTAGAACAATAACTGCATGCCCTAAATAATAGTCAATATATGCAAAGCACTTACGATGGATCAGTGCTATTTAAGTGCTATATAAGTCTTAACTCATTTAATCCTCACAACAGTACTATGAAGTAGGTACTTTATCATTCCTGTTTTGCAGATGAGGAAACTGAGGCATTGAGCTATTATACAAGTTACCTGAAGTTACTTGCTTCCTGAGTTTACATTTTTAACCATTGAGATACAGTGTCTTATTTGTTTTGATGCAGAAGAACAGATACCATAATGACAAAAAGGAGCCCAAGAAATTTACTGCCCCCAAAAGAAAAATTAGGTTTTAGATAGCTAGGAAACTCTCAAGGGTTAGATTCTAGACATATAACATCCCTGTGCTTACTTTTTATTTTTCTCCCTGGACTTATTTCTCTGGGTGGGAGTTCCCAAGCAAATAGCTCAAATACCACAGTGGACTGTTATTCAAAGAAGTTTAGGCAGTACTTTCTGGTAAATTTGATGGCGAAAACAGTATTGAAAATGTGTTTGAAGTGTCAAGGATACAAGCTCTAGGAAATATCCAATTACAGAAATTAAATATCAGAAATATGCTAAGATAATTTCATTAATAAGCAAATATGCATATAACTAAATAGAATTCACATATACACTCTAACTGTATATAGTATGAGTAAGACTTCCTCATTATCAAATCAGAATACACTATCTCAGTCTCGCAGTGCTGAGGTTTCAAAGGGAAACAGCAGCCTTTACAACAGTAATGATCATTTATAAAATTAGTTGTTGAACACCCTTCCCTAATTAACGTAACATCTATCCTTACCCATTGCTTCAATTGGTCTTTCACTATTTTTTAAGGATTTATTGGAAACTGCCAACTCTACCATTCTAATAAATTACAAAGTGAGATTAAACATTTTGTAATAGATGTAAAATTTCATGAAGTTCATGAAAGTAAAATTAGACATTGCTTGGATCATATACAAAGTTATTGACAAACTGCTATAGGCAAAGACTGTCCAGTTGAAACATAGAAGAGAAATAAGAAGAGGTTAATGGCCGGGTAGGTGTTCAGAGGAGACTGACTTAAACATCAAAGCCCCTTGTAGGAATAATGAAGTCCTTGACTTTTTTTTATTCGTTGCTAAAAATACATGATCTTTATTATGATATGGTGAAATCTAAATGTGGATTGAAAAATGTTACAGTAAACCTTTATACAATTTTGCCTAGAAAGAACAATGTCTCCTCAAATTCTAAGATTTATCTCATTTTTGGAATTATAACTTTTTGTTAAACGTAAAATTAAAAACTTATTCTATTTTTTTCATTTTTAAAACAATTTGCAGCCAAAACTTAACTTCTCCCTGATATACATAATAAATGACGTGCCCAGGTTAAGTTTAAATTACTTAAGTTTTATCTTTTCATGAACCCATTATTCTTATGGTTAATGAATTCCCCTTGTATTTAAATGTAAGCATAAACAGACTGTATAAGTTATACTTGAACAAGAATTCTTTTTTTAAAAAAAATTATTTATTTATTTATTTACGGCTGTGTTGGGTCTTCGTTTCTGTGCGAGGGCTTTCTCTAGTTGCAGCAAGTGGGGGCCACTCTTCATCGTGGTGCGCGGGCCTCTCACTATCGCGGCCTCTCTTGTTGCGGAGCACAGGCTCCAGACGCGCAGGCTTAGTAGTTGTGGCTCACAGGCCTAGTCGCTCCGCGGCATGTGGGATCTTCCCAGACCAGGGCTCGAACCCGTGTCCCCTGCGTTGGCAGGCATATTCTCAACCACTGCACCACCAGGGAAGCCCAACAAGAATTCTTAAAGAGAAAAATGCAGCTATCAATTCAATTAATAAAGAAGTACTTCTTAAGAGCCCACAATGCCATGATCAGAAACTGAATCATCTGATTTTATTTAGAGGGTTTCTAGAGAGAACATAACTCTTCAGTAACTTCCCTGATGAGTGTACAGATGAAAAATAAGAAATAGAGACTTCCCTAGTGGTGCAGTGGTTCAGAATCCGCCTGCCAATGCAGGGGACACGGGTTTGAGCCCTGGTCCGGGAAGATCCCACATGCCACGGAACAACTAAGCCTGTTTGCCACAACTACTGAGCCTGCGCTCTAGAGCCCATGAGCCACAACTACTGAGCCCACGTGCCACAACTACTGAAGCCCACACGCCTAGAGCCCGTGCTCTGCAACAAGAGAAGCCACCGCAATAAGAAGCCCACACACCGCAACTAGAGAAAGCCGCGCACAGCAACGAAGACCCAACACAGCCAAAAATAAATAAATTTTTAAAAAAAAGAAGAAAAATAAGAAATAAGCAAAAATGTCTCAGGTCATGCCAAACAAACAATAGCAGCCCTCGGTTGTGTATATGTCTTAGTTCAGGCTTCTATAACTAAGTATCACAAATTGGGTGGTATATAAACAACAAACTTTTAAGAATAGTGATCGTGGAGTCTTTATTTTCCTGGGAAGGGGCAGTTAATGAATTTTGGCAGTAATGATTATCTTGGCGGCAGTGAAATTCAAGTGAAGGTACTTTCTTCCATAAGACTGGAAGCCAGTGCCCCAGTAAAGAACATTCTCCCATTTGGGCAGTCTTCCCAACAGGGAGATGGCACATTTACTAAGTGATATGTCTCACTTTCTTTGTCATTCAGATCTATGCCAGTCTGTTTCTTTCTTTTCCTTTCCCCTCTTTCCTTCCTTCCTGATTTTACTGGAAATGTTACCAAAGTTTCATCATTCAATATGATGCTGTTCTAGTTTTTCATAAGACTCAGGGTAAAGAAGTTCTATTTCATTGCTTGTTTGTGTAGAGACTTTTTTTTAACATTAATAATTATATAATTTTGTCAAAAATTTATTTCCGGCAAGTACTAAGATGTTTGTATATCTTGTAATCCATTATGAATTTAACTAATAGATTTTATGATATTTAACCATCTTTATATTCCCAAGGTAACCTGATTTACTCTGATTTATTTTCTAGTTTTGAAAAATACATTATTGGATCCAGTTTGCTAACGCTTGGGTTTTTACATCCATAGTTTACTAATGATATTAGCATATAATCTTATTTTCTCACAACGTACTTGTCCAGTCTTTGGACAAAAGGAAGCTAATTTCATAAAATGAGTAATGAAGCTTCCCCTGTCTTTTGAGTGGATGCTGAATTTTCTCAAATGACTTACTTTGTGTATATTGAGATGACTGCCTGGGTCTTCTATTCTAGTC
Organism: Eschrichtius robustus; assembly: GCF_028021215.1. Lineage (NCBI taxonomy): Eukaryota > Metazoa > Chordata > Mammalia > Artiodactyla > Eschrichtiidae > Eschrichtius > Eschrichtius robustus. Next base: position 12,120,246 of record NC_090838.1, read on the forward strand.
TGTTAATATGGTGGATTACATTGATTGGTTTTCAAATGTTGACCCAGCCTTGTATTCCCAGGATAAGCCTCAGTTGGTTATAATGTATTCTCTTTATTATACACTGTTGGATGCAATTTGTTGAAATTTTGCTAAGAATTTTTGCTTCTATGTTAATGATTCAAGATTAACAGGTGATTTTCTTTTATAATGTCTTTGAATTGGAGAGCTTTCCCTGCTTTATATTTTTTTGGCAGACTTTTATAAAGTTGTTATTATTAATTTTAAAATATTTGATAGAATTCACCAGTGAAGCCATCTGGGCATGAAGTTATCTTTGTGGAGATTTTAAAGTACGAAATAATTTTCTTTAGTAGACACATGGTTATTCAGATTATACACTTCTTCTTGAGTGAATTTTGGTAGTGTGTATCTTTCAAAATTTTTTCCATTTCATCTAAGTTGTCAGGTTTTTGACATAAATTTCTTCATAACATCCTTATTATTCCTTTTATATATGTAGAATTTATAGTGATGTCACCTTTCTCCTTTCTGATAGTATTTGTAATTTGTGTCTTCTCTCTTTTTTCCACCGTCAATCCGGCTAGAGCTTTATCAATTTTATTGATCTACTCAAGAATTAGCTTTTGGTTCACCAAGTTTCTCTAGTTTCTCTGCTTTTAAAGACAATATCTGATTGGTCTAGTAGTAAAAGAGATAAAATATGTGTAAAACAGAACAGTCTCTGGCACATTGGGAGCCATTCAACGAAAGATAGGTATAATGCTATTCCTTTATAATTGTTGTCATCTTTAATGGTATTAATTTTCCTCATTGCAAATTCATCTTGTGTGTGAATTTCATTTTTTCTTTTCTCTGTGGTGTCTTGCAGTTTTGTAGTGCTCTCTCCCTGGTGCACTAGTGTTCCTTGTTTAGAATTAGGTCATATATCAATGACTTGTATTTTCATTCCACAAAGATACTGTAAATCACTTTTCAGAAACAATGGGCAGCTAGGTCCATGTCCTGGCCAAGCAGATATCTCTGCTCCCTCTGAATTCCTTGGTAACAGTTTATTATTAGCTGTAGTTTGGGGTAGGGTTTGTGGCTCTTTGCACTCCTTATTCCCAGGCAGTGAATTCCATCTCTGTTTTTTTCATATAAGTAATCATCCTCAGCAAAACTTTTTGGATGGGGTAACAGAGATGGGAACCATTTATTTATACTATGCTGTGAATGGCATCTCTAGGAGTTGGACAGTATACTACTTACCCAACCACACATGGTAGTCATGCTTGTTCTAGACTTCCACATTTACCCTGAATGCCAATAGTTCTTGGCTTTTTCTGTATGTAGAAACAGAAGGTTCTGGAGCTCAATTAGATTATGTTTCATCTCTTTAGTGATGTATTTCCACCACTTGTGACTCATGGAGTTGATAGTGTTGCCTTTAAGCATGACAACTTTTTGATATATTTAAAATCATTGATCTACTGTGATATGTGTCTGGAGTGCAAGAGTGGGATGAGGTGGTTATCTGGAAACTCAAAGCCCCATCTTGACTGGAAGCCAGCATTAATTTTAATAGTAAACCTTTTGTAACAACCTAAATACCCAACATAATCAGCATGGTTAAATAAATTATATTATTTTCATAGCATGGATTTCATGCAGCCTTTAAAAGTTATGTTTTTGAAATAAGTTTAATAACATTTGAAAATTTTAATGTTATAATGTCAACTGGGAAAATAAGATTTTTACATTACGTACATAGTTTAATATCAACTAAGTAAAAATAGGTATACAAAAAGACTGAAGGAACTAAGGCAAAACAATAACTACTGTTCTCTGGATGGTGTTTCTATGGGTTGTTAATTGCTAAACAAATTCCTTTAAGAATTTTAAGGTTTTTAAATAATGGATACACATTATACTGATTAGCAGAAACACGTGACTAGTATAATAAAAGCAAAAGTCCACTCATTGCTTAGCTTGAGGAGGCAGCTTGAGAACTCACTTCTGTGTGCCACTCCTTTCTGTACCCAAATCTAAGGAGTTTCAGACTCAGATGATGCTGCCAGTTGGATAGTATGGCCCCCAGGCTCCTAGGACCTCCATTGTCATGGTGACAGCCCACAGTGATCTGCCTCTTCTTTGACACTTTTTGTGCATCTATATGCTGCACAAACAGCAGCTCATTTCTGCTCTGTTAAGGAAGCCCAATGGCTATTTTTGTCATCTCAACCACTACATGACAGCGTACATGTGGTCCAAAACTATCATGTACTATATGGATGTGGGAGCTACTGCATACAGCGGGTGTTTCATACATCTTCGCTAAAATCTTCATCTGCACAATTACAGTTCTGCCTCTGACCAGGACGAAGGGAGCATGGAAAAGTAATTTCATAAGGTGGTAGGGCTCTGTGTAGTTCTACTTTTCATTTTAAAATTTCTATTTTTGCTATTAAAATGTTTGAGACAGTAAAATAAGTTCAGGATGAGTTCTTTGATTCTTTTGATTCCTCCATAGTTGGGGCTGTGGTCAAGAGTCCTAGTGTCCTAGGTTCAAATGCTGGCCCATTCAGCCCAGTGTGCCCTTAACAAGTCACTTGACCTCTCCGAGTCTCACATCCTTAGCTGCAAAAGAGCAATAACCATCCTGGCTTTGAAGGGTCGCTATGAGGTTCGGTCATGGTCACCTATGTAAAGCTCTTTGTCCATAGCAGTTAATTCATGAGAAAGTTCTTTCCTTCCAGCCTGCAGTATAAATCTAGGTGGGTTTATGGAGTAAGTCCAAATTGAGTTCCCTCAACAGAGTCTTTGCTACCGCTGAAGGGTTTCCAGCCAGAATTCCAGAGTGGTTTTATCTAGATGAGCAGACACTCCTCTTGTTAATGTTGCCTCCTTTGAGGATGTTACACCTCCGAGAATTCAAGAGCTCGGGCTGTGTGTTGCTCTGTCCTAAGGTACTTTCCTCAGGACTACGCAGGCACCTTTTTTATTTCTCAGACACCTCTGCCACTTCCTTTCATCTCAGGGCCCAGTAGAAGAGAGTTTGATTGGACCTGTCAGCATCTCTAAGGAGGCCACTTGAAAGTCATTTGAAGAATTCCCACACCCAAGAGCATCTTGGAGCAGCTGGGAAGATCCAGGCAGGCCGTGAGCCTCATGGCCGTGTCTTGCCCCAGACTGCTTGCTTTTTAATGAAAAAGGGCCTGGTCTGTGTGGAATTGTCAAAGGGTTTTTCCTTGTATGAAGTAGTGGTTTTGCAACTCATCACAGTAGTAGAAAACTCCACATGGAATAATCAGACAGGAGGCTCTTTTTCTGCACAGAACATTATCATCATTAGCTATAATACTGATAAATATAGAATATGTAGAAAATAATATCAAGTATCAAATTCCCAGTGTGCTCCGGGGACTCTGCTAGATGTATTACCTACCTGATATCGAACCTTCTATAAGATACATATCACTACTCTGCAAGGTAAGAATTACAGTCTCCAGGGGCTTCCCTGGTGGCAGAGTGGTTAAGAATCCACCTGCCAATGCAGGAGACACGGGTTCAAGCCCTGGTCCGGGAAGACCCCACATGCCGCGGAGCAACTAAGCCCATGAGCCACAACTGCTGAGCCTGCACTCTAGAGCCTGCGAGCCACAACTACTGAGCCCATGTGCCACAACTACTGAAGACCCCGTGCTCCCAACAAGAGAAGCCACCACAATGAGAAGCCTGTGCACCACAAGAAGAGTAACCACCGCTCACCACCACCGGAGAAAAGCCCAAGTGCAGTAACGAAGACCCAAAGCAGCCAAAAAAAATAAAATAAATAAATTTATATATTAAAAAAATTACAGTCTCCATCTATAGATGGGGAAGCTGAGGTTCACAGAGGTTAAGTGACTTTCTAAAGGTCAACTTGACAGAGGAGCCTAGATTAAAATTTAGGTCTATTTTATTTCAAATTCCGTGCTCCTGAAAAATGAATCTAAGTGCCTTTCAATAAACATAAAGATAGTTTGATGGAGGAGAAGTATAATCAGTCTCTAATATTAAGAGCCAAGATATGGGGGAAAACAAAGCCAGTTTCTCTGGGCTGCTGTTTGAGTTAAAAGGTTCTCGCTGGTATGAGCCACAGTTAAATCGGTACCAATTAGAGTCAAGTGTAATGAAAAATAAATACAACTGAGCTGTTAGACTGGCTGCTATGGTCCAGCATCTGTCAGCACTTCCATTATACATTGAGTTTTTTCAAGGAATTATAAGGGCAGTAAAAATGTGTGCTATGGTGGAACTTGGCAGAAAGAAAGTTTCCATTTAAAGAGCTTTTCAAATATATTTTCTAAAGTTTTAAAAAATTAGGTTTGACACTTTAGTCATGAAGTTAGCAACCTTTTAAATATCCAACACATTTTAATCAACTGCTGGAGTGCAAAAGTACTCAGCACCAGGACACATGCTTCCATGGGGGTTCCCTCAACCTCCATCAGGGGCTTCTGCCTTGGTGCTTTCACCCTGACAGTGTTCTTGTTGGTCTCCGCAGCAGCCGGAAATACTAGCTGCAGCCACCGTGTTCCAGGAGATGAAAGAGGAGGCTGTGAGGACCCAGCAAAGACCCTGGTTCCTAACGTTGGGGAGAGGTTATATTCGACTGCCTGAGATGTTCATCAGAAACCCCATCTAGACCAGAACTCAGCTTTGTTGGAATGATCCCAGGCTGGAGGCTGACAAGCATGTTGGTGAGGGTATGGCAAAGAGGCTGGAGTTGAGGACATAGCTTAAGAAAAGGTAGGCACTTATGTAGTCTGGTTGTAGAAAAAGGTGAGTCAGAAGGTCTTGTTCTGATTTTAAATCAATTAGAAGCTCTCTAGACTTGAAGACAGAAGATCACAGTGGTTTGGTGTGAGTATAAGTGTTCCCCAAAATTCTTACATTGAACTCCTAACCCCAAAATGTGGTGTTAGTAGGTGGGAACTTGGAAGGTGATCAGGTCATGGAGGTGGAGCCCTTATGAATGGGATTAGTGCCCTTCTTAGAGACTCCACAGAGCTCCCTAGCTCCTTCCACCCTGTGAAGATGTGACAGAAGTCTGCAACCCAGAAGGAGACCCTCAGCTGACCATGCTGGCACCCTGATCTCAGACTTCCAACCTCCAGGCTGTGAGAATTAAATTTCTGTTTTTTGCAAGCCACTCAGTCTGTGGTGTTCGGTTATAGCAACCCGAATGGACTAAGACACGTGTGGTGGCCTCTAGCTCTGCCACCACCCTATCTTATGACAATGTGCATGTTGCCTAATCACTCTGAATCTTAGTTAATATAATTCTGAATGGAAGTTATAATCTTTCTATGAATCTCAGATTTGTGGGATAAGGAGATAATGGGTAAAGAATTACTCTGTAAACTTTAAGGAGCTATGCAGATATAATGAATGATAATCATAATGAAACATTTCTTATCTTTTCCTAAGGATATTTTCCTAATAGCCAGACACTGTGAAGAGGAGAAACATGGGTAAAACATGTTTTCTGTACCTAAAACCCTAAACAACAGTTGGACAAAAGGACATATTGACAAATGCCCACAACGAAGGTAGAAGGGGTAAAGCCAGGCAGCAATGGGCCAAAAACAAGCAGCCTGCCCCCAAATTTCACCAGGAAAGTTCTGGGAAAAGAATTAACATTAAATGCCACCCAGGAGCCTCACTTATCCACAATTCAACCATTGCCCATCAATATGGCCATGCACGATCTTGGTGTTTCCTGTCATAAGTTCACAACTAGTTCTGGAGTCAGGACTCAGGTTATGCTTCTGCATAAGCCAGATCAGGACAGACTCATGGAAGCTGTGTCCTCAAATTTGACTCAAATACAGAGTCTCCCTATGGAGCTTATTAAAATGCAAAGACTCTGGCCCTCCCACTCTGTAGGCAACAGGCCTGGAGTCTGACTTTCTAAGAAACTCCCCAGAACGTTTTGTTCGAAGTGGGCCGCATGGGCACACTTTGAGAATCACTGAGTTTAGACTTCTCTGAAATGGCCACATGAACCCAAATGTCAGAGCTAGAGATCTCTAATATAACTTCCTCAGTTTACTGCTGAGAAGATCTGTAACGGGGAGCAATCAGTGTTCACTGGGTGCACAGTATGTGTCAGCGCTCTGCTGGCATCAACCGCGGGGGTCTCATTTAGTCTTCAAGGTATGTCTGAATCCTCCCACTGAAGGCATTTCGATGTATCCCAACTTGAGATCAATGCATTAACCTGCCTCCCTGCTCTAACACCTGCTAGCTAAAGTAATAACAAGTTAAAAACAAGGAACCCGGAGCCACTGCCCGTTCTGTGTTCTGTTATGGTGGAGCTGTAAGAGCCACCTGCCAATCATTTAACTTTGGGGATGGCTTCCTCTCCCATCCCTCAGGGAGTACTTTAACACCTACCTCTCTCTTCAAGCTCCTTATATTACTCCAGGCTTTCATGCTCAAAATATTCCTGCTCTATTTTTTTTTCTTTTTAATAAATTTATTTATTTTATTTATTTATTTTTGGCTGCATTGTGTCTTTGTTGTTGCGCACGGGCTTTCTCTAGTTGCGGTGAGCTGGGACTACTCTTCCTTGCGGTGCTCACGCTTCTCATTGAGGTGGCTTCTCTTGTTGCGGAGCACAGGATCTAGGTTCACGGGTTTCAGTAGTTGTGGCTCGCGGGCTCTAGAGCACAGGCTCAGTAGTTGTGGCGCACAGGCTGAGTTGCTCCGAAGCATGTGGGACCTTCCTGGACCAGGGCTCAAACCCGCGTCCCCTGCATTGGCAGGCGGATTCTTAACCACTGTGCCACTAGGGAAGCCCTCCTGCTCTATTTCTATTCTTCATTCCATTTCTTCCTTAAGGAAATTGCCACCATAAGTCACAATCTCCCTCAGCCACAGATTTGTCTACACCCATCTCCTCTCCAAGTCCTTTTCTGTGTCTCTGAGAATGGGACCCCTTTTCTACTATATAAGGACATCTTCTCCCTCTAAGCCTTTGACTTGTGTCTTCCCACCATATTGGTTTGTTAACTTCCCATCACTGCCATTTGTGTCTGCAATCATCTTTCTGTCTCTCTCTTCTCGGATTCTAAACAGGTTCAAGTCTCTTCTGTACTATATCCCCTTCTATTCGCTGTGCAATCTTGCTTCTTCCCCTCTCATCCAAACTTCTGAAAGAACTTTCTGTTCTCTCTCCATTCCTGCCTCTCATTCACTACTCAACCCATTTCAATCTCGCTTCTAGTACTTTCCTTCAGCAAACTTCATTTTACTAAGGTTACCAGTGATACACTTTTGCCCAAATCCCATGGATATTTTCCAGTCCTCCTTCACTTGTAAGACAGAGATATTAATATTTATCTCACAAGGTTGTTTTAAGAATTAGTATATAAGTGTATAGGAACTGCTTGATACAAGGCCTGGCACAGAATAAGCATTTAATTAATGGTTCCTTTTCCCTTTCTCCTCCTCCTCATTATTATTGTTGTAGCTCTTATTATTATTTCAGGGCCTTCCAATTGTATCTGACACCGTCAAGCTTTCCTGTCTTTTGGGAAACTCTTAAATTTCATGATATCATGTTGTCCTAGTGCCCGTCATCCTCTGACTGTTCTTGCCCCCTCACCACTCACAGGCCTCTCTGTCTTCTTCTTTCCCCAAAGATTGCAGTTCCCCAGGAGTCGATCTTTGGCCCCTTTCTTATCTCACTCTTCCTCCTTCCCCTGGTGACCTCCAACATTCTCATCCTTTCAGTTGCCATCTACTTGTCAACAAATCTCACGTTTTTCTTGAACTCAGACCTGCCCTGAGCCAGGGAACCAGTCTTCCTATACTGTAGACCTGGCACATCAGAGATGCTCATGACCTGGCTGGCCTCACTAAAGACTCAGCCAGCTCCTCACTCTGTAGTAAAGCCTGGGGCACAGAAGCCTTGACTCCAACAGGAAAGCGTGTGTGTGTGTGTGTGTGTGTGTGTGTGTGTGTGTGTGTGTGTGTAAGGGGAAGCTCTGGGCTCTGCTGCCTTCTGTTGGAGATGGAGCACATTTGGCAGAGTGGGACCCTGGTCACACCTGGCAGATGGCACGTAGCCACCTGGAGAGAACGGCAAGACTGGCGTAGAGGGCGCTGAGAGGGAATCTAAGCCAGCACCAGGCAAAGGTGATCAAGAGAACCTTCCCAATGACATGGAGGGCCCTGGACCCTATCTGTCAGACATCATCACAGAGACCAAATGGAAGTTCAAAGCCTGAGAGACTAAGTGAAACTTTTGTCCAAGTTCAATTCACAATGCAGATATCTTCTATGCTTTAGTCTTTAACTTCCCATAAATGTGGGCAGAATGTTGGCACAGGAAAATGCCACCTCCCCAAATCTGACATAGCACAAACGTGTCAGTGCTCAGATTCTGGATTTAGATCCAGGTTCAAATTTTGGCTCCCTCTGTTCACTGAATGAC